>NC_090228.1:33452483-33762525 GCF_024489055.1 Chanodichthys erythropterus | reverse complement strand
GTTATCAGTGATTGTCATGGAAAACATCTAGAATAAATATCGATTCATTGGTTTTCCTGTGAACACCTTTTCTCAGTTTCCTTGTATTATACAAACAGACCACAGCTCTGAACAGAGTTATTTTTAGGTTATATAATTTTATCATGACTATTTATGTCTTAACTGGCTACTTGAGACATGAAATAGCCTACTGTTATGTGAAATAGTCTATTGTCTGTGGACGTGACAAATTTAGCTTCTTAAATTTAGCTTGATGCATGTCTATCTGGTTAAATTTGCTTCATGCAGAAAGGATTTTTTCATAACTTTTTAGTACAAAAATGTATTTTATTCTATTATTCATTATTTTATTTTGTTCTTATCAGTAATACTTTTGGAAAAGAGACCTCTGAACTCTGGAAACAGAACAAAAATACTGTTGATCATCAAACGAACCGGACTGAAAAACAATTTGTTTTCCATTTCTGGTTTGAATTGTGTTCTAAATTGGAGAAATCACATTCTGGGTGCTTTTTTTTTTTCTTTTCATGCCAATGTTTCAGTGCACTGGAAGGGAAAGACCTGCTAGAGTTTAATGTTGTTATGTTTGATATTTAAAAGAGTTATGTTATGTTATTACATTGTGCTGAAGAGTAGACGACATGAAGGTAAACACTATAGCATCTTACTAACATCTTACTTGTTCATTAAATACAGTATATGTGCTAAATATGTGCTAAAAGAGTAATTAATTGTGCCATAACTTTTAAGCTCCATGAAGAAGAAATTACTTGATGACCAATGTAGAATAGCATGAAGGGCCCTATTTAAACGATCTAAGCGCATGGTCTAAAGTGGACGGCACAAGTGCATTTAGGGCATGTCCGAATCCACTGTTGCTAGTTTAACAATGGTAAAAAATGGTTGTGCACCCGGTTCATGGTC
Source organism: Chanodichthys erythropterus (assembly GCF_024489055.1). Classification (NCBI taxonomy): domain Eukaryota; kingdom Metazoa; phylum Chordata; class Actinopteri; order Cypriniformes; family Xenocyprididae; genus Chanodichthys; species Chanodichthys erythropterus. The sequence goes on along the minus strand of NC_090228.1, from coordinate 33,761,601 downwards.
TAAAAGGGTTGTCCCTATTCTCTTAATGACAAATAGGTGTGTTTTGGGTGTAATGTGCGAAAAAACAGAGTCTCATCTCCCATTCCCTTTAAAAGCCTGTCGCGTTCGGCCCATGGCAGATGCAATATTTCTTTACATGCCGGAATTTGTAAGCGGAAAAACTGAATGCTTCAGGAAACAATGTGACTTTTCTCAAAACACCTTTTTTCGTCAACAGACAAAAGTCATTTGGAACGACATGAGGGTGAGTAAATGATGATAGACTTTTAATTTTTAGGTCAACTATACCTTCAAGATAAATGATAAAGTGTGCCCCCTAAAAGCACAACTGGCCCCTTCCTGCCATCTGCCGTTGTGTTTGATTGAGTCAACATTTTCAGGCCTACTTTTTATTTAATTTTGTCATTACATTTGATGGTTTAAATGCAGTAAATTGATGTTCTTTCTTTCCTAGAACAGATAATAGGATGAATTAGAAATACACATTCGGAATTTATAAACTGTTCACAAAAAATGTTTTAGATGTTTCTTAAAGTTTATACAGAATGAAATGTCTATAATTCATAATTTATGCTATTTCAAATATTTAATGGGGATTATGTCCTTTATTTACCTTAACACTTAACAAATACTTAAAATACATTTAAAATATATTTGGCTGAACTAACATTTATTCTACAGGCTCATCTTAAACCGTTCTCCAATATTAGGATTTTATTTTCTGTGTACATAAATTCTACATATCAAACAATCACATGTCATCCTCATGACTATAAGCCCACACACACTTGACGTTAAGTAAAGTATAAAAGCAGAGCTGTTTCTGGATCTTCACAAAATCTTCCTCTAAGACTCTCCAGGAGACAACCAAACCAAGGTGAGTTTTGGGAACAAAACTTACTGAATAACATTTCTAAATGATCTTTGTCTTTAAAATACATTGAGAATCCACATATGAGTGCAGACATCTAACTTTTCCTGCTTATTCATTTTTAGGTTCATTTCAGGTTCATCATGGCAGTGCTGAGAAGTCTAATGCTTCTTTTCGTCATCTTCTCCATGGGGAATGCAGAAGGTAACCAAAACATTTAATTGTAAAAACCCTTTCTATTCCATTTACTAATATTTACATGATTAATTAAGGATTTACAGTGTCAAAGTACATCTAATTTAAATCACACAAACATAAAATAAGTTACATAACATAAAAAATAACAACATACTTTGCTGTGAATATTACGAATGCCCTAACATTTATGTACTGGATGCAGTTGATTTAGTCATAAAATGCCCCGCTGGATGGAAAAGTTTTGGACTCCGGTGCTACAAGTACTTCCCTCAGTCGGTTAACTTTATCACAGCAGAGGTAATGTGTTGAGTTACAACAAGGTGATTTGTTCAAACTTTACATTAAGTGTCTTTCACTACATCTAGATAAATCAATAAGGTACAATGTACTTTTTTGTGTTGATGTTGTATTGCAAATCACTTGCACTATTGTATACAAATCACATGCTGCTATTGGTGGATACAGGTAAGGTTAGGGACAGGTGTAAAGTGTAAGGAAAGGTCAACAGCGTAATCATTAGTCTAATTACAGATGTAATTACATGTTTTACATTGTAAAAAAATACCTGCGTGTATCTAAACATTACGTGTACTGAATCAGTTGATTAATTTAAATGTTAGTACATAGTAGTTAGAGACTGGGAATGGTAATTTTTATTATTTTTAAAGTAAAATCTTTCTTTTCTGCAAATAAACAATACAGAAATCTAATACTGTGCAAATAATCAATCAGACTTTGTTTGAAAATGACTAAAATGTTGTTTAAAAAGTCACTTATGCTTTATGCTAAAAAGATTACATTTTGTATTGACAATAAAAAAATCTGTCTCTTTAGAGAAACTGCCAAGGTCTTGGTGCAAATCTCGCATCTGTGCATAATAAACAGGAAAATGAGTTTCTGCTGGGTCTGTTGCCTACTGCTTCCTCACGTGGTTGGATTGGTGTTCATGATGGTGAACAAGTAAGTTAAATTGTGTGTACTAAAGAGACCCATTTATTTGTAGACTGGAATTTCAGTTTCACTTGTTTTTTTTGTTTGTTTTTTTTTTTGTTTTTTTGATGGTCTTTTTAATACATTCTGTTGACTATAAGTAATGTTGTGTCTACATGTCTACTAACTTAGTTGAGAATTAGTAGACTGGAATTTCTGCTCTAAACAAAAAATGTAAATGTTCTAATGAAGATGGGATAAAGCTGAAATGAATTAGCTCTGTACTGAAGTCTGATTACAGTAATGCACTCTTATAATCATGTCTTTGCTCTTTAGGAAGGACAGTGGTTGTGGACTGATGGAACTGTGAATGACTTTACCAACTGGTGCGCTGGAGAACCTAACAATCTGGGTACTGAGAACTGTGTGGACATCAACTGGACCTGTAAGCATGCAGTCAGGTTTTTGAATACTTCACATAATAATTTACATTACTACAATTTCATAATTTCACAGTAACATGTAATGACTCATTTGGATTTCACAAAGTGCCTATAATGATCAGAATGACTTACTTCATTTTTCCACCCTACAGCTAACCGTTGCTGGAACGACTGGAACTGTGTTGGCCAAATAGGCTATTTTTGTGTTACAGATGCTTGAGATCATATGCAGTCATGCTGCTCCACAGTTACATTGATTTTACACTTTCTGATCTTTACAAAAAAAATGATATTTTAACATTAAACTTCATTTGAATCTTTTCTAAGCTTTAATCTCTTCTGAAACACTCCTCTAATCAATAAAAGCATTAATAAAGCAAATCATGTGTGTTGTGGAGTTAAATCAAATAAATGTATAAAAATATGAGAATATTGTGTCACAAGGTTTGAGGATATGGTTATCAGAATGACATTAAACGATGTAATCATCATGGGAGGAGTTTAAGGAAGCACATTGACAAACACTAGAAGACATTTGCACGTTTGTTTCCTAGGCAAATATCACCCTCATCCAGCGCTCTTTTTGTTTTCTGTCTTATAAAATATCCCATTACTATTTTGGTGTGAGAAACCGAATTATGAACAATTTCTATACCTGTTTGATCGATCAGGTCAATAGTGATTCATTCACTGTTATGGCATTGCTAGTTCTGAATCTAAACAGCTGATAGAAACCAAACAGAATATGACTGCTGAAATATTATAGGGAAAAAAATATTCTCATGCCAGAATAGGGCAATGTCCAACATCAGAGAAGGTTCTCTTTCATCATCTCAGCTGAGTCTGGAACCGCATACTTCCCTACTATATAGCAGGCAAAAAGCAGTAGGCGAACGGTCCTCTATTCCAATAACAAGTCTGTCGTGAATGTATTTGTCTTTCTGTGCTCCAAATTCACAATGCTTGGACAGCTGATACAATGGTAAGACTGGTGCCGGACTGTCTGGACCAAGAGAGGACTTCTCTCTGAGAAAACAAAGGAAAATTAACATTTGAACTCTCTCTTCGAAATTAGCATCCTCATCCAAGACGCAATCACACTCGATCACACCTCAGCATTGCCTTAATCTACATTGCCTTTTTTTACCCCCTCTTCCCCCATCTCTTCTCTCTACATGCAGAGATGACCTCAGATTCACCCAAAAAATCGATATGATTTAATGTGAACAGTTATCATACAACACTATACATGTATGGAAGTAAATTAATGCCAAATGTTTTTGAAATAAAAAGCTTGTTGAATTGCACTTATTGAAACAAAAATATGCAATACAATAAATGTGCTTGCATTTTGAAGCATTGCATTTATAAGGCTTGCATCTTTATGTGCTGAAATTCAACATGGATGTATATAGTTAAGCTATTAATATTTCAATTCAAAACATTTCACACACATTTTCATTATTAAAAGTTCATTAATTTCCAGTCCATTTTATTACACTTCCACAAATTCAGTGGCTCAAATTGGTGGAACCCTACAACGTGTCCCGAGCGTCCCGCCCCAGTGCCTTTCTTCCCGGAGGTGCATGAGGAGCTCCAGAACACCTGGTTGGCACCTCACACTGCCAGACTACGGTCTTCTGCCTCCCCCACTCTCACTACCCTCGATGGGGGAGCCGCCAGGGGCTACGTGGACATTCCGCAGGTGGAACGTGCGATTGCGGTGCACTTGTGCCCGCAGTCCGCGGCCACCTGGCGGAATCGTCCGCGTCTCCCGTCCAAAGCGGGTAAGACCACGGCCGCTCTCGCGGCCAAGGCTTACTCCGCTGCTGGACAGGCGGCTTCTGCCCTGCACGCCATGGCGATCCTGCAGGTCCATCAGGCGAAAGCTCTGACCTGCACGAGGGTAGTGCTGAACCAGGGTTGCTGCAAGAGCTGCGCGCCACGACCGACCTCGCCCTCCGGGCAACGAAGGTTACGGCACGCGCCCTGGGTCAAACGATGTCCACCCTGGTGGTCCAGGAACGGCATCTTTGGTTGGACCTGGCTGAGATGAGGGAGGTCGACAAAGCACGCTTTCTTGACACCCCCTTCTCCCAGGCCGGCCTCTTCGGCGACACTGTCGAGGACTTCGCTCAGCAGTTCTCGGCAGTGCAAAAGCAGACGGAGGCTATTAAGCACATCTTGCCCAAGCGTGATGAGGCCACCAATCCACCTCGGGCTGCGCCTTCGTCTGCTCCTCGCCGAGGGCGTCCCCCTGCGGCTCCGGCTCCTGTGAGGTCGGATTCGTCCCATCCTCCTCGAGCCACCCGCAGGAAGGCCACGCCCCCCGCCCAGGCCGCCAAACCGCCTTCCAAGAGGAAGAAGAAGGCGAAGAAGCGGCCCTGAGACGGGAGACCCGGACGTTTTGGAGGTTGCCCTGGAGACGGTGACCGCACCGCTCCCTCCCCCAGGGCCCGGGGGAAAATCCTGTGTTCCTTTTTCTTTCTGTTCCGCCGCTGGCCGCTACCCACATATTCGATAAAAGAGCAATTTCCAAAACCTCTGGGTCATATAAGAAGGTCTGCGCTGGGGGTGAGCGAGCTTTCGCTCCCTCTCTCTCAGCCATTCCTTCCTTCGCCACGGGCAGGGTCTTGGCGCCCCGGGAACGCAATGCCTTCCCATGCCACCCTGCCCACTCGGAGCCATGTGAGTGGACCCCACTCACAGCCTCGACTTCGGGACGCACTGCCTCCCGAGTTGGGCCACAGTGCTCCATGCTGCCCCCCCGTGGGTACTTCTGTGGTTACACTCGTACGGAGCTTGGGGGCGTGGCTACACCTTCCCAACCCATCCCGTTGGCTCATTCGGACAATCAGACTCGGCTATGCGATTCAGTTCGCCAGGCGTCCCCCCAGGTTCAGCGGCGTTCTGTTCACCTCGGTGACAGGTCCCAACGCCTCTGTCCTGCGGGCGGAGATTGTGGTTCTTTTGGCAAAGGACGCAATAGAGCCTGTCCCTCCAGCCGAGATGGAGTCTGGGTTTTACAGCCCTTACTTCATAGTACCCAAGAAAGGCAGGGGGTTACTACCAATCCTGGACCTGCGTGTCTTGAATCAGGCCCTTCACAGGCTCCCGTTCAAGATGCTCACGGTGAAACGCATTCTCATGTGCGTTCGCGCCCAGGATTGGTTTGCAGCTATCGACCTGAAGCACGCGTACTTTCATGTCTCGATCCTTCCTCGACACAGACCGTTCCTACGTTTAGCGTTCGAGGGGCGGGCATATCAGTACAGGGTCCTACCCTTCGGGCTGTCCCTGTCCCCTCGCGTCTTTACCAAAGTCGCAGAGGGGGCCCTTGCCCCGCTCAGGGAAGTGGGCGTTCGCATCCTCAACTACCTCGACGACTGGCTCATTTTGGCCCAGTCGCGAGAGCAGTTGTGCGAACACAGGGACCTGGTGCTCAGGCACCTCAGCCAGTTGGGGCTTCAGGTCAACCGGGAGAAGAGCAAGCTCTGCCCCGTGCAGAGCATCTCTTTTCTCGGTGTGGAGCTGGACTCGGTCAATATGACAGCACGTCTCACCAACGAGCGTGCACAGTCGGTGCTGAACTGCCTGAACTCATTCTCGCGGAAAACAGAGGTCCCACTGAAACAATTTCAGATGCTCCTGGGGCATATGGCATCCGCAGCCGCGGTCACGCCGCTCGGATTGCTTCATATGAGACCGCTTCAGCACTGGCTTCACGACCGAGTCCCGAGGTGGGCATGGCACCGTGGCTCACTCCGTGTGGTCATCACACCGATTTGTCGCCGCACATTCAGCCCATGGTCGGACATTGTTTTTCTACGGGCCGGGGTGCCCCTAGTGCAAGTGTCCAGGCATGTTGTTGTCACAACAGATGCCTCTGCCACCGGTTGGGGTGCCATATGCAGTGGCCAGTCGGGGTCCTGGACGGGACCCCATCGCCATTGGCATATCAACTGCCTCGAGTTGCTGGCAGTACTCCTTGCGCTGCGCCGGTTTCGACCGCTGCTGCAGGGCAAGCATGTACTGGTCCGGACGGACAACACATCGGCAGTAGCGTACATCAACCACCAGGGTGGTCTACGCTCCCGTCGCATGTCGCAACTCGCCCGCCATCTCCTTCTGTGGAGTCAGCGCCGACTCAGGTCACTGCGCGCCTCCTACATCCCGGGCAAGCTCAATCGTGCGGCTGACGCGCTCTCACGACAGCTCACGCTCCCGGGGGAATGGAGACTCTTGTTTTATTCGCTGACCGAGGGGACCCTCGGCACGGATGCACTGGCACACAGCTGGCCCCGGGGCCTACGCAAATATGCGTTTCCCCCAGTGAGCCTCCTTGCACAGACACTGTGCAAGGTCAGGGAGGACGAGGAGCAGGTCTTGCTAGTTGCGCCATACTGGCCCAACCGGACCTGGTTCCCAGAACTCATGCTCCTCGCGACAGCCCATCCCTGGCGCATCCCCCTGAGGAAGGACCTCCTCTCTCAGGGGCAGGGCACCATATGGCACCCGCGCAAGCATTTTCGGTCAGCGATTCGTGCCTGGAATTCGGGCCGGACTACTCTCAGGTTATCCTGAGACCCCGGCCTGGATATGTGCCCAAGGTTCCCACCACTCCCTTCAGGGACCTGCAAGCACTGCCCCTGGAGAAGGCAGACCCAGCCCTTGCGTTGCTGTGTCCCGTTCGTGCTCTGCGCATTTACGTGGACCGCACGCAGAGCTTCAGAAGCTCTGAGCAGCTCTTTGTCTGTTTTGGAGGTCAGCAGAAGGGAAAGGCTGTCTCCAAACAGAGGTTGGCCCACTGGATAGTGGATGCCGTCGCCTTGGCGTACCAGTCCCAAGGCGAGCCGTGCCCTCTCGGGTTGCGAGCTCACTCCACTCGGGGTGTTGCTTCTACCTGGGCGTTGGCGCACAGCGCCTCTGTTGCAGACATTTGCAGAGCTGCAGGCTGGGCGACACCGAACACATTCGCACGGTATTATAACCTCCGAGTGGAACTGGTGTCCACCCGTGTGCTTTCTACTCATAGTTAGCCATGGGTGTTTGCTTGCTGTGCCATTTCCCTCGGGAGAGGGAATGCAAGCACTTTTTCCGCTCCTCAGTTCAGTTCCCCGTAACGGCGAACCCTGTGGAGTTCCTCCTGCATCTTGCGGTGGCCAGACGTGGCGGAGGCGTCCGGCGCTAGGTCCAGTACTCGTGTGTATGCCCAGTAGGTCTGCCCTTGTACTGGGCTAGATGCCGATATATCGTGATTCCCCTCGGGTAATCCCATATGTGTTTGTCCACGGTAAGGTTTCCCTGACGGTAAACCCGTGTCTTTCCCTGGGCGGCTTCGTTTTGCCCCGTCTCTGATTGCTAGTCGTTCCTCCCGAAAGGTAGGACATACATCAGAGATCTTCCATATGCGTTACTGTTCTCAGACCAGTCCATATGTGTCTTCCACACGTTACCTCCCTTCGGGCAGGGTGTGGTCTCCGTAGCTTTCCCCTCCTCGGGGAACGCTTTCCTGGTGTTTTTGTCATTGCTGAAAAACGAGGGATTGAGTTCCGAAGCACTCTCCCCCGTGGGGTAGGAACAGCAGCTTCGACTTCTCAACGGTAACGCCCTGTCCTCTCCATCCCACCGGTATGGAAGACATTCCTGGGCTTGCTCTGGGCGCTGGAGGGTTGCGAGTATGGGCCGCATTTGCATTTGGCACGCCTTAGCCTGCCAGCACCTGCCTCCCTAACACTCGTAACGTGGTTTAGTTGCTATGGCGTTTTCCACGGGACCCCATTACGTCAGTATCGACGTAACGTCGAACGTGACTGACTGAATGGGAACGTCTAGGTTACTAGCGTAACCCCCGTTCCCAGAAGGAGGGAACGGAGGTGTTACGTTCCCCTGCCATAGCTTTGAGCCACCGCTGAGCGGCCAGATACCTGTCTCGGCTCCTCAGCAAAAATATGAATGAAGGTGAGTATGCCGGCCCTATTTATACCCGGATGCCGGGGGAGGGGCCCGGCATGTAAATCTCACAGGCCAATTCCCATTGGCTTGTTTTGTATCCTTGGAGGTGATTGGGCTCCCTAGCGAGACCCCATTACGTCAGTATCGACGTAACGTCTCCGTTCCCTCCTTCTGGGAACGGGGGTTACACTAGTAACCTAGACGTTCTTCACTGAGTCATTTGTGGACTAAAGGTGCACAGAGTGCCCTGCGGCTGCAAGTATGTATCGAAAACACAGTTTCCAGCACTCATAGTGATGACAGTGCATATATAAAATAAATATTACTCCTCTGTATAGAAAATTGACATGAACATATGAGAATCCATCAATATTTCTCAATGTTTTCTGCATGCTTTTAAGCTAAAAGGCTATATGAAATGCCATAGAGGTAACATGAATGTTCAGACACTTTGCATCACAGAAATACATTATATTTTAAAGTATATAATAGAAAACCATTATTTTAAATTGTAATAACATTTCACAGTATTGCTGTTTTTTTCTGTATGTTTGATATATAGCATGATGAGCTTGAGACATGATTACAGAGGGTTTTTTCACATAGCCTACCTGACTGAAAGGCCTCATTATGCAGGTCATTATGCAAATCTTTTGTTTTCTAAGGTGTGAATCACAGCATTATTCATGAAGATTCACGCCTCCATGAAGACTGTTTCTTGACAAAACGTGTCTTACAAAATTTAAATCAATATATTGTTTTATGTGAAGGAGTAGGCAGGATAATTTTTACATCATTTTGAAGCAAAAATTCTATTCTACAACCTCCAATAACCAGAAGTCTTGTGAACACAGGTTTAATTTTAGTTTTTTGGCCTTATTTCAGTGACTTAAGTTTTATTTTTCAATAACCACACATAAAATGTATTCCTTCAAAAATACAAACATGTACATACATGTTCCTCACATATTATGGTAGCCAAGTTCATGCTGAATATAGTGTAATGACACTTTGTCCATTAATATGTTTATGAACTACTGAGAAAATCTCAAATGTCAAGGCATGTCAAAACTTCTTCAGGGCCCCAAATCAGCCTCAGACTCCAGACAGGGTTCATAAACATTTCTACCAATACATTTCCATGACTTTTCAATTACTTTTAGGCAAAAATTCATGACCTAACGTTCCATGAAACGCCTGTGGATACATGTAAAACAAGAATAAAAATCCATGTTCAAATGTCAAATCACTGCATATCTTAACTAATTAATGTCAAGCTATGTAGTTTAATACAAAAGAAATGCTGACACACCAGTAAGATGGTGAGATAAAATACTGTGTCTGACCCTAGCAACAGATTAACATACATCAATAGGAGGCAATGATGTTATCTTTTAGTTGCACAAAACCTGTTGTAACCATAGCCAATGATTAGCTAGGAGAGTTTTGGAAAATTGCCCCCTCTAGTAGATGACTAAAGATTTGCTAGTAAAATCTAACATTTGCAGCTGTTTCACTCCTGAATTAACAGGTGCTCGTATAAATCCTTTTACATGCACTTGGACTTTCAGTTTGTTTGTTGTCATCTGTCACATGTTCCTTTGTTCTAGATTCCCGCCACAATCAGTATCCATGCACACTAATCCAATTCATCACAGCTGTTTGTCATTGGAGTTATTCAGTCTGTCTATTTAAGTTCCTGTTTCGGTTCAGCTGGTGGTCGGGTGTCATTCGTGTATACTATGGTGTATGTTCCTGTCCTGTTCCTGTACTCTCCAGTTGGATTATCTGATAAAAGACTTGTTTTGATCTTATCTCCTCGTCATGTGCTTTATACACCAGTGGTATTGTAACAAATCCCATCTGATGTGGTGACAAAGTGTCAGAAGCACCTTGGTTGATCGTTGAACAGTTGATCAGGACGAGAAGCACAATGTGCACAACAACTGCACACTTGTTTGGTCAACAGGTTTGTCACTGGAACATTTTAACCCAGCCAATATATTTTGATGACCACACAAGTCTGCCAGTGTATGTAGGCCATTGAATCAAGTGAAAACGAAATAAATCATTATTTTGCCATAATAAGACCATATTAAGCGCCAGTGATGACTCACGTGAGCCACTCGCTGGTGCATGTGCAAATAACATCCGTCTATTTAAAATATTTTTTTTTATCTCACAATTATATCACTTATTAAATCTTCACTTAATCTTCTAACGATGATGATGGCAAAAAAACAAGCAGTTCATCATAGAAGGCAAGAAACGTTGCGTGCTGACACATTTTGCAAATGTTTAAATGTCTTTAAACTGTCTTAAATATTGACATTAACAATATTATCTCTGTTATCAGTGATTGTCATGGAAAACATCTAGAATAAATATCGATTCATTGGTTTTCCTGTGAACACCTTTTCTCAGTTTCCTTGTATTATACAAACAGACCACAGCTCTGAACAGAGTTATTTTTAGGTTATATAATTTTATCATGACTATTTATGTCTTAACTGGCTACTTGAGACATGAAATAGCCTACTGTTATGTGAAATAGTCTATTGTCTGTGGACGTGACAAATTTAGCTTCTTAAATTTAGCTTGATGCATGTCTGTCTGGTTAAATTTGCTTCATGCAGAAAGCATTTTTTCATAACGTTTTAGTACAAAATGTATTTTATTCTATCATTCATTCTTTTATTTTGTTCTTATCAGTAATACTTTTGGAAAAGAGACCTCTGAACTCTGGAAACAGAACAAAAATACTGTTGATCATCAAACGAACCGGACTGAAAAACAATTTGTTTTCCATTTCTGGTTTGAATTGTGTTCTAAATTGGAGAAATCACATTCTGGGTGCTTTTTTTTTCTTTTCATGCCAATGTTTCAGTGCACTGGAAGGGAAAGACCTGCTACAGTTTAATGTTGTTATGTTTGATATTTAAAAGAGTTTCTGTTATGTTGAAGTTTTTGTGATTACATTGTGCTGAAGAGTAGACGACATGAAGGTAAACACTATAGCATCTTACTAACATCTTACTTGTTCATTAAATACAGTATATGTGCTAAATATGTGCTAAAAGAGTAATTAATTGTGCCATAACTTTTAAGCTCCGTGAAGAAGAAATTACTTGATGACCAATGTAGAATAGCATGAAGGGCCCTATTTTAACGATCTAAGCGCATGGTCTAAAGTGGACGGCACAAGTGCATTTAGGGCATGTCCGAATCCACTGTTGCTAGTTTAACAATGGTTAAAAATGGTTGCGCACCCGGTTCATGGTCTAAAAGGGTTGTCCCTATTCTCTTAATGACAAATAGGTGTGTTTTGGGTGTAAAGTGCGAAAAAACAGAGTCTCAACTCCCATTCCCTTTAAAAGCCTGTCGCGTTCGGCCCATGGCAGATGCAATATTTCTTTACATGCCGGAATTTGTAAGCGGAAAAACTAAACGCTTCAGGAAACAATGTGACTTTTCTCAAAACACCTTTTTTCGTCAACAGACAAAAGTCATTTGGAACGACATGAGGGTGAGTAAATGATGATAGACTTTTAATTTTTAGGTCAACTATATGTGGCGGTTTGGTATTTCAACAAAACTCTCAATAAACTGACTACGCCACATTCTTGGCGTAGTCGGCAGGGTTGTTTCTCTTTGTGGGGCTGAGACGTGGATGCTTATTGTAATTTAAGTAAAAATTTTGTAATTGTGGATGGATTAGTGGGTTTTGTTTTTATGTTTTTTTTTTGTGCTGTTGTTGTTCTTGTTCTTTTTTTCTCTTTTTATAGTGTGTGAAACAAAGCAGCAGTGTAATTTCAGTGGACTTGGAGTATTCCAGTAGCGGGTTTCCTTATCTTACCTAACTCACTTCAAGATTGGTTGGTAAGTTTTGGTTGGCAAACAAAACAAAATGGAAGAGGAATTGCGGGAATTAAGGGATCTTGTTGCTCAGTTAAGGGCAGATAACGAGAAGTTGCGCCAGGAGCAGGGCCAGGCTAGTCCCTCCAGTCCAATAGCTGGTCCCTCTCGGGAGTCTTTAGTGCCACCCACTGATCCATCCATGGGTGCTAGTGCCACATTAACTGAACGCCTTGTGTTTATTCCAAGGGATAGAAAATGTCCAATATTCGATGGTAGGTCGGGTATTGGCATTAATGAATGGATCGAGGAAGCAAAAGCTTGCATAAGAACTCTTGTCAGTGTCAGATCAGGCGTTTTTCCTATTCGATCACCTCGGAGGGAATGCACGTGAGGAGGTTAGGCATCGGCCTGTTTCTGAGCGCGGAGACCCAGAGAAAATTTTGTCCATTTTGCAAGAACTATATGGATGCTCGCAGTCTTATGTTGCCCTGCAGGAAGCCTTTTTCTCTAGGAGGCAACAGGAGGGCGAAACTTTGTTGGAGTTCTCCTTGGCCTTAATGGGCCTCCTAGAGAAAGTAAGACAGAAGTCCCCTACTGCTATGCCAAATGCAGAGATTTTATTGAGAGATCAATTTGTCGAATATGTTTGCGACGCTTCCCTTCGCCGTGAATTGAAACAATTGGTTCGTCGCCAGCCCCATTCTACACTTTTGGAGGTGCGTGGCGAAGCTATCCGTTGGGAGCGGGAGGGAATGCCAGGTGGAGCAAGGGGTCGGAGCCTTTCTGTCCCGTTGGCGCATGGGTTTCAGTATGAAGTGCAGGGGCGTTGTAGTTCTGCTGAGAAGTCAGAAATGGGGGAGCTTAGAGAAATGTTAAAGTCTCAACAGGAGCAATTCATTCAGCTCACCCGGAGTATTGCCCGTTTGCAGGGCCCCCATTCTCGCCCTCGTACACAATCTTTTCGCAGTGGGCCTATTTTATGTAGGCGGTGTCAAAAACCAGGCCATTTTGCACGGGAATGTGAAGGGGAACGGGTCACGTCCGGGTCGCCATTGCAGCCTCGTGTTGATCAAGTAGTTGGTGGTGGGCAGCCGCAAGCTAATAATGTGTCGGAAAACTAGTTCCCGCCGTGCTGAAGAGCCACAGCTCGGTTGGGAAAAGGACTGGCTCAGACAGTAAGAAATCCAGTTCAGTTCCAAATTTAATGTCCCCTTGTCCGCATCTATGTGTTTCAATTGGTGGCGTGTCGGTCCCTTGTCTAATTGATACCGGTTCAATGGTATCAACTATTACGGAAAGTTGTTTTGCCCAACATTTTGAGCCATGGGGTCAAGAACGGTTGAGGTCGTGTTCATGGTTGCAGCTAAGGGCTGCCAATGGGCTTTCAATTCCATATATTGGTTATATGGAATTGGATATTGAGCTCTGTGGTAGGATAGTACCGCGATGCGGGGTATTGGTGGTCAGGGATCCTCCTGGTGGCTTACGCTCTCGAGTCCCTGGTGTGTTGGGGATGAATGTACTCGGGCGATGCTACCAGGAGCTCTTTGGACAGCATGGCCCCTCTTTGTTTGACTTTCCTCCGGTTTCTAGTGCGCCACTTTCAGTTTTTCAAGCATTGCAACATTGCCATCAAGGTAATGAGCAACCTCCCATTGAGTGTGAGACTAAGGTAAGGGTGCGCGGTCCTCGGGCATGTCGCGTCACAAGTGGTACTATTAAGCTGGTGGCGGCAACTTGTGCAGAACAGTTGGCAGGTAGTACCGTACTGTTTGAGCCCTCTGAGTCTGGGCTACCTGAAGGGTTGTTAGCCTCCCCTGCCTTGGTGCGAGTGGTTAGAGGCTCAGTTTATGTGCCTGTGGTTAACGTAGGCACGTCTGATGTCCTGCTTTTTCCACGTAGACTATTAGGTACCCTGGTTAGAGTTCATGTGGTAAGTTTGCCAGCAGGTGTTACTGAAGTTACACCCACTACAGGAAATGTCTATTCTCAAGCCACCCTAGCAGCTAGCTCCACTGTTTTAAAGCAGATTGCAGAGGTAGATCTGACTGCATTGCCAGAATTGGAACAAGACAGTGTGAGGGCCTTGCTTAGGAAGTACCAGATGGTGTTTTCTGAACATGATGGCGATCTGGGATGTACAAGTCTCATCTCCCATGATATCCCATTGTTGGATGACGTTCCGGTGCGGCAGCGACATCGCCGTATACCCCCCTCCGAATATGAGGTTGTTAGGGCCCACATTAATCAACTGCTGGAGTCTCAGGTAATTAGGGAAAGTTGCAGCCCGTACGCCTCCCCAATTGTCTTGGTAAAAAAGAAGGATGGTGGTCTACACTTGTGCGTTGACTACCGCCAGTTAAACGCCAAGACTAGAAGGGATGCGTTTCCCTTGCCTCGGATTGAGGAGTCGCTGGATGAGTTGACAGGGGCCTGTTGGTTTTCCACTATGGATTTAGCTAGTGGTTATAACCAGATCCCTGTCACAGAGGGGGATAAGCCGAAGACCGCTTTTTGCACCGCATTCGGCTTGTTTGAATGGAATCGAATGCCTTTTGGGTTGTGCAATGCTCCCTCTACCTTCCAGCGACTTATGGAGAGGTTATTTGGTGATCAGCAGTGCCAGTATTTACTTTTATACCTAGATGATATTGTGGTGTTCTCTACCTCTATTACTCAACATTTGGAGAGGTTGGAGGTCGTGTTAGGCTGTCTTGAACAGGAAGGGTTAAAGGCTAGGCTAGAGAAGTGTGCCTTCCTCCAACAAGAGGTGAAATATCTGGGTCATGTGATCTCCTCCAGGGGAGTGGCAACTGACCCTAGTAAGATCGAGGCTGTGGCCCAGTGGCCTCGTCCCTCTAGTGTCACAGAACTGCGATCCTTCCTGGGTTTTTGCAGCTACTACCGGTGGTTTGTAGAGGGGTTTGCAAAGTTGGCTGCCCCTCTGCATAAGCTGGTAGGAGAATTCGCTGGTGCAAAGGGTAAACAGATAGGTAAGAGCTTTAATAGTGCTTGGAGTGAAAGATGTCAGGGGAGCTTTGAGGGGTTAAAACGGAAACTTACCACCACACCAGTACTTGCGTATGCAGATTTCTCCAAACCTTTCATCCTGGAGGTGAACGCCAGCCATCAAGGTCTAGGGGCGGTCCTTTCCCAGGAAAATGAAGGTAAGGTAAGACCAGTTGCATATGCCAGTCGTAGTTTAAGGCCCACTGAGCACAACATGTCCAATTATAGCTCTATGAAGCTGGAGTTTGTTGCGCTCAAGTGGGCCATGACAGAGAAATTCCGCGAATACCTGCTGGGTAATAAGTGTGTGGTATTCACCGATAATAACCCCCTTAGCCACCTGACTTCTGCAAAGCTTGGTGCGACTGAGCAGCGTTGGGCTTCTCAGCTGGCTGCATTCGACTTTGAGATCAAGTATCGTTCAGGTAAGAGTAATAAAAATGCTGATACGCTTTCACGGAGGGATCCCCTGGAACCGGTAGTTTTGGACAGGTTGGCCCCAGGTACTGCAATTCCTGAGTCTTTACGGCCATTAACTGGGTTGGATACTGCTGAAATAGTGACCCAATGTGTGGTTTCTACTCTTCCTGGTTATTCAGCTGGTGAGTTGGGTTCATTGCAGGCAGCTGACCCAGTTATTTGTGAAGTGTTGCGATTTTGGAAACAAGGTACTCGCCCAGGCCCTGATGAACGCCGCCAAATGACCAAGGCAGCCTTAACGTTGCTTCGCCAGTGGGATCGGTTGAAGGAGCTAGATGGTATGCTTTATCGCCTTGTTCACTGCCCTAATGGTAAGGAGGAGGTGTTGCAGTTGGTGTTGCCTGCCGCTTTGAGGTCAGAGGTGTTAAGGCAATTGCACCAACAACATGGACACCAGGGCAGAGAGCGTACGCTTGAGTTAGTGCGGCAAAGGTGTTATTGGCCGGGGTTGTCCTCAGATGTGGCAAGTTGGTGTCTAGAGTGTGATCGGTGCCAGGCAGCCAAGGACACCCAGCCACTTACTCGGACGTTCATGGGGCGGTTAATGTCATCTAGGCCAAATGATATCCTGGCAGTGGACTTCACCGTGTTAGAGCCCACAAATTCTGGCATTGAAAACATTTTGGTGATGACTGATGTATTCAGTAAGTATACCCTGGCTGTTCCGACAAGGGATCAGCGAGCCGAGACTGTGGCACAAGTTCTTGTGACTATATGGTTTTACAGGTTTGGTGTTCCGGGCCGTCTCCATTCAGACCAGGGTAGAAATTTTAGTCCCTGTCGATACGCCAGTTATGTGAGCTCTACGGTGTGGTGAAGTGTCGTACTACTCCCTATCATCCAGCCGGTAACGGCCAGTGTGAACGTTTTAATCGCACCTTACACAACCTGTTGCGCACTCTGCCAGTATCCACGAGATTGGGTGGCTTGTCTTCCCCAGGTGGTGTTCAGTTATAATAGCACTCCTCATCAGGCCACAGGGGAATCGCCACACTTTTTGATGTTTGGTCAGGAGCCACGATTGCCTGTTGATTCCCTGTTGGGAAGAGAACCACAGTTAAGAGAAGGTAGTGTGCATGATTGGGTCGTGGAGCATCAAACGAGGCTCCAAGTGGCCTTTGCAGGGGCACGTCAACGGTTGCAGGTCATGGCTGATAGGCGCAAGGCCAATCATGATCAGTATGTCCGAGATGATCCACTGGTGGAGGGTCAGCTGGTGTACCTCCGCGAGTATGGGGTAAGGGGCCGTCATAAAATCCAGGACCTGTGGAGCCCAGTGGTTTATCAAGTGACAAGGGCACCCAAGGAGGGTGGTGTAGTTTACACCATTGCGCCTCTAGATGACCTGACCAAGGTAAGGAATGTGCATCGTTCACTGTTAAAGCGTCGAGTCGGTAAAGAGACAGTGGTTGTTAATTATGGCAGTCCTTCACATGACCCAGTTGTGGAAGCATCATCATTGGTTGAGGAAGAGGATGAGGTAGATTTACTAGCTTTGGTGCAAGAACGGAATCAAGTTGGTGTTGATCCAGAACTTGGTGGGCCGGCATCTGGGGTGGAACTTGGTCCACAGGAGAGGGTGAGTGTTATGGGATCAACTCCTGTTAGTTTGCCAGGATTGCAGGGCCCAGCTAGGGATACAACCAGTTTACAGGAGTCGCAGCCTGAAGGCCTGGTTAGGGCAGAGGAGGGTGCCTTACGCAGGACGACACGTGCAAATGCTGGCCAGCACCCAAACCTGCATCACCTCCCCCGTTCAGTGGGAGAGACTGGTGAGGTTTATTTGCAGCAAACGCATACCATGGTGTCAGGCATTTTTAGGCCTTGGGATTAGGTAATGCTGACCTTTAGTAGCAGGACCGTCGGGGCGACAATCCGTGAGTGGGGGGTAGATTGTAGTGGGATGAACGGTGTGCATTCTTTAAATTGGCCACAAGTCACGAATTGTCAAATCACATACTTTCACGGCTATATAAAAGGGGACTTTTAAAGCACTATTGTGTGTTTGCTCACCGCTGTGCGTCACTGCCCGAGGCCCGCCCATTCCGGTTTTTGGCTCTTTCCATCTCTCAGGTATGTGTTTGCTAACTAGTGAGCATTAGAATGCGTGTCTGAGGTAACTGGTTTTATTTGGGTTGTAGTTTCCGACGAAAATCATTCATAGTGTTTGGTTGGCGGCTGCCCTCTCACTCAACATGCTTCTGCTGTGATTATATCCTTTTGTGGGTTTGATGTCCGAGTGTGCGTGCGGACTGACTCGTGACTATAGCGACAATATGGAGGTATGTGTAACTATCACTAAGGTCTATACTATTTTTACGTGGTAATTTAATGTTTACATTTTTAGGAAGAATAGCTGATTTTAGGATCCATTGCACGTCATGCAGCCTGTGGGGCAACATTCTTTGATGCTGCTGCTTTGTTTACGTTTGTTTCTGTGATCTGTCTCCGACTATTTAAGGTCACATCGGCGCGATAGTGCACTGTTTATCGGTCCATCTCGTTGGGTCAGCGCTCTTGTGTTTGGTTCATTTGTTTTATTTTGTTCTTTTGGATTTGATGTTTATTTGGATGTGTTGTAATTGCTCTTTGTGTATTTTGTTGTTTAAGTTTATTTTTCAGTTATTCATTTGTTTATTTTGTTGATTATTTGTGTTATTCATTTGTATGTATTTTTTGTTTCATTTTGTTTAATATGTATTTGGCTCATGTTTTGTTGATTTATACCAGTATGGTACTGGGAGCGAACATCTCCCATTGAGACTGTTCCTAACCTTCATCAATAGGTCTTGATCTTCTGGTCTCATACTTATAGTCCTATCTGTTTGTATTACTGCACTTAAAGTATTTTTTTCTTCTTCTTTTTATTATTATTATTATCATTATCATTTTCTCTTGTGTTTGAGGTTTTGGGTTAATTTTTGCTTCTTGTTGTAGGAACCGAGGCTTCAGGCAGGTCGCTGGTTGGCCCTCGTGTGCGGTGGTGGGACTCTGTCACGGAGTGCTGTGTGTTCATGCTTGACGTGAGTGTGCGTGTGTGTGTAGTAAGATCTGTTCACCTGGTGGTAAGATCTTTTGCGATATTGTAGCCGTGTGCTCATCACACTAGTTACCTGCCTTAGGTAAGCCTCGGTTTCCCTTTGGTTGTTTTTGTTTTCTTGTTTTTTTCTGTTTTTTTCTTCTCATCCATCTCCATATAAAATATGCCCAGCCTGCAGGAATGTTTTAAGATTTGTGCTTTATTATTGTTGAAATAAAGTTTTGTATTTTGTTATCCACGTCTCAGGCCTCCATTATTTGAAACCACGTTCTTGTGTGCCCAATTAAAGGTGATTAATTCATAAATATCTTTCCCTGGTTGACAGGGCGGCGTAGTCAGTTTATTGAGAGTTTTGTTGAAATACCAAACCGCCACATATACCTTCAAGATAAATGATAAAGTGTGCCCCCTAAAAGCACAACTGGCCCTTTCCTGCCATCTGCCGTTGTGTTTGATTGAGTCAACATTTTCAGGCCTACTTTTTATTTAATTTTGTCATTACATTTGATGGTTTAAATGCAGTAAATTGACGTTCTTTCTTTCCTAGATCAGATAATTGTCACAGACACGCCAGGCTCCACCTCACCACAGTACCCACGCACCCAATCACCAGCATACTAATCACCGCCACCTGCATCTCATTCACTCTGCAATCACCAGCACTACAAAGCCACCACACTCACACACACTCACTGTCCGGTCTCGTTTGCAATACCTTGTGTTGATGCTTACCTTAAGGACTCCCCTTCATCAAACTTACCTGCTCCAGCGATCTCCTTCATCTCCTTCGTCTCCTGGTCCCTTCATGTGCTTACCCTTCTGTGTGTGTGAGTGTCTCCAACGTCTCCCTTCATCTCATCTCAGCTCCTGGATAAACAAGCCATACAAGGACAGTATTACTCTCTATTCATCTCTCAAGAACCTGATAACAGCCATAACCTCTCTGTGTTCCCATATTATTCAAATAAACTCACCTGGATTGCTTTTATCTCTGCCTCCGTGTCTATATCATAACAATAATAGGATGAATTAGAAATACACATTCGGAATTCATAAACAGGCACTGTTCACAAAAAAATGTTTTAGATGTTTCTTAAAGTTTATACAGAAGGAAATGACTATAATTCATAATTTATGCTATTTCAAATATTTAATGGGGATTATGTCCTTTATTTACCTTAACATTTAACAAATACTTAAAATACATTTAAAATATATTTGGCTGAACTAACATTTATTCTACAGGCTCAACTTACACCGTTCTCCAATATTAGGATTTTATTTTCTGTGTACATAAATTCTACATATCAAACAATCACATGTCATCCTCGTGACTATAAACTCACACACACTTGACATTAAGTAAAGTATAAAAGCAGAGCTGTTTCTGGAACTTCACAAAATCTTCCTCTGAGACTCTACAGGAGACAACCAAACCAAGGTGAGTTTTGGGAACAAAACTTACTGAATAACATTTCTAAATGATCTTTGTCTTTAAAATACATTGAGAATCCACATATGAGTGCAGACTGTTACGGGTGGCTGGTAGAGAGATGAGGCAGATACGGATTTCCACGATAATAGAGACTTTACTTCAAACAATGGCAATGAACAACAGACAGACACCTTAACAAAACAGAGAACGGACGAGGAGTGCAGGGAGTGAGTGCATTATATAGGAGTGCTAACAATAGAGTCCAGGTGCAGGTGATCTGTGATGATGAGGAGCTGACGAGGGAAGTGAGTGCAGGTGTGGAGAACAGGAGGATTCTGGGAAATGGAGTCCAGGGAAACAAGGGATCTGTAACAGTACCTCCCCCTCCCGGTAGGCGCGTCCTCGCGCCGTAGATGTAACAACCGGGAGGGGGGCGGGCGCCCTGGAGACCTCAAACCGGAGCAGGGGAAGGAGTAAACTGGAGTGGAGGTCTCCAGGGCAGGTCCAAAAACCATGGCGGGTCAGGAGCCGTGGGCAGCCATGGCGGGTCAGGGGTTGAAGGCAGCCTTGGCGGGTCAGGAGCCGTGGGCAGCCATGGCGGGTCAGGAGCCGAAGGCAGCCATGGCGGGTCAGGTGCAGCGGGCAGCCATGGCGGGTCAGGTGCAGCGGGCAGACATGCAGCGGGCATACATGGCGGGTCAGGTGCAGCGGGCAGCCATGGCGGGTCAGGTGCAGCGGGCAGCCATGGCGGGTCAGGAGCCGAAGCCTTCGAGGCGTTGAGCCCAGGCGTCGCTGAAGGACTGGCGGGTGATGGCGGAACCGAAGGCTCCGCCGACCGAAGCGCAGCCGGGGCTCCAGAAGGCCGCAGTGCAAGCAGAAGGACAGCCAACAAAACGAACACCGGGGGAGTGAGGAGGCCAACTGAATCCGAGGGACGGAGTGACGGAGCGGAGACGGAGGAGTGAAGTCCAGAGGGGAGGGCAGGCTGATGAATGACCAAGGTGTGAGTGGAGGCAGGATGGAGACTGGTGAAGCTGGAGGACTGATGGGCAACGGTGGAGCAGAGGGAGGTTGGAGCCGGGGTGAAGGTAATCGCCCAGAGGTCCGAGGTGGAGATCTGGGCGAGGGGGCTTGAGGTGGAGGTGCAGTATAGACATGACTTGGAGGAGGCGGGAGAGGGAGGCAGGGAGGGAAAACAGTCCTTGGGCTGGAGAGTTCAATCACAGAGACCATACTAGGAGCGGCAGGCTCGGCGGCGGCGGCTGGAGCGGCAGGCTCGGCGGCGGCGGCTGGAGCTGAGGGCTCGGCGGCGGCGGCTGGAGCTGAGGGCTCGTAGGCGTCGGAGACTGGAGAACTTTGCTCGGCGGCGGAGACTGGAGAACTTTGCTCGGCGGCGGAGACTGGAGAACTTTGCTCGGCGGCGGAGACTGGAGAACTTTGCTCGGCGGCGGAGACTGGAGAACTTTGCTCGGCGGCGGAGACTGGAGAACTTTGCTCGGCGGCGGAGACTGGAGAACTTTGCTCGGCGGCGGAGACTGGAGAACTTTGCTCGGCGGCGGAGACTGGAGAACTTGGCTCGGAGGAGACTGGAGAACTTGGCTCGGAGGAGACTGGAGAACTTGGCTCGGCGGAGACTGGGGTTGAGGGCCATTTCATCCCCTCAAATACAATTAAAATCCCCACAGGCACTGGAGCTGGCTCTGTGGGGACTGGAGCTGGCTCTGGAGATACTGGAGCTGGCTCTGGAGATACTGGAGCTGGCTCTGGAGATACTGGAGCTGGCTCTGGAGATACTGGAGCTGGCTCTGGAGATACTGGAGCTGGCTCTGGAGATACTGGAGCGGGCTCTGGAGATACTGGAGCGGGCTCTGGAGACACTGGAGCGGGCTCTGGAGACACTGGAGCAGGCTCTGGAGATACTGGAGCGGGCTCTGGAGATACTGGAGCGGGCTCTGGAGATACTGGAGCGGGCTCTGGAGATACTGGAGCGGGCTCTGGAGATACTGGAGCCGCTTTCTTCCTCCTCCTCCGCTTACTGGGCCCAGTAGCGGAATATGGGTCCAGCCTGGGGCAGGCAGGGAGTTCGCTGGAGCGGTGTGCGGAGGAAGCCGGAGGTTGACTAACTGGCCCGGCCAACCGTGTTTCTGGATGGACCGGACGACAACACTGATCCTGAACCTCTTCTACTAAGAAATTGGAGCCATTCAACCACAAAATTAAATTGATAGTGTCGCTTAAGGAGAAACAAAAAACAGGTTCATCAAAACGGATAGTGTCGTCATCCAATCCATCCAAAAACAGGGAGATCAACTGAGCGTCGGGCCAGTTAGACAAGTAAGCAAGCTCAACGAACTCCTCCACATACCTCTCCAGCGAACGTCCTACCTGCAGGAGCCCGATAATGCGTTCGCTGGCTGTTAGGGTGAGAGGCGATGGAGGAGCTGGATCCAGGGAGCTGGGGAAAGTCTCCATTTTTTTTTTCGTGGAAAATCCGGTCGGTTTAGTTCCGTTCTTCTGTTACGGGTGGCTGGTAGAGAGATGAGGCAGATACGGATTTCCACGATAATAGAGACTTTACTTCAAACAATGGCAATGAACAACAGACAGACACCTTAACAAAACAGAGAACGGACGAGGAGTGCAGGGAGTGAGTGCATTATATAGGAGTGCTAACAATAGAGTCCAGGTGCAGGTGATCTGTGATGATGAGGAGCTGACGAGGGAAGTGAGTGCAGGTGTGGAGAACAGGAGGAACATGGGAATTGAAGTCCAGGGAAACAAGGGTTCTGTGACACAGACATCTAACTTTTCCTGCTTATTCATTTTTAGGTTCATTTCAGGTTCATCATGGCAGTGCTGAGAAGTCTAATGCTTCTTTTCGTCATCTTCTCCATGGGGAATGCAGAAGGTAACCAAAACATTTAATTGTAAAAACCCTTTCTATTCCATTTACTAATATTTACATGATTGATCAAGGATTTACAGTGTCAAAGTACATCTAATTTAAATCAAACAAACATAAAATAAACTACATAAAATAAGAATGAAAAAAATAAAAACATACTTTGCTGTGAATATTACGAATGCCCTAACATTTATGTACTGAATGCAGTTGATTTAGTCATAAAATGCCCCGCTGGATGGAAAAGTTTTGGACTCCGGTGCTACAAGTACTTCCCTCAGTCAGTTAACTGGATCACAGCAGAGGTAATGTGTTAAGTTACAACAAGGTGATTTGGTCACACTTTACATTAAGTGTCTTTCACTACATCTAGATAAATCAATAAGGTACAATGTACTTTTTTGTGTTGATGTTGTATTGCAAATCACTTGCACTATTGTATACAAATCACATGCTGCTATTGAGGTGGATACAGGTAAGGTTAGGGACAGGTGTAAAGTGTAAGGAAAGGTCAACAGTGTAATCATTAGTCTAATTACAGATGTAATTACACGCAGGTATTTTTTTACAATGTAAAACATGTATCTAAACATTACATGTACTGAATCAGTTGATTAATTTAAATGTTAGTACATAGTAGTTAGAGACTGGGAATGGTGATTTTTATTATTTTTAAAGTAAAATCTTTCTTTTCTGCAAATAAACAATACAGAAATCTAATACTGTGCAAATAATCAATCAGACTTTGTTTGAAAATGACTAAAATGTTGTTTTAAAAGTCACTTATGCTTTAAGCTAAAAAGATTCGATTTTGTATTGACAATAAAAAAATCTGTCTCTTTAGAGAAACTGCCAAGGTCTTGGTGCGAATCTCGCATCTGTGCATAATAAACAGGAAAATGAGTTTCTGCTGGGGCTGTTGCCTACTTCCTCACGTGGTTGGATTGGTGTTCATGATGGTGAACAAGTAAGTTAAATTGTGTGTACTAAAGAGATCTATTTATTTGTAGACTGGAATTTCAGTTTCACTTGTTTTTTGATGGTCCGTTTAACACATTCTGTTGACTATAAGTAATGTTGTGTCTACATGTCTACTAACTTAGTTGAGAATTAGTAGACTGGAATTTCTGCTCTAAACAGTAAATGTAAATGCTCTAATGAAGATGGATTAAAGCTGAAGTGAATTAGCTCCGTACTGAAGTTTGAGTACAGTAGTGCACTCTTATAATCATGCCTTTGCTCTTTAGGAAGGACAGTGGTTGTGGACTGATGGAACTGTGAATGACTTTACCAACTGGTGCGCTGGAGAACCTAATGGTCAGAATGGCGAGAACTGTGTGGAGATCAACTTTACCTGTAAGCATGCAGTCAGGTTTTTGAATACTTCACATAATAATTTACATTACTATAATTTCATAATTTCACAGTAACATGTAATGACTCATTTGGATTTCACAAAGTGCCTATAATGATCAGAATAACTTACTTCATTTTTCCACCCTACAGCTAACCGTTGCTGGAACGACTGGAACTGTTCAGGCCAAATAGGCTATATTTGTGTTACA
Source organism: Chanodichthys erythropterus (assembly GCF_024489055.1). Lineage (NCBI taxonomy): Eukaryota > Metazoa > Chordata > Actinopteri > Cypriniformes > Xenocyprididae > Chanodichthys > Chanodichthys erythropterus. Next base: position 33,736,915 of record NC_090228.1, on the reverse strand, counting down.
GATGCTTGAGATCATATGCAGGCATGCTGCTCCACAGTTACATTGATTTTAAACTTTCTGATCTTATCTTTACAAAAAATTATATTTTAACATTAAACTTCATTTGAATCTTTTCTAAGCTTTAATCTCTTCCCAATACCTTCTCTGAAACACTCATCTAATCAATAAAAGCATTAATAAAGCAAATCATGTGTGTTGTGGAGTTAAATCAAATAAATGTATAAAAATAAGAATATTGTGTCACAAGGTTTGAGGATATGGTTATCAGAATGACATTAAACGATGTAATCATCATGGGAGGAGTTTAAGGAAGCACATTGACAAACACTAGAAGACATTTGCACGTTTGTTTCCTAGGCAAATATCACCCTCATCCAGCGCTCTTTTTGTTTTCTGTCTATAAAAAATATCCCATTACTATTTTGGTATGAGAAACTGAATCATGAACAATTTCTATACCTGTTTGACCGATCAGGTCAATAGTGATTCATTCACTATTATGGCATTGCTAGTTCTGAATCTAAACAGCTGATAGAAACCAAACAGAATATGACTGCTGAAATATTATAGGGAAAAAAATATTTTCATGCCAGAATAGGACAATGTCCAACATCAGAGAAGGTTCTCTTTCGTCATCTCAGCTAAATCTGGAACCGCATACTTCCCTACTATATAGCAGGCAAAAAGCAGTGGGCGAACGGTCCTCTATTCCAATAACAAGTCTGTCGTGAATGTATTTGTCTTTCTGTGCTCCGAATTCACAATGCTTGGACAGCTGATACAATTGTAAGACTGGTGCCGGACTGTCTGGACCAAGAGAGGACTTCTCTCTGAGAAAACAAAGGAAATTAAAGCTGCAAGCAGCGTTGAGAGGGCCCTCGCACCCGGGCTCACCGCCACCCGTTGGCCTCAGGAAAACAGTGAACAGTGGGCGTCATGCATTTAAGTGAGTGAATATAGGAGAATTATGCCAAAGTCATTTCGAAATGCCACACTTCCTGCGGCCAACAGGTGGCGCTTTCACCATAACTGAATTTTGCCATGTTGATGTCTTCAGGCCAAGACTATCATTGAACACGTGAAGTTTGAAGCAGATCGGACATTGTATGCCTGAGTTACAACAACTTCCTGTTTCTTTCGTGGCGTTAATCGCATAAATTAGCACTCAGCCAAGTGTTGCATGATTTAACGTGTCTCTAGCATGTTTGGTACTTCGTGGCATGATGAAATGTGACTCTGGTAGTGAATTACATCCTGAAGCATGCCATTTCCTGTTGCCAGCAGGTGGCGCTATGACTAACTAAATATTGTCATATACATGTCTTTAGGCCAGGACTCTTATCACACATGTGAAGTTTGGGGCAGATCGGACATTGTATGCCTGAGTTACAGCAGCTTCCTCTTTCATGGCGAAACATCAGACTTTGTCAGGCCGCCACGGACACGCCCTTCAGCGAAAACTCAAGATCTTTGAAATTTATCATCGCTAAGGTCTTGAGATTAGACTGACAACATTTGATGTTGATCTGGTTAAATCTCTATGAGGAGTTAATCACAGTATAAAATATGTAATTTCCTGTTGCCTACAGGTGGCGCTATGACTGTAACTGAATATTGTTATGAAGATGTCTTCAGGTTAGGACTCTAATAAAGCATGTGAAGTTTGGGGCAGATCCGACATTGTTTGTCTGAGTTACAACAACTTCCTTTTTCATGGCGAAGACATCAAACTTTGTCAGGCCACCACGGACACGCCCTTCAGTGAAAACTCTAGATCTTCGCAATTTAACGTCACAAAGGCCTTTAGATTAGACTGACCAAAAATGACATTGATCTGATTAAATCTCCAGGAGGAGTTCGTTAAAGTACAACGTCTGGAAAATGCAAAAAACGGTGAATTAATTCAAAATATCTGACTTCCTGTTTGGTTTCGGATTTCGCTCCAAGAGAATTTTTTGTAGGTACTGGGCTGATAAATGTGTGTACCGAATTTCAAAGCCCTAGTGTAATGTAGCGAGCGGGGCTGTACGTTAGATGGCGCTATCGAGCCATTTTGCCACGCCCAATTCCGAAACCCATAACAGACGTAAATTTTCACCACTTCTGACGCGTGTGCAAAGTTTCATGAGTTTTCGAGCACGTTTAGGCCCTCTAAAATGCGATTCACTTTGGAGAAGAATAATAATAATAATAAATATAGCTGCGAGCAGCGATGGCGGGCCCAAGCCCGGTGGCACCGCCACCCCGGTGGCTTCAGGGCAACTGTGCACGGCGGGCAATAGGCATTTAAAACGGTAAAACATCAAAGGACTATGTCAAATTCACTCCACATTTACTGCACTACAAGGTGCCGATATAGAGCCCCTCCTCCCTGCTCATTTTCAAAGGTTTGCATGTGCCAAGTTGTAACATTATTCTGATGAATTTTGAAGCAAATCAGGTAAAAATAAGAGGGTGATCTCAATGTATGCTGAAAGTGACACATTTTCTGCTTCCAGTTGGTGGCGCTATGACTTTGAATCACAATAGTCAAATCCATGTGATCAGCCTTGTACAACGAAGACTAAGCCGGAGTTTCATCAAAATCAATTAATGTATGCAGAAGTTATAACACTTTGTTTCCCTTTTCTTGCCATAAATTCGTTGCCTCGCCACGGCCAAACCGTTTGAGATATCCAAAATCCGTTTGCAATTAAACAACTTCAATGTGTTAGCAACAAGTTAAAAAAAGCTTGGTGTAAATTGGATAAACCCTGTAGGAGTAGTAGTATAAAATTCATAGCCTGTTTTTTCAAAAAATTAACATTCAAACAAAAATAGCCGACTTCCTGTTGGTCAGAGCTAATGAATGTAAAATAGAAAATTGTCCGGCTTGATGAAAACAATATGTGTACCGAGTTTGGTGACTGTAGGAAAAACTAACCCCCCCACTTTTGACAAAAGGTGGCGCTACTGAGCCCCTTCACCACGCCCATTTCTATGGCTTTGTCCATGTCTACTGGTTGACAATATTGATGTGTGTGTCGAGTTTCATGCAATTTGAAGCATATTAAGAGCCTCAAAATCACTCAAGAATATTATTAAAGTTTGATGTGTTGCCATGGCAACAATATTTCAAATATCAAAAATCCTGTCACAGGTCTACATCTGCTGTGTATTGACATTACACTGATAAAGTCTGAAGCAAATCATATGAAAAATAAGAGGGTGATCTCAAAGCATTTTAAAAGTGATACACTTCTTGCTGCCAGTTGGTGGTGCTATAACTTTGACTCACAATAGTCACGTCCATGTGATCAGACTCCTATAACGAAGACACTCGTGAAGTTTCATAAAGATCAATATATGTATGCAGAGGTTATAACACATTTCCTGTTTCCTTTTTCTCGCCATAAATTCGTTGCCTCGCCACGGCCAAACCGTTTGAGATATCCAAAATCCGTTTGCAATTAAACAACTTCAATGTGTTCGCAACAAGTTAAAAAAAGCTTGGTGTAAATTGGATAAACCCTGTAGGAGTAGTAGTATAAAATTCATAGCCTGTTTTTTCAAAAAATTAACATTCAAACCAAACTAGCTGACTTCCTGTTGGTCGGAGCTAATGAATGTAAATTAGAAAATTGTCCGGCTTGATGAGAACAATATGTGTACCGAGTTTGGTGACTGTAGGAAAAACTAACCCCCCCACTTTTGTCAAAAGGTGGCGCTACTGAGCCCCTCCACCACGCCCATTTCTATGGCTTTGTCCATGTCTACTGGTTGACAATATTGATGTGTGTGTCGAGTTTCATGCAATTTGAAGCATGTTAAGAGCCTCAAAAACACTCAAGAATATTATTACAGTTTGACCTGTTGCCATGGCAACAATATTTCAAATATCAAAAATCCTGTCATAGGTCTACATCTGCTGTGTATTGACATTACACTGATGAAGTTTGAAGCAAATCAGGTAAAAATAAGAGGGTGATCTCAAAACATTTCAAAAAGTGATACACTTCCTGCTGCCAGTTGGTGGCGCTATAACTTTGACTCACAATAGTCACATCCATGTGATCAGACTCCTATAACGAACACACTCGTGAAGTTTCATAAAGATCAATATATGTATTAAGACGTTATAACACATTTCCTGTTTCCTTTTTCTCGCCATAAATTCGTTGCCTCGCCACGGCCAAACCGTTCGAGATATCAAAAATCCCCTGGCAATTTTTAATCATCAGTGTCTTGACTTCATGCTGACCGAGTTTGGTGGCGATCGGATTAATCGTCTAGGAGGAGTATATCAAATTCCAGAGCATGCGTTTTTCAAACAACCCTTAATAGCTGACTTCCTGTTGGTGTGGCGTTTAACTTAGAGTACGAAAGTAGTTCGGCCCGATGAGGTCTATATGTGTACCGAGTTTCATACTAATACGTGCAAGCGTGTTTAATATATGGACCAAATTTTCAGACTTTTTTCAAGGGGGCGCTGTCGAGCCCCCCTGCCACGCCCGGGTACCAGCCTCTCCGGCGTCCTAATGGCCGCGGATTCTAATGTGTGTGCCAATTTTCAAGAGTTTTTGAGCATGTTAAGGCCCCCAAAAAGCCCCGGAAGACGGAAAAAAATATTAAAAAAAAAAATAAAAAAAAATAATAAATATAGCTGCGAGCAGCGATGGCGGGCCCAAGCCCGGTGGCACCGCCACCCCGGTGGCTTCAGGGCAACTGTGCACAGCGGGCAATAGGCACTTAAAACGGTTAAACATCAAAGGACTATGTCAAATTCACTCCACATTTACTGCACTACAAGGTGCCGCTATAGAGCCCCTCCTCCCTTCCCATTTTCAAAGGATTACATGTGCCAAGTTTTAACATTATTCTGATGAATTTTGAAGCAAATCAGGTAAAAATAAGAGGGTGATCTCAATGTATGCTGAAAGTGACACATTTTCTGCTTCCAGTTGGTGGCGCTATGACTTTGAATCACAATAGTCAAATCCATGTGATCAGCCTTGTACAACGAAGGCTAAGCCAAAGTTTCATCAAAATCAATTAATGTATGCAGAAGTTATAACACTTTGTTTCCCTTTTCTTGCCATAAATTCGTTGCCTCGCCACGGCCAAACCGTTTGAGATATCCAAAATCCGTTTGCAATTAAACAACTTCAATGTGTTAGCAACAAGTTAAAAAAAGCTTGGTGTAAATTGGATAAACCCTGTAGGAGTAGTAGTATAAAATTCATAGCCTGTTTTTTCAAAAAATTAACATTCAAACCAAAATAGCTGACTTCCTGTTGGTCGGAGCTAATGAATGTAAATTAGAAAATTGTCCGGCTTGATGAGAATAATATGTGTACCGAGTTTGGTGACTGTAGGAAAAACTAACCCCCCACTTTTGTCAAAAGGTGGCGCTACTGAGCCCCTCCACCACGCCCATTTCTATGGCTTTGTCCATGTCTACTGGTTGACAATATTGATGTGTGTGTCGAGTTTCATGCAATTTGAAGCATGTTAAGAGCCTCAAAAACACTCAAGAATATTATTACAGTTTGACCTGTTGCCATGGCAACAATATTTCAAATATCAAAAATCCTGTCATAGGTCTACATCTGCTGTGTATTGACATTACACTGATGAAGTTTGAAGCAAATCAGGTAAAAATAAGAGGGTGATCTCAAAGCATTTTAAAAGTGATACACTTCTTGCTGCCATTTGGTGGCGCTATAACTTTGACTCACAATAGTTACATCCATGTGATCAGACTACTACAACCAACACACTCCTGAAGTTTCATAAACATCAATCAATGTATGCAGAAGTTATAACACATTTCCTGTTTCCCTTTTCTCGCCATAAATTCGTTGCCTCGCCACGGCCAAACCGTTTGAGATATCCAAAATCCGTTTGCAATTAAACAACTTCAATGTGTTCGCAACAAGTTAAAAAAGCTTGGTGTAAATTGGATAAACCCTGTAGGAGTAGTAGTATAAAATTCATAGCCTGTTTTTTCAAAAAATTAACATTCAAACCAAAATAGCTGACTTCCTGTTGGTCGGAGCTAATGAATGTAAATTAGAAAATTGTCCGGCTTGATGAGAATAATATGTGTACCGAGTTTGGTGACTGTAGGAAAAACTAACCCCCCCACTTTTGTCAAAAGGTGGCGCTACTGAGCCCCTCCACCACGCCCATTTCTATGGCTTTGTCCATGTCTACTGGTTGACAATATTGATGTGTGTGTCGAGTTTCATGCAATTTGAAGCATGTTAAGAGCCTCAAAAACACTCAAGAATATTATTACAGTTTGACCTGTTGCCATGGCAACAATATTTCAAATATCAAAAATCCTGTCATAGGTCTACATCTGCTGTGTATTGACATTACACTGATGAAGTTTGAAGCAAATCAGGTAAAAATAAGAGGGTGATCTCAAAACATTTCAAAAAGTGATACACTTCCTGCTGCCAGTTGGTGGCGCTATAACTTTGACTCACAATAGTCACATCCATGTGATCAGACTCCTATAACGAACACACTCGTGAAGTTTCATAAAGATCAATATATGTATTAAGACGTTATAACACATTTCCTGTTTCCTTTTTCTCGCCATAAATTCGTTGCCTCGCCACGGCCAAACCGTTCGAGATATCAAAAATCCCCTGGCAATTTTTAATCATCAGTGTCTTGACTTCATGCTGACCGAGTTTGGTGGCGATCGGATTAATCGTCTAGGAGGAGTATATCAAATTCCAGAGCATGCGTTTTTCAAACAACCCTTAATAGCTGACTTCCTGTTGGCGTGGCGATTAACTTAGAGCGCGAAAGTTGTTCGGCCCGATGAGGTCTATATGTGTACCGAGTTTCATACTAATACGTGCAAGCATGTTTAATATATGGACCAAATTTTCAGACTTTTTTCAAGGGGGCGCTGTCGAGCCCCCCTGCCACGCCCGGGTACCAGCCTCTCCGGCGTCCTAATGGCCGCGGATTCCAATGTGTGTGCCAATTTTCAAGAGTTTTTGAGCATGTTAAGGCCCCCAAAAAGCCCCGGAAAAAAATAAATAAATAAAAATAAATAAATAAATAAATATAGCTGCGAGCAGCGATGGCGGGCCCAAGCCCGGTGGCACCGCCACCCCGGTGGCTTCAGGGCAACTGTGCACAGCGGGCAATAGGCACTTAAAACGGTTAAACATCAAAGGACTATGTCAAATTCACTCCACATTTACTGCACTACAAGGTGCCGCTATAGAGCCCCTCCTCCCTTCCCATTTTCAAAGGATTACATGTGCCAAGTTTTAACATTATTCTGATGAATTTTGAAGCAAATCAGGTAAAAATAAGAGGGTGATCTCAATGTATGCTGAAAGTGACACATTTTCTGCTTCCAGTTGGTGGCGCTATGACTTTGAATCACAATAGTCAAATCCATGTGATCAGCCTTGTACAACGAAGGCTAAGCCAAAGTTTCATCAAAATCAATTAATGTATGCAGAAGTTATAACACTTTGTTTCCCTTTTCTTGCCATAAATTCGTTGCCTCGCCACGGCCAAACCGTTTGAGATATCCAAAATCCGTTTGCAATTAAACAACTTCAATGTGTTAGCAACAAGTTAAAAAAAGCTTGGTGTAAATTGGATAAACCCTGTAGGAGTAGTAGTATAAAATTCATAGCCTGTTTTTTCAAAAAATTAACATTCAAACCAAAATAGCTGACTTCCTGTTGGTCGGAGCTAATGAATGTAAATTAGAAAATTGTCCGGCTTGATGAGAATAATATGTGTACCGAGTTTGGTGACTGTAGGAAAAACTAACCCCCCACTTTTGTCAAAAGGTGGCGCTACTGAGCCCCTCCACCACGCCCATTTCTATGGCTTTGTCCATGTCTACTGGTTGACAATATTGATGTGTGTGTCGAGTTTCATGCAATTTGAAGCATGTTAAGAGCCTCAAAAACACTCAAGAATATTATTACAGTTTGACCTGTTGCCATGGCAACAATATTTCAAATATCAAAAATCCTGTCATAGGTCTACATCTGCTGTGTATTGACATTACACTGATGAAGTTTGAAGCAAATCAGGTAAAAATAAGAGGGTGATCTCAAAGCATTTTAAAAGTGATACACTTCTTGCTGCCATTTGGTGGCGCTATAACTTTGACTCACAATAGTTACATCCATGTGATCAGACTACTACAACCAACACACTCCTGAAGTTTCATAAACATCAATCAATGTATGCAGAAGTTATAACACATTTCCTGTTTCCCTTTTCTCGCCATAAATTCGTTGCCTCGCCACGGCCAAACCGTTTGAGATATCCAAAATCCGTTTGCAATTAAACAACTTCAATGTGTTCGCAACAAGTTAAAAAAAGCTTGGTGTAAATTGGATAAACCCTGTAGGAGTAGTACTATAAAATTCATAGCCTGTTTTTTCAAAAAATTAACATTCAAACCAAAATAGCTGACTTCCTGTTGGTCGGAGCTAATGAATGTAAATTAGAAAATTGTCCGGCTTGATGAGAATAATATGTGTACCGAGTTTGGTGATTGTAGGAAAAACTAACCCCCCCACTTTTGTCAAAAGGTGGCGCTACTGAGCCCCTCCACCACGCCCATTTCTATGGCTTTGTCCATGTCTACTGGTTGACAATATTGATGTGTGTGTCGAGTTTCATGCAATTTGAAGCATGTTAAGAGCCTCAAAAACACTCAAGAATATTATTACAGTTTGACCTGTTGCCATGGCAACAATATTTCAAATATCAAAAATCCTGTCATAGGTCTACATCTGCTGTGTATTGACATTACACTGATGAAGTTTGAAGCAAATCAGGTAAAAATAAGAGGGTGATCTCAAAACATTTCAAAAAGTGATACACTTCCTGCTGCCAGTTGGTGGCGCTATAACTTTGACTCACAATAGTCACATCCATGTGATCAGACTCCTATAACGAACACACTCGTGAAGTTTCATAAAGATCAATATATGTATTAAGACGTTATAACACATTTCCTGTTTCCTTTTTCTCGCCATAAATTCGTTGCCTCGCCACGGCCAAACCGTTCGAGATATCAAAAATCCCCTGGCAATTTTTAATCATCAGTGTCTTGACTTCATGCTGACCGAGTTTGGTGGCGATCGGATTAATCGTCTAGGAGGAGTATATCAAATTCCAGAGCATGCGTTTTTCAAACAACCCTTAATAGCTGACTTCCTGTTGGCGTGGCGATTAACTTAGAGCGCGAAAGTTGTTCGGCCCGATGAGGTCTATATGTGTACCGAGTTTCATACTAATACGTGCAAGCATGTTTAATATATGGACCAAATTTTCAGACTTTTTTCAAGGGGGCGCTGTCGAGCCCCCCTGCCACGCCCGGGTACCAGCCTCTCCGGCGTCCTAATGGCCGCGGATTCCAATGTGTGTGCCAATTTTCAAGAGTTTTTGAGCATGTTAAGGCCCCCAAAAAGCCCCGGAAGACGGAAAAAAAAAAAAATAAAAATAATAATAATAATAAATATAGCTGCGAGCAGCGATGGCGGGCCCAAGCCCGGTGGCACCGCCACCCCGGTGGCTTCAGGGCAACTGTGCACAGCGGGCAATAGGCACTTAAAACGGTTAAACATCAAAGGACTATGTCAAATTCACTCCACATTTACTGCACTACAAGGTGCCGTTATAGAGCCCCTCCTCCCTGCCCATTTTCAAAGGATTACATGTGCCAAGTTTTAACATTATTCTGATGAATTTTGAAGCAAATCAGGTAAAAATAAGAGGGTGATCTCAATGTATGCTGAAAGTGACACATTTTCTGCTTCCAGTTGGTGGCGCTATGACTTTGAATCACAATAGTCAAATCCATGTGATCAGCCTTGTACAACGAAGACTAAGCCAAAGTTTCATCAAAATCAATTAATGTATGCAGAAGTTATAACACTTTGTTTCCCTTTTCTTGCCATAAATTCGTTGCCTCGCCACGGCCAAACCGTTTGAGATATCCAAAATCCGTTTGCAATTAAACAACTTCAATGTGTTAGCAACAAGTTAAAAAAGCTTGGTGTAAATTGGATAAACCCTGTAAGAGTAGTAGTATAAAATTCATAGCCTGTTTTTTCAAAAAATTAACATTCAAACCAAAATAGCTGACTTCCTGTTGGTCGGAGCTAATGAATGTAAATTAGAAAATTGTCCGGCTTGATGAGAATAATATGTGTACCGAGTTTGGTGACTGTAGGAAAAACTAACCCCCACTTTTGTCAAAAGGTGGCGCTACTGAGCCCCTCCACCACGCCCATTTCTATGGCTTTGTCCATGTCTACTGGTTGACAATATTGATGTGTGTGTCGAGTTTCATGCAATTTGAAGCATGTTAAGAGCCTCAAAAACACTCAAGAATATTATTACAGTTTGACCTGTTGCCATGGCAACAATATTTCAAATATCAAAAATCCTGTCATAGGTCTACATCTGCTGTGTATTGACATTACACTGATGAAGTTTGAAGCAAATCAGGTAAAAATAAGAGGGTGATCTCAAAGCATTTTAAAAGTGATACACTTCTTGCTGCCATTTGGTGGCGCTATAACTTTGACTCACAATAGTTACATCCATGTGATCAGACTACTACAACCAACACACTCCTGAAGTTTCATAAACATCAATCAATGTATGCAGAAGTTATAACACATTTCCTGTTTCCCTTTTCTCGCCATAAATTCGTTGCCTCGCCACGGCCAAACCGTTTGAGATATCCAAAATCCGTTTGCAATTAAACAACTTCAATGTGTTCGCAACAAGTTAAAAAAAGCTTGGTGTAAATTGGATAAACCCTGTAGGAGTAGTACTATAAAATTCATAGCCTGTTTTTTCAAAAAATTAACATTCAAACCAAAATAGCTGACTTCCTGTTGGTCGGAGCTAATGAATGTAAATTAGAAAATTGTCCGGCTTGATGAGAATAATATGTGTACCGAGTTTGGTGATTGTAGGAAAAACTAACCCCCACTTTTGTCAAAAGGTGGCGCTACTGAGCCCCTCCACCACGCCCATTTCTATGGCTTTGTCCATGTCTACTGGTTGACAATATTGATGTGTGTGTCGAGTTTCATGCAATTTGAAGCATGTTAAGAGCCTCAAAAACACTCAAGAATATTATTACAGTTTGACCTGTTGCCATGGCAACAATATTTCAAATATCAAAAATCCTGTCATAGGTCTACATCTGCTGTGTATTGACATTACACTGATGAAGTTTGAAGCAAATCAGGTAAAAATAAGAGGGTGATCTCAAAACATTTCAAAAAGTGATACACTTCCTGCTGCCAGTTGGTGGCGCTATAACTTTGACTCACAATAGTCACATCCATGTGATCAGACTCCTATAACGAACACACTCGTGAAGTTTCATAAAGATCAATATATGTATTAAGACGTTATAACACATTTCCTGTTTCCTTTTTCTCGCCATAAATTCGTTGCCTCGCCACGGCCAAACCGTTCGAGATATCAAAAATCCCCTGGCAATTTTTAATCATCAGTGTCTTGACTTCATGCTGACCGAGTTTGGTGGCGATCGGATTAATCGTCTAGGAGGAGTATATCAAATTCCAGAGCATGCGTTTTTCAAACAACCCTTAATAGCTGACTTCCTGTTGGCGTGGCGATTAACTTAGAGCGCGAAAGTTGTTCGGCCCGATGAGGTCTATATGTGTACCGAGTTTCATACTAATACGTGCAAGCATGTTTAATATATGGACCAAATTTTCAGACTTTTTTCAAGGGGGCGCTGTCGAGCCCCTGCCACGCCCGGGTACCAGCCTCTCCGGCGTCCTAATGGCCGCGGATTCCAATGTGTGTGCCAATTTTCAAGAGTTTTTGAGCATGTTAAGGCCCCCAAAAAGCCCCGGAAGACGGAAAAAAAAAAAAAAAAAAAAAATAATAATAATAATCCTTAGAAGAACAAGAGGGCCCTGCGCGAATTTTCGCTTGGGCCCTAAATATAGCTGCGAGCAGCGATGGCGGGCCCAAGCCCGGTGGCACCGCCACCCCGGTGGCTTCAGGGCAACTGTGCACAGCGGGCAATAGGCACTTAAAACGGTTAAACATCAAAGGACTATGTCAAATTCACTCCACATTTACTGCACTACAAGGTGCCGCTATAGACCCCTTCCTCCCTGCCCATTTTCAAAGGATTACATGTGCCAAGTTTTAACATTATTCTGATGAATTTTGAAGCAAATCAGGTAAAAATAAGAGGGTGATCTCAATGTATGCTGAAAGTGACACATTTTCTGCTTCCAGTTGGTGGCGCTATGACTTTGAATCACAATAGTCAAATCCATGTGATCAGCCTTGTACAACGAAGACTAAGCCAAAGTTTCATCAAAATCAATTAATGTATGCAGAAGTTATAACACTTTGTTTCCCTTTTCTTGCCATAAATTTGTTGCCTCGCCACGGCCAAACCGTTTGAGATATCCAAAATCCGTTTGCAATTAAACAACTTCAATGTGTTAGCAACAAATTAAAAAAAGCTTGGTGTAAATTGGATAAACCCTGTAGGAGTAGTAGTATAAAATTCATAGCCTGTTTTTTCAAAAAATTAACATTCAAACCAAAATAGCTGACTTCCTGTTGGTCGGAGCTAATGAATGTAAATTAGAAAATTGTCCGGCTTGATGAGAATAATATGTGTACCGAGTTTGGTGACTGTAGGAAAAACTAACCCCCACTTTTGTCAAAAGGTGGCGCTACTGAGCCCCTCCACCACGCCCATTTCTATGGCTTTGTCCATGTCTACTGGTTGACAATATTGATGTGTGTGTCGAGTTTCATGCAATTTGAAGCATGTTAAGAGCCTCAAAAACACTCAAGAATATTATTACAGTTTGACCTGTTGCCATGGCAACAATATTTCAAATATCAAAAATCCTGTCATAGGTCTACATCTGCTGTGTATTGACATTACACTGATGAAGTTTGAAGCAAATCAGGTAAAAATAAGAGGGTGATCTCAAAGCATTTTAAAAGTGATACACTTCTTGCTGCCATTTGGTGGTGCTATAACTTTGACTCACAATAGTTACATCCATGTGATCAGACTACTACAACCAACACACTCCTGAAGTTTCATAAACATCAATCAATGTATGCAGAAGTTATAACACATTTCCTGTTTCCCTTTTCTCGCCATAAATTCGTTGCCTCGCCACGGCCAAATCGTTTGAGATATCCAAAATCCGTTTGCAATTAAACAACTTCAATGTGTTCGCAACAAGTTAAAAAAGCTTGGTGTAAATTGGATAAACCCTGTAGGAGTAGTAGTATAAAATTCATAGCCTGTTTTTTCAAAAAATTTACATTCAAACTAAAATAGCTGACTTCCTGTTGGTCGGAGCTAATGAATGTAAATTAGAAAATTGTCCGGCTTGATGAGAATAATATGTGTACCGAGTTTGGTGACTGTAGGAAAAACTAACCCCCCCACTTTTGTCAAAAGGTGGCGCTACTGAGCCCCTCCACCACGCCCATTTCTATGGCTTTGTCCATGTCTACTGGTTGACAATATTGATGTGTGTGTCGAGTTTCATGCAATTTGAAGCATGTTAAGAGCCTCAAAAACACTCAAGAATATTATTACAGTTTGACCTGTTGCCATGGCAACAATATTTCAAATATCAAAAATCCTGTCATAGGTCTACATCTGCTGTGTATTGACATTACACTGATGAAGTTTGAAGCAAATCAGGTAAAAATAAGAGGGTGATCTCAAAGCATTTTAAAAGTGATACACTTCTTGCTGCCATTTGGTGGCGCTATAACTTTGACTCACAATAGTTACATCCATGTGATCAGACTACTACAACCAACACACTCCTGAAGTTTCATAAACATCAATCAATGTATGCAGAAGTTATAACACATTTCCTGTTTCCCTTTTCTCGCCATAAATTCGTTGCCTCGCCACGGCCAAATCGTTTGAGATATCAAAAATCCGTTTGCAATTAAACAACTTCAATGTGTTCGCAACAAGTTAAAAAAAGCTTGGTGTAAATTGGATAAACCCTGTAGGAGTAGTAGTATAAAATTCATAGCCTGTTTTTTCAAAAAATTAACATTCAAACCAAAATAGCTGACTTCCTGTTGGTCGGAGCTAATGAATGTAAATTAGAAAATTGTCCGGCTTGATGAGAACAATATGTGTACCGAGTTTGGTGACTGTAGGAAAAACTAACCCCCCCACTTTTGTCAAAAGGTGGCGCTACTGAGCCCCTCCACCACGCCCATTTCTATGGCTTTGTCCATGTCTACTGGTTGACAATATTGATGTGTGTCGAGTTTCATGCAATTTGAAGCATGTTAAGAGCCTCAAAAACACTCAAGAATATTATTACAGTTTGACCTGTTGCCATGGCAACAATATTTCAAATATCAAAAATCCTGTCATAGGTCTACATCTGCTGTGTATTGACATTACACTGATGAAGTTTGAAGCAAATCAGGTAAAAATAAGAGGGTGATCTCAAAACATTTCAAAAAGTGATACACTTCCTGCTGCCAGTTGGTGGCGCTATAACTTTGACTCACAATAGTCACATCCATGTGATCAGACTCCTATAACGAACACACTCGTGAAGTTTCATAAAGATCAACATATGTATTAAGACGTTATAACACATTTCCTGTTTCCTTTTTCTCGCCATAAATTCGTTGCCTCGCCACGGCCAAACCGTTCGAGATATCAAAAATCCCCTGGCAATTTTTAATCATCAGTGTCTTGACTTCATGCTGACCGAGTTTGGTGGCGATCGGATTAATCGTCTAGGAGGAGTATATCAAATTCCAGAGCATGCGTTTTTCAAACAACCCTTAATAGCTGACTTCCTGTTGGCGTGGCGATTAACTTAGAGCGCGAAAGTTGTTCGGCCCGATGAGGTCTATATGTGTACCGAGTTTCATACTAATACGTGCAAGCATGTCTAATATATGGACCAAATTTTCAGACTTTTTTCAAGGGGGCGCTGTCGAGCCCCCCTGCCACGCCCGGGTACCAGCCTCTCCGGCGTCCTAATGGCCGCGGATTCCAATGTGTGTGCCAATTTTCAAGAGTTTTTGAGCATGTTAAGGCCCCCAAAAAGCCCCGGAAGACGGAAAAAAAATAAATAAATAAATAAATAAATAAATAAATAAATAAATAAATAAATAATAATAATCCTTAGAAGAACAAGAGGGCCCTGCGCGAATTTTCGCTTGGGCCCTAATAATCCTTAGAAGAACAAGAGGGCCCTGCGCGCTTAATTCGCTTGGGCCCTAATAATAATCCTTAGAAGAACAAGAGGGCCCTGCGCGAATTTTCGCTTGGGCCCTAATAATCCTTAGAAGAACAAGAGGGCCCTGCGCGAATTTTCGCTTGGGCCCTAATAATAATAATCCTTAGAAGAACAAGAGGGCCCTGCGCGCTTAATTCGCTTGGGCCCTAATAATAATCCTTAGAAGAACAAGAGGGCCCTGCGCGAATTTTCGCTTGGGCCCTAATAATCCTTAGAAGAACAAGAGGGCCCTGCGCGAATTTTCGCTTGGGCCCTAATAATAATAATAATAATAATAATAATAATAATAATAAACGGAGCAATTCCAATAGGGTCCTCACACCATCGGTGCTCGGGCCCTAATTAACATTTGAACTCTCTCTTTGAAATTAGCATCCTCATCCAATCCTTAATCTACATTGCCTTTTTTTACCCCCTCTTCCCCCAACTCTTCTCTCTACATGCAGAGATGACCTGAAATTCACCCAGAAAATTTGAATTGTTGACATTTTTGCAGATTTATTAAAAAAGAAAAACTGAAATATCACATGGTCGTAAGTATTCAGACCCTTTGCTGTGACACTCATGTATTTAACTCAGGTGCTGTCCATTTCTTCTGATCAACCTTGAGATGGTTATACACCTTCATTTGAGTCCAGCTGTGTTTGATTTTACTGATTGGACTTGATTAGGAAAGCCACACACCTGTCTATATAAGATCTTACAGTTCACAGTGCATGTCAGAGCAAATGAGAATCATGAGGTCAAAGTAACTGCCTGAAGAGCTCAGAGATAGAATTGTGGCAAGGCACAGATCTGGCCAAGGTTACAAAAAAAATTCTGCTGCACTTAAGGTTCCTAAGAGCACAGTGGCCTCCATAATCCTTAAATGGAAGACATTTGGGACGACCAGAACCCTTCCTAGAGCTGGCCGTCCGGCCAAACTGAGCTATCGGGGGAGAAGAGCCTTGGTGAGAGAGGTAAAGAAGAACCCAAAGATCACTTTGGCTGAGCTCCAGAGATGCAGTCAGGAGATGGGAGAAAGTTGTAGAAAGTCAACCATCACTGCAGCCCTCCAACAGTCGGGGCTTTATGGCAGAGTGGCCTGACGGAAGCCTCTCCTCAGTGCAAGACACATGAAAGCCCACATGGAGTTTGCCAAGATGGTGAGAAATAAGATTCTCTGGTCTGATGAGACCAAGATAGAACTTTTTGGCCTTAATTCTAAGCGGTATGTGTGGAGAAAACCAGGTCCCAACAGTGAAGCATGGTGGTGGCAGCATTATGCTGTGGGGGTGTTTTTCAGCTGCAGGGACAGGACGACTGGTTGCAATCGATGGAAAGATGAATGTGGCCAAGTGCGGAAGGGATATCCTGGGCGAAAACCTTCTCCAGAATGCTCAGGACCTCAGACTGGGCAAAAGGTTTACCTTCCAACAAGACAATGACCCTAAGCACACAGTTAAAATAACGAAGGAGTGGCTTCACAACAACTCCATGACTGTTCTTGAATGGCCCAGCCAGAGCCCTGACTTAAACCCGATTGAGCATCTCTGGAGAGACCTAAAAATGGATGTCCACCAACATTTACCATCCAACCTGACAGAACTGGAGAGGATCTACAAGGAGGATTGGCAGAGGATCCCCAAATCCAGGAGTGAAAAACTTGTTGCATCTTTCCCAAAAAGACTCATGGCTGTATTAGATCAAAAGGGTGCTTCTACTAAATACTGAGAAAAGGGACTGAATACTTAGGACCATGTGATATTTCAGTTTTTCTTTTTTAATAAATCTGCAAAAATGTCAGCAATTCTGTGTTTTTCTGTCAATATGGGGTGCTGTGTGTACATTAATGAGGAAAAAAATTAACTTGAATGATTTTGGCAAATGGCTGCAATATAACAAACAGTGACAAATTTAAGGGGGTCTGAATACTTTCCGTACCCACTGTACATGTATGGAAGTAAATTAATGCCAAATGTTTTTGAAATAAAAAGCTTGTTGAATTGCACTAATTGAAACAAAAATATTAATAACATTAAGTGTTCTTGCATTTTGAAGCATTGCAATTATAAGGCTTGCATCTTTATGTGCTGAATTTCAACATGGCTGTATATTTTAGCTATGAATATTTCAATTCAAAACATTTCACACACATTTTCATTATTAAAAGTTCATTAATTTATATTCACCTTTCAGATTTTACTTCCAAAATATTCATTCTGTTTAAAAATACAACCTATAATATTCAACTGGCAATTTCCAGTCCATTTTATTTCACTTCCACAAATTCAGTGGTTAAAATTCGGCAGAAAATTCAACATTTCACATCCAGGAGCTGCAGGAAAAGCAGTAGAGTGCAGATGCATGATCTCAATCTGCTGTTAGTCGTCCTCACCAGCAGGTGGCGCTAGCGGCTGTTTACGAAGACTAAAGCAACAGCTAGTAAGTCATCATTCATTCATAAAAAATGGATTTAACCCTCTGGAGTCTGAGGCTGATTTGGGGCCTGGAGAAGTTTTGAAATACCCTGACATTTGTGCTTTTTTCAGTTGTTCATAAACATATTAATGGAAAAAGTGTCATTACACTGTATTCAGCACAAACTAGGCTACAATAATATGTGAGGAACATGTATGTACATGTTTGTGTTTTTGAAGGAATAACATTTATGCGTGGTTATTGAAAAAACAAAAAACTTAAGTCACTGAAATAAGGCCAAAAAAAGTATAGTAAATCTGTGTTTACAAGACTTCTGGGTATTGGAGGTTGTAAACTAGAGTTTTTGCTTCAAAATTATGTAAAAATTATGCTGCCTACTCCTTCATATAAAACAATATATTGATTTCGTTTTTGTAAGACACTTTTTGCCAAGAAACAGTATGCGAGGAGGCGTGAATCACCACTGAAAATGGGCCATTCTCACCTGAGAAGACAAAAGAATTGGATAGTAATGAGCTGAAATGACGCATTTCAGTCAGGTAGGCTGTGAAAAAAACCTTCTGTGATGTCTCAAGCTCATTATGATATATGAAACATACAAAAAAATATTATTACAATATAAAGTAATGGTTTTATATTATACTTTAAAATATAATGTATTTCTGTGATGCAAAGAGTCTGAATATAGGATTTTAGTTTAAAAGCATGCACATTTGGAGAAATATTGGATTCTCATATGTTTATGTCAATTTTCTATACAGAGCAGTTATTTTTATTTAATATTCACTGTCATTACTATGAGCGCTGGTGTTTTCAATTCATCCTTGAAGTCGGAGGGCGCTCTGTGCATTTTTAGTCCACAAATTCATCTAAAAGAAGAAGAGGCTATTCCATGAATGGAGTTTCCAATTCATACTGCAGCTGCAGGGCACTAAAGAAAAAAAACTCATCTAAAATTCATCTATAGAAGAAAAGAAAACAGGAACTAACTGCATGTCTTCTAGAGCTCCCTAACCATGACTTTTACATCCAGATAAACACTTTTCAAGACAATAAATACACGATTGAGATGATGAATGCATGTATTGCCTCTGAATTTGCGTCTGAATAGCGCTGGCTCCGTGGGCGTCCGGTTACGTATGTAACCATAGTTCCCTGAGATAGGGAACGAGACGCTGCGTCCGATAGGAACGCTTTGGGAACGCCTCCAGCGTGATAGCGTCTGATGCACGACTGTCAACTAGTCCAATGGTGAGAGTGAACGTCACGGGCGGGTGATGTCACGACCAGGAAAGGATAAATACACATCCGGTGCAACCGGCTTCAGCTAAATACTGCCGAGGCAAAACGATCACAGGGATGCAGGGAGTATGGCAAAGCGACGCAGCGTCTCGTTCCCTATCTCAGGGAACTATGGTTACATACGTAACCTGAGACGTTCCCTTTCGAGGGAACTCGCGCTGCGTCCGATAGGAACGCTTTGGGAACGATATACCAAAACGCCATAATCACAAATACCTGTCTGTGTGAAACTCTGGCACACTTAAGACAGCAAAACCGATGATCCTGGAGCTGCGCCCAGGTCAAGGTCATAATACCTTACAAAGGTGAGTGGCGAGGACCAACCGGCCGCATCGCAGATCTCTTTGAGGGAAACCCCTGAGATTAAGGCCTTGGAGGCCGCCATACTCCTAGTCGAATGTGCTCTGACAGCTAATGGACACTGCTGGCCAGAGACCTCGTAAGCAAGTGAAATAGCCTCGACTATCCACTTGCTTACCGTGTGTTTAGATGCTGGACGACCTCTGTTATGTGGTCCAAAGCACACAAATAACTGATCTGCTTTCCTCCACAGGGCAGTTCTGTGGACATATGTGTCCAATGCTCGCACTGGACACAGCAGATTCGACTTCTCCTGGTCTGGTGTAATGAATGGAGGAGGATAAAAGGCTTGCAGCACAATAGGCTTTGGAACATTAGTCAAAACCTTCGGAATATATCCAGGTTTGGGGTAAAGGAAGGCTTTGACCATCCCTGGAGCAAACTCAAGACAGGTCGGGGACACTGAAAGGGCCTGAAGGTCTCCTACTCTTTTAAGGGATGATACGGCGAGAAGGAAGACAGTCTTAAGTCTCAGGAACTTATCTGAGACTGACTCAATAGGCTCAAATGGAGCTGTAGATAGGCCTTCTAACTCAATAGCCAAATCCCAAGCAGGGACCCTCGTGCGCATCGCAGGCCTCAGCCTCTGGGTGCCACGGAGGAAACTAATGACTAATGGGTTCTTCCCAACAGTAGTACCATCCAAATGGGCATGGTAAGCAGATATAGTCGACACATAAACTTTAAGTGTAGATGGGGTTAACCCAGATGAGAAACAGCACTGTAGGAACTCAAGTACTGAACCAATCGGGCAGTAGACTGGATCCAACTGTCGTTCTTGACACCAGGAAGTGAACAGTTTCCACTTCAGGGCATATAGTTTCCTCGTGGAAGGAGCTCTGGACTGAAGAATGGTCTCTACAACCTCAGTTGAGAGACCAGCTTCTATGAGCTTGGCCCCCTCAGAGGCCAAACCCACAGATTCCACATTTCTGGACGGGGATGCAGAATCGTGCCCCCCGCCTGAGACAGGAGGTCCCTCCTGATCGGAATCTTCCAAGGTGAGCCATCGAGAAGAGCTATCAGGTCCGAGAACCATATGCGGCTCGGCCAGTGAGGTGCTACTAGCAATAGAGTTATCCCTTCCTGGCGAACTTTCTCCAGAACTCCCGGGAGCAAAACAACTGGGGGAAATGCATACAGATGCAGCCTCGGCCACGTCTGTACCATGGCGTCCAGCCCCAGAGGAGCTGGATGTGTGAGGGAGAACCAAAGTGGACAGTGCGTCGTATCCTGAGACGCGAACAGATCCACTTCTGCTTGGCCATAAATCTCCCATATGACCTTCACCACCTCCGGGTGAAGACTCCATTCCCCTGGCCTCAGCCCCTGCCTCGACAGAGTGTCTGCTCCAATATTCTGAATCCCTGGAATATAGATAGCTCTCAAGGAGAGCATCTTCCCCAGAGACCACAGGAGGATCTGTTGCGCCAGTTTGTATAATGGGCGCGACCGCAGACCCCCCTGCCGATTTATATAGGAAACCACCGATGTGTTGTCTGTTCTGACTAGCACATGATGGCCCCTCAGGTCTGGAAGGAAGAACTTCAATGCATTGAAAACTGCCATCATCTCCAGGCAATTTATGTGCTACGAGAGCTGATGACTCTTCCACAGACCCTGAGCTGAGCAGCCTTCCATTACCGCTCCCCAGCCTGTGAGAGAAGCGTCTGTCGTCAGAGTGACACGACGACATCGAGCTCCTAACACAGGGCCCTGGGACAGGAACCAATTCTTCTTCCATATGATCAAGGCGTGGAGACAGCGCCGCGTGATCTTGATCATACGAAGTGGGTTGCCCCTCGGGGAAAACCCTTTGATCCTGAGCCACCACTGTAAAGGTCTCATGTACAGCAGGCCAAAAGGTATCACGTTGGACGCTGCTGCCATCAGACCCAACAGTCTCTGAAACTGCCTTACAGTGCGTGACTGGCCTAGCTTCAATTCTTTCACGGCTGATAGAATAGCAGTGATGCAAGCTGGAGAGAGACATGCTCGCATTGTCACTGAATCCCAAACCACGCCAAGAAAAGTGGTCCTCTGTTGCAGTGCCGCGTTAAGCCTTCGCGGGGCCCTGGGCTAACGAACGCAAAGGGGGCCCCCCCTCCCCCTCGACATCCATAATCGCGCGTCTTATGCGAATGAAGATTTTAATATGAATAAGATATCAATTTAAAACATGCGGACAAAAATGGTAAAAACATTTCTAGGATGGATTGACAAAAACAACAGGCTCATATGCGCTCCTCCATCATTATGACTTTGCATTGCTGATCTAAAAATGTAAAAAATAAAATTTAAATTTAAAAACGGCTTTTTACCAAGTCCAAGTTTAAATTCGACCGATTCGACTCTGGCTTTGGAATTTCAGAATGGTCATAGCATCATTTCAGATGCGATGTGTCCGAAGATTATTCTAGTTAATTATTCTGTCACAGACTTTTTTAATGCACGTTTTATACCTAATAAATGTACTA
Source organism: Chanodichthys erythropterus (assembly GCF_024489055.1). NCBI lineage: Eukaryota > Metazoa > Chordata > Actinopteri > Cypriniformes > Xenocyprididae > Chanodichthys > Chanodichthys erythropterus. The sequence goes on along the minus strand of NC_090228.1, from coordinate 33,715,041 downwards.
TTAGTTTATTCTCTAAATATGTTTTCATCACGTTTTATGTGCATTTTATTTCGTTGAATAAAAAGTATCCACCCCAACGAGTGTACGAGTTACATTTATTCACTTGTGCAATATCTTAAAATGTGCAGATGTGGCCGTTTTTTTTTTTTTTTTTCAGAAAACCAATACAACTCGTTTAAAATTCTGTACCAACATTACTGCATGCATAAGTTTCAGAAACCCACCTTAAAAATGACGGTCAAATGCAATAGATCATCGTTAAGACATTGTATGGACCCTTTCTTTGTCCATTTACTAATGATTTTAGTAGTAACAACATAGATAAGCTTTAGCAAGTTATTGACAACATTATTTCTATTATGCTTCATTTTTATGAACATGCACACGGCTTCTGTCTCGCGCACAGACGCGCGTGCTAAAAGTATTTGGCTGCGGAAAGATGCGTTCGGCGTGTGCACTGCGCACTATCTAGTGGACTTTTGTTTTCAAGCACTCAATTCACTTTCGCATGGGCTGTTGTACAGTACACACACGGTCCGTGCCATCACAAAAATTGGGCTGCACGCGGACGGGGAGCGCGGACGTCTGCGAACCCTCCTGATGACGAAAATTACGCGATGCGAACGCCCGAAGTATACCTTGGTGTTAAGCATGTAATAGCGGGCCACCAATCCACCCATATGCACGTGCATACCCAGACGCTACGCACACTGTCCTGGTTGTATTCCTGCGTGCGTGTCCGCTGCGCGCCTGTGACTCTTGATTCGGGTGTGACAACGATGCGTTTTAAAACGCAAAAGAGGATTGTCTCGCGGGCCCCCCAAGTGTTCGGGGCCCTGGGCTGCAGCCCATGTTGCCCATTAGGATAACGCGGCCCTGCTCTGTTGTGGAGTAAGCACGCTTTTCTTGGCATTCAGTCTCAACCCCAATTTTCGAATGTGTGCGAGAACGACATCTCGATGCCGAACCGCCATCTCCTCTGACTGTGCCAAAATCAACCAGTCGTCGATATAATTCAGGATGAGTATGCCCTGCAGCCTGAGCGGGGCCAGCGCTGCATCTACACATTTTGTGAATGTGCGGGGTGAGAGAGCTAGGCCGAACGGAAGAACCCGAAATTGGTACGCTTCGCCCCCGAAAGCGAACCTCAGGAACTTCCTGTGCTGTGGAAGGATGGAGATATGGAAGTATGCATCCTTGAGATCTATTGTGACAAACCAATCCTCGGATTTGATTTGAGTCACGATTTGGCTTAACGTCAACATCTTGAATTTTAGCTTTTGAACTGCTCGATTCAGATGACGTAGATCTAAAATAGGGCGCAATCCCCCATCCTTTTTTGGAACCAAGAAATACCGGCTGTAAAACCCTGACTCCCTGTCGGCAACCGGAACCCTCTCTATAGCCTCCTTTGCTAATAAGGTTTTTATTTCTTGTTCCAACACCAAAGCCTGCTGAGGAAGCACTGACGTATGCAGCACTCCTTTGAATAGAGGTGGACGGCACCAAAACTGGATTTTGTAACCTTTCTCTATAATTTGCAGGACCCAACGTGAGATATTTTGAAGAGATTTCCACTCTACCAGAAAATCTACTAAGGGAACCAGCCTCTCGAGGCTGGCCTCTGGTGTTTTGTTCACAGCACATTTTTGATGTAAATTTATCCTCCTCAGAGGATGTGACGCAGTGTCGTGTTGATGTTCTGAACACTGCGTCACTAATTCGGTGGGAACCGCTGCGCCCCGAAGCACCAAGGGTGGCGGGGTTGGCAGAACGGCCCCCTGAGGGCCACGAGGTGGAACGGGCACCGTATACTGAGGTGTGTACCGCACCACCACGTGTGGGGCTGCCCTCAGAAGTCTGACGCCACTGGCGTCAGGACTTCTTCTGCCCAGCCTTCTTCGCCTGAAGCAAAACCCTCAGGTCTGTCTTCGGCTTGGAAGGCTTGGGCTGAGAGTGCCGTCCCGGCCCACCGTGTCTTTGGGGTGGAGCTCAAGAGGCGACACTCTCTTTCTGCTGCGCTCGGTACGAGGAGCTGTACGGCTGGGACTGCTCATGCCCAGCAGCCCCAGAAGGTGGATGGCGGCGTGGAAGATACTTTTTGAACGCCTCCGCCTGCTTCTTAGCTTCCTGGAACCTGTCGACGACAGATGTGACTGCGTCGCCGAACAGGCCAGATGGTGCAAGCGGAGCGTCGAGGAGAAAGGCCCTGTCTTTATCCTTCAATTCAGACAGATTAAGCCACAGGTGCCTCTCTGTCGCTACCAAGGCTGCCATAGACCGCCCAACAGCTCTGGCGGTCTCCTTTGTGGCTCTTAGAGACAGATCTGTGGCTCGACGAAGTTCTCGAACAGCGTCCGAGCCAATCCCCTCCCCGCCATCCAAATCCTTCAACAGGTCTGCTTGGTACGCTTGCAACACAGCCATAGTATGCAAGCACGCACCAGCCTGACCTGCTGCCGTATACGCTTTTCCCACTAAACCTGATGTAGCTTTTAGTGGTTTAGTGGGAAGCGTGGGGGCCTTCAGGGACGATGCTGAACCCGGGGACAGATAACTCGCAAGCATCTGTTCAACCCGGGACATCGCCCCATAACCATGCTCTTTCTTATATTAGAGTAGTGTTTCACATGAGGGCTGAAAAGACGTGATGAATATGGCTTTTTCCAAGTTTTAGATATCTCATCATGCAAATCAGGGAAAAAGGGAAGGCCCCGTGGTGAAACTTTGTTTGATGACAGAAAACGCTCGTCCAGTTTGCTTTTTGGACGAGCGCCAAGATTCTTGGCTGGCCACTCGATGTTTAATTTTGACACAGCACGAGAAAGCACATCCACCAGCTCCTCGTACTCAGGGGAAAGTGATGGCGAGTCATCTTCCCCCATATCGACGCTCAGCACGTCTAATTCCTCAGAACTAGAGTGCTGATGCGACGAGCCCTCTCCCTGGGCGGAAGAAGCCGCGAGGCGGACTTCCGACACCAGAGAGGGGGCGCGGGATCTGCCAGGTGAAGGCTGAGAAAAAGCACTCGTGCTCGTCTCAAGCCCCGCTGACAGATCCATCTGCGAGCCCCACGACATCTTTCTCCGCGCTGCCTCGGCAGCAGCGGGTCCAGAACCATGGGGAACGCTTGCCTGCGCACTTTCCTCGAAAAGTGCGAGGCGGGAGCGGAGCGTTTTCAGGGGAAGTTTTTCACAATGCTCGCATTCAGCCCCCTCGAAGGCTGAAAGAGCATGCTCCGCTCCCAAACACATAACGCACAAATCGTGTGTATCCCCACCCAAGAGAAAACGAGGGCAGGGAGGAGCACACGGTTTAAATGCCTGTGTGTTCGCCATAACTGATATATATTGTGCTGTATGATAACGGGACAGACAACAATAAATAGACAAAGACAGTTTCACATAGAGCGCTTTTGCTGAGGCAGAAAAGCTGAAGCCGGTTGCACCGGATGTGTATTTATCCTTTCCTGGTCGTGACGTCACCCGCCCGTGACGTTCACTCTCGCCATTGGACTAGTTGACAGTCGTGCATCAGACGCTATCACGCTGGAGGCGTTCCCAAAGCGTTCCTATCGGACGCAGCGTCTCGTTCCCTCGAAAGGGAAATAACAAGCGGTAAGTGAACGTATGATGATTATCAGGGACAGTATATGCAGAAAAGCTGATAAAGACACAAAAGCTGCATTTATGTTTAATTCAGCATCTTCCCGATTACTTTCCCTGTGTAGGCTACATGTTAGCAGCTTTCTCTCCAGTAAACAAAATTATAACGTTATTCCCCGATGTTGATATACAGATCAAAGTTAAATCTGAGGTTGACATATATTTCTCTCTGTTGTTAAGTTTCCTGAACTTTATATTGCATGGAACGGCAGCAAAGTTCCTTGATTATTACGCCTGAATGAGAGTATAGTTCCTAGCCATATCAGCCTAGAAAATCACAACTTTTCATTTTCCACCGGTCTTAGTACACGATGTAACTACAGAAGAGTCAAGTTTTAAATAGGAAAAATATCAAAACTCTTTGGTCATTTTTAAGCGCAATGCTAACGGTCTAATCAGATTCAATGAACTATGCTAAGCTATGCTAAAAGTGGTACCGCCAGAACCGGAGATCGGCTGAATGGATTCGAAAACGGTAAAACTCAACTGTTTAACTCCTAGGGGAGTTGGAAAATGAGCCTATTTTCAAAAAAAGTGGAGTGTTCCTTTAAAGCTATGTTTAAATATTTTGATTAGTGGTTTGAGCAGTAAATTGCTGAAATGTCAATGTTTGAATAAATCGGTAATTTCTCACATTTGATCAATATTTGTTTATTGTGTATCTAGTGGGTCTGAGTGAACAGCTGGAGTACAGTATCTGCAACTCTGGAGCAAAGAGGTTTGGAGCTGAATCTTGCATTTGAGAGAGCCCTGCATTGAAAGTTGAGAAGATTTGTGACACAGCAAAAAGACAAGATCCCACATTGACATCTTCAGCTTCTTCAAACAGAGGTCATCTTCTTGACATAAATAAAATATCACATGTTTGTGTAGTATAATCCTCTGCATCTAGAGTGATCTTTTCCATCTGGTAATTTTATTGCTTTAAGGGTCTCTTCCAAACATGGAGACTGGAAACCTCATGGATGATATGAACAAGCCAGCAGTTACAGCTGAATCAGACCTTCAGTGTGGAAATGTCAAGAGTTCTACAGGTAACTGACTTGTAAAATTATACTTCTCAGGGTTGCAGTGGTATGAGATTTTCACGGTACAATAACAGTGTCAGAAAATATCATGGTTTAATGGTAAACGATCCAGCACAATAAAATATGGTATTGAGGCATTTTAAAATATTGGTGGTACTTGGTGGTCTTTCCATGGTGTATCTACTCCAATCCATGTCCTGAAAAATACCTGGGGACAATTACAAAGGTCTGAGTGTGAATTGGATGAGTGCTGCATTACCAGAGACTTTGCCCACAGAAGTGGCATTAAGCCGTTTGAGTGTGACCACTTGCAGTCTTTATCCTACTGTCCACGTGTTGGTCAAATACAGACGGATCTTGCAGAAGAAACATTGTGCATGATGGTTGACCAGAAGTGGTTTGGAGAAGCAAGGAAGCACCAGTTAATTAATCTGAAGAAGGAATCCAAGTCCAAGGGAGTTCCATTGTCAGTGTGTGTACAAATAGGAGACCAACTTAACAAATTGTATGTGTCTGTGTTTGAAAAAAAAACAAAAAAAATGTTCATATTACAGCAGACTTGGCCGAGAAAATGGTCTCCTATGATGTTAAGAAAAACGTCTCGGGTTACGTCTGTAACCCTGGTTCCCTGAATAAGGGAACGAGACGCTGCGTAGTCGCTTTGGGAACGCCTCAGCGTGATTACGTCTTGAAGCACTCGTGAAATCAAACCAATAGTGTAGCGGGACGTCAGAGCGGGTGACGTCACGGACCAGGAAACTATAAAGCACCCCTGAGAACAAAGAACGCCAGCTTCTGATATGGATGAAGCAGACGCTCACAGGCGTGCAGGGAGTATGGCTAAGCTACGCAGCGTCTCGTTCCCTTATTCAGGGAACCAGGGTTACAGACGTAACCCGAGACGTTCCCTTTCATGGGAACATCGACGCTGCGTAGTCGCTTTGGGAACGCTATCCCAACTAGGCCATAAGACCAAATGCCTGTTGTGTTATTATTTCAGGATGACAGGACTGAGGACCCTGGAGTGGAGCCCAAATCGAGGTTATAAAACCTGACAAAGGTATGCTGGGAAGACCACCCAGCAGCATCACATATGTCTTGGAGGGGAACCCCCGACATCAAAGCCTTTGAGGCAGCCATACCCCTGGTAGAATGCGCCCGGACAGCTAAAGGAGAGGGCTGTCCGGCCGATTTGTAAGCAAGAGAGATGGCCTCGACCACCCACTTACTCATTCTCTGCTTAGACGCAGGACCTCCCTTATTAGGAGAACCGTAACACAAAAACAGTTGTTCAGTCTTTCGCCACAGTGGACATACACGTCTAAAGCCCTCACCGGGCAGAGCAGATTCAGTTTCTCCTGATCCGGATTTGTAAAAGGTGGAGGACAGAAGGCCTGCAGCACAATAGGCCCTGGGACATTGGTAGGGACCTTAGGAACATATCCAGGTCTAGGATGTAGAAAGGCTTTGACCATACCAGGTGCAAAGTCCAAACATGAAGGTGCAACCGATAGTGCTTGTAAGTCCCCGATTCTTTTGAGGGATGTTATGGCCAGAAGAAATAAGGTTTTGAGGATAAGGATCTTCTCAGATGCTTCCTCTAGAGGTTCAAAGGGAGCCGCAGCTAACCCTTCCAACACAATGGCTAAGTCCCAGGAAGGCATTTTTGTGCATACAACAGGCCTCAGCCTCCGGGTGCCACGGAGAAAACGTACGACTAAAGGGTTTTTACCAACCGAAAGACCCTGTATTTTAGAGTGATAAGCGGAAATAGCGGCTATATAAACCTTCAATGTAGAAGGAGTTAAACCCTCCGAGAACTTGTCTTGGAGAAATTGCAGTACTTGACTGACAGAAGAGTGGACCGGATCCACCTGAGAGTGGCCACACCAAGTAGAAAACAGTTTCCACTTATATGCGTACAGTTTTCTCGTGGTTGGAGCTCTGGATTGGAGAATGGTCTCTACAACCTCAGTTGAGAGACCAGATTCTACGAGCTCTGCCCCCTCAGGGGCCAGGCCCACAGTTTCCATATTTCTGGGTGCGGGTGAATTATTGCGCCACCCAACTGAGAAAAGAGGTCTTGTCTGATAGGAATCTCGATGAGGGAAGCTTCTAAGAGGGATACTAGATCCGTGAACCATACTCGGGCCGGCCAGAACGGGGCTACCAATATTAGACGGACCCCGTCCCGGCGAACCCTCTCCAGAACTCCGGGGAGCAGAGCGATCGGGGGAAATGCATACAGACGTAGCCTCGGCCACGTCTGTACCATAGCATCCAACCCCAGAGGGGCTGGATGGGTCAGAGAAAACCACAACGGGCAGTGAGACGTCTCTTTCGAGGCAAATAGGTCGACTTGTGCACGACCAAACTTTTTCCAAATCAGTTCCACCGCTTCTGGATGGAGCCTCAATTCCCCGGGCCTCGGCCCCTGCCTCGACAGGATATCTGCTCCCACATTTTGATGTCCCGGGATATAAGCTGCTCTCAGCGAGAGAAGCTTGCCCTGGGACCACAGGAGGATCTGATGAGCTAACTTGCACAACTGGCGAGACCTCAGACCCCCCTGATGGTTGATATAAGAGACCACCGACATGTTGTCTGACTGAACTAACACGTGATGGCCCCTGAGGTCTGGGAGGAAGTATTTGAGTGCTCGAAATACCGCCATCATCTCCAGCTGATTTATATGCCGGGATCGATGATGGTCCTCCCAAAGACCCTGAGCTGAGCGACCACTCATGATCGCTCCCCACCCTGTGAGGGAAGCATCCATCGTTAGCATTTTGCGACGACAAGGAGCTCCTAGCACAAGACCTTGGGATAGAAACCAGGGCTTTTTCCACACCGCCAGGGCACGAAGGCATCGCCGCGTGACCTTGATTGTGCGAAAAGGGTTTCCCCTTGGAGCAAACCCCCTGGTTTTGAGCCACCACTGAAGGGGTCTCATGTGCAGCAGGCCAAATGATATCACGTTGGATGCCGCTGCCATCAGACCCAACATTCTCTGAATTTGCTTCACAGTGAGTGACTGGCCTAATTTCACCCCTTTCACAGTTGAGAGAATGGAATTCACCCGAGCAGGGGACAAATGTGCCTGCATCGACATGGAATCCCAAACTACCCCTAGATAATTGGTAGTCTGAGCCGGTAAAAGCACACTTTTCTTGGCATTCAGTCTCAACCCTAACTTCTTCATGTGGGACAGAACTACATCTCGATGTAGAACTGCCTGTTGCTCTGATTGAGCTAGAATCAACCAATCGTCGATATAATTCAGCACGCGGATGCCCTGGAGTCTCAGAGGAGCCAGCGCTGCATCCATGCACTTCGTGAAGGTGCGGGGTGAAAGAGATAGGCCAAACGGAAGAACCTTGTATTGATAAGCTTCACCCCCGAAAGCAAACCTGAGGAACTTCCAATGTGAAGGATGGATTGATACATGAAAGTACGTGTCTTTCAGATCTATTGTCACAAACCAGTCCTCGGACCTGATCTGTGTAGTGATCTGTTTGAGTGTTAGCATCTTGAACTTGAGCTTTTGCACTGAACGATTTAACATGCGTAAATCTAGAATAGGACGCAACCCTCCATCCTTCTTCGGAACTATGAAGTATCGGCTGTAAAACACTGACTGCATGCTGGCGGGAGGAACCTTCTCTATAGCCCCCTTCTGCAAAAGTGTCATCACTTCCTGTTCCATGACCAGAGACTGCTGGGGGTCCACTACTGTATTGAGGACCCCGCTGAACCGGGGCGGGCAAAACCCGAATTGTATTTTGTACCCCTTTTCTATCATTTGCAGCACCCACTGAGAAATATTGGGAAGACTTTTCCATTCTTCTAAATATTCTACTAAGGGAACCAGTCTCTCGAGACTGGTCTCTGGTGTTTTTTGAGCACTTGGCTCGACGCCCTGAAGCGGCGCACCGGCAGGGAACAGTCGAATCAGGTGCTGACCGACCCCCCTCAGAGGATCGGGAGGAGCTACTGTGCCCCGCGACACACGAGGTGGCGGGGTTAACAGGATAGCCCCCTGAGGGCGCCGAAGATGGGTCAACTTTATAGATTTTAATTTTTCTGGACCCTCTCCGGAGGGGGCTGCCCTCAGAAGTCCTGGACCCCTCGTGTCAGGACTTTTCCGCGGCCTTCCTGGCGGTAATAACAGCCCGCAGATCTGTTTTACCGCGGGAAGGCTTCACTTGTGCTGTCCTACCCGGTCCCCAAGATCTTTTCGGGGGAGCACGGGTAGCAACACTTTGTTTTTGCTGCGCCCTATGCGCAGATGAGGAGCTTGTAGACGCCTGAGGCTGCTCCCGCTCAGCAGCCCCAGCAGAGCGGCGAGGGAAGAACTTTTGAAAGGCCGCAGACTGACGTTTTGCTTCCTGGAACCTCTCGACGACTGATGTTACTGAGTCGCCGAAGAGGCCCTGAACAGACACTGGTGCATCGAGAAGCACTGCCTTATCACGTTCTTTAATATCTGACAAATTCAGCCATAAATGCCTCTCCGTGGCCACCAGGGCTGCCATAGACCGGCCGATTGTTTTTGCCGTCTCCTTGGTGGCCCGGAGAGCTAAGTCAGTCGCCTTTCTCAACTCTTAAATACATTCAAAAGACGCCTCGCCACTCTGGTCTATTTCCCCCAGCAGGTCAGCTTGGTATGCCTGGAGGACCGACATAGTATGCAGACATGCTGCTGCCTGACCCGCTGAGGTATAAGCCCTGCCCACCAATGCTGATGTTGTACGTAGGGGTCTGGTGGGCAAAGTCGGGGATTTTAACGACGATGCTGACTCAGGCGAGAGATAGCTCGCGAGCGTCTCTTCAACCTGAGGCATCGCCGTATAACCGTGTTCTTTCCCCCCCATGATGTTACTGTATAGAGACGTTGCAGGGTTATAAACACGGAAATGTGCCGAACTCTGCCACGATCTCGACACCTCGGTGTGGAGATCTGGGAAGAATGGCAATCCCCGGGGCTGAGGTTGAGCTCGGGCAGGGAGAAAGCGCTCATCTAGTTTACTTTTAACTCGCGCTTCAGAACTTTCTTCCGGCAATTCAATTTTTAGTTTATCCACTGCCCGAGTCAAAACCTCTAACAGCTCCTCATATGCTGGAGATGCGGGTGGCGGGCCCTCATCTCCAGCGCCGGCGCTCGCTACATCCATCTCCTCGGAGACAGATAAGCGAAGCTCCGGTGCCTCCACTCTGGGGGAAGAAACCGCTACGCGTGCTTCCGCGGCCAGAGAAGAGGCAGCAGATCTGTCAGGTGAGGGTCGAGATAGGGCAGGACCCGTCTCTAACCCCTCCACCAGATTCATTTGTGAACCCCAGGAACGAAGTCTACGCTGTGCCTCGGCAGCAGCGGGACCCGAGACCTGGGGAACACTTTGCAATATATAAATAATATATATATATATATATATATATATATATATATATATATATATATATATATATATATATATATATGCTTGGTGACTAAAACACTCTTGTCCTCGGACGAAGAGATATTTTGTTTGCTGCAAATAACGACAGACAACACCAAATAAGACACACAACACAGAGCGCTTTGCTGAAGACGCAGAAGCTGGCGTTCTTTGTTCTCAGGGGTGCTTTATAGTTTCCTGGTCCGTGACGTCACCCGCTCTGACGTCCAGCTACACTATTGGTTTGATTTCACGAGTGCTTCAAGACGTAATCACGCAGAGGCGTTCCCAAAGCGACTACGCAGCGTCGATGTTCCCATGAAAGGGAACTCCTGGTACTGCCCTTGCTCAATGCCAAGGAAATCTTGTATTCACAAGGCTGTTTCAAAGTGGCATCTCTTTTACCATCACAAAGAGTTGTTCAAGAAGGTTAAAAGTGTGGAGGAAGTTCCTCCTGAATCACCTGAAGGAAAAAAAGATGATGATAGCTATCCACCGTCTGACTCAAACATCAAAGAAATGATCCACTATATGATGGCACACAAAAAACTACCTGGTGAGCTTCCCAAGACCTTACTAGATCATTCCAGAGATGTAAAGTCCAACCAGTCCTTTCCAAGACATCTAGTGCCCACAGAATTGAAATGTACGAAGTGCAGACCCCAAAGCTTATGTGATCCAAGACTTATCACAAAAGATGCCAAAATACTGACGTTTTCTGGAGTAATCCAAGGTATGTATGATTATTGTAATTACGTTAATGTGCTTAGATATTATATGGATATGGATATGTAGATTCATGCATTTATTTACTTTATTAGGAATATGTACTTACTACAGACAGTGCCCAAACTGTGGAATGACATATAGGTACCAAGAGTGGTCAGATGGGATACATAATTTCAATGATCACATTCTTTTATCATTGCACTTGTGCATGCTCCTAAGAAACTCAATTCAGGTATGTCATAATCCAAATTTGTTGTTTTTCTTATGAATTTTACATGAACTTTTGAAGTCACTTTATATTATATATATATTATTTTATTTTTTGTATTTTGTATTTTTATTTTTGTATTTTTATTTTTCAGAATAGTACTGCTGTAAGTAGGGTAATGGAAATATTACATGCAACTGAAGGTGGGCATTTCCCTAAACATGAACTTGTCCTACAAGCTTATATGCACTTTGAGGCCATGACAGAACTAGACTACAGTTACAATTGTGTTACCTGTGGGCACTACCCTAGTGTAGTCATAATGGATCTGCACAAGAAGGGAACCTTTGGCATGCCTGGTATGTGTACCTTTTAATTTGAGTTTTTTAACATATATTTATTCAAATGTTTTTTTATAATTGTATTTTCTTAGATTTTTTCACAAAATATTTTTATCCCTTCAGGACCACATTGTTGTTTTATTTTTTAAAGAAATATTTACATAAACCTTTTATTTCATGGACATAGGGTGCATTCATTCATAAATTCAAATATACAACTCAATAAACATGCACAGACAAATACAAATAAAACCCTGCGGCTCATGATGACACATTGATGTCCTAAGACAAAACGATCGGTTTGTTCAACATTCACTTAGTGAGGTCTGACAACGGAAGTGATGTCTCACACTCACTGAAGTATATGCGTGAGACATCACCGCTGTTGTCAGAGCGTGTTCAGACCTCACTAAGTGAATGTTGAACGCAGTTGGACAGTGTGGCGTATTAGAGGTAAAAAATGATATAAATACTGTTTGGTTTCTCGCACAAACCGATCGTTTTGTGTCTTAGGACATCAATGTGTCATCATGAGCCGCAGGGTTTAATTTGTATTTGTCTGTGCATCATTTATTGACTCTTATAAATTGTGTTCTTCTTTTATGGCTGTTTGGAAAAAGATGACAGGGAAGGAAAAAATGGTTTTTGTTCTTTAAATTATTTAAGTTCCTGTGTGTAGACAGTTCCAGTGATTATAATCTCTCTCATTTCTGTTTGCTTTTGACGTGACACAAATGCTCAATGACTGTCTTTCAGAGAATGTCAGCGAGTGAAACAAAGGTCAAATAATCACAATCCCTCTCACAAGTTGGTTGCAGAGAGAGAGAACAGTCAATTAAATTTTAACAAATTATCATTGTTATTAGTTTATTAGTTAATTTAAGGAATAGTTCACCCAAAATTTAAATTGTGATCATTTACTGATTCACATGCAATTTCAAACATGTATGACTTCTGTTGAATTTTTTTTTTTTTTTTTTTTGTCAACATAACGAAAATCACCATTACCTGAAGAACCCCTGTGGTAAAAATCAATTATTAACATTGTTTACATGTGTATCTGGTGTTTTTAATATGCATAAAGACAAACCATGTGCAAATTCATCAGTTAACACCATTACTAAGCATTTTCTCCATAAAACTTCAGTGTACCAAAGGCGTGGTTTCAAACAGCTCCTGTTTCCTACCATCACAGACATGCAACCAGTCCCAACAACTTGCAGGGTGGCGCTTTTAATATCCTTAGCATACTATGCATGCAAAGCAGAGGGTTTCAGAGGAAGCTGTTGCAGATAGATAAACAGATACTTTATTAAGACTTCACAGGAAATTATATTTGTTAAAATAGCAGCAATCACATCATCCTTGCACACAACAATTTATCTGCCACACTCCATAATTAAAAAAACAAAACAAAAAAAACTTTAGCATTAAAACAATCAATACCCCCTAATATATAAACTAAAACATGCTATACCCTATGATAATAATATTAAAAACTATTATACAATCTAAATTACAAAAACATACTCTGCCCTATTATGATCAGACAAAAACCTGTCTGACTCTGAGCTGTGGCAACTGGGGCAGCAGTACCACTCTAAAGACAGTGTGATGAGGTATCATATCAAACTCTTTTTGTTTTGTTTATTCATTCATATTTATTTTTAAACTAATTCATAATTTCTTACAGATTAATAAATAGAATTGGGAAAGCAGTGGTCTTATTCATGAGCTCAGAGGAACTTGATGGACTGAAGACTGCTGTGGACCCAATGCAGCCATCAACCAATTCTGGGGTCAATGTTCACATAGCTGCATAGAATTGGCTACAAATTAAATCTCAAAGCTTTTGTTTTGTAAACTAAAACATAAACATTTAATTTTTAAGTAGCTCATGTCATTTTATATAAGACCAAAACGCTGATTACGTATGTAACTGTGGTTGTTTCATTTCTCCTGACCGCCAGAGGTGGTGCTAAGCACTAGTGGATGACGCATATCAACACAGTCATGAGGAATGCCACACAACTACAAACATTAGGGTTGCTCCAGAAGGACTGCAGAGCTCACATCATGGGAAGCAGCCACGTTAACCTTGTAGAACCGCGCAAAGGTACATGGAGAAGTCCAGGTAGCAGCTTTGCAAACATCCGCCAAGGAAATTCCCCGTAAAGCAGCCCAAGACGAAAAGACGGAACTAGTGGAAGTAAATTCATCTTTGGGTGTGCTAACACTTTAAGGGGATTTCCCATGACAGTGCTAAAACAACCTTCTTGTTTTGACTCATTCATAAAGTTTTTGCTTCCATCTAATGGTGTAATAATGTAACTTTCACTGAAGTCCATATCATGATCCCTTTCTCAATACCAAATACAGCATTTTATTTCTAAAAAACAATATTTAAAGCAGGATTTAAGATAAATATAGCATAAATCTAAAGTTATAAAACTTAATTTTACCCTAAACCAAAATCAATTTGCTGTGGAACAATAGATTAATAAGACTAAAGATTGCCTTTTTAATATACCGGTTTAATATACCGGCGGTCAGTTCTCTGTTGTTTTCTTTCTGCTCTGTAATGGTGGCGGTCAGTTCTCTGATGTTTTCTTTCTGCTCTGTAACGGTGGCGGTCAGTTCTCTGATGTTTTCTTTCTGCTCTGTAACGGTGGCGGTCAGTTCTCTGATGTTTTCTTTCTGCTCTGTAACGGTGGCGGTCAGTTCTCTGTTGTTTTCTTTCTGCTCTGTAATGGTGGCGGTCAGTTCTCTGATGTTTTCTTTCTGCTCTGTAACGGTGGCGGTCAGTTCTCTGATGTTTTCTTTCTGCTCTGTAACGGTGGCGGTCAGTTCTCTGATGTTTTCTTTCTGCTCTGTAACGGTGGCGGTCAGTTCTCTGTTCTTTTCTTTCTGCTCTGTAACGGTGGCGGTCAGTTCTCTGTTCTTTTCTTTCTGCTCTGTAACGGTGGCGGTCAGTTCTCTGATGTTTTCTTTCTGCTCTGTAACGGTGGCGGTCAGTTCTCTGATGTTTCCTTTCTGCTCTGTAACGGTGGCGGTCAGTTCTCTGATGTTTTCTTTCTGCTCTGTAACGGTGGCGGTCAGTTCTCTGTTGATTTCTTTCTGCTCTGTAACGGTGGCGGTCAGTTCTCTGTTCTTTTCTTTCTGCTCTGTAACGGTGGCGGTCAGTTCTCTGTTGATTTCTTTCTGCTCTGTAATGGTGGCGGTCAGTTCTCTGATGTTTTCTTTCTGCTCTGTAACGGTGGCGGTCAGTTCTCTGATGTTTCCTTTCTGCTCTGTAACGGTGGCGGTCAGTTCTCTGATGTTTTCTTTCTGCTCTGTAACGGTGGCGGTCAGTTCTCTGTTGATTTCTTTCTGCTCTGTAACGGTGGCGGTCAGTTCTCTGATGTTTCCTTTCTGCTCTGTAACGGTGGCGGTCAGTTCTCTGATGTTTCCTTTCTGCTCTGTAACGGTGGCGGTCAGTTCTCTGTTGATTTCTTTCTGCTCTGTAACGGTGGCGGTCAGTTCTCTGATGTTTTCTTTCTGCTCTGTAACGGTGGCGGTCAGTTCTCTGTTCTTTTCTTTCTGCTCTGTAACGGTGGCGGTCAGTTCTCTGTTCTTTTCTTTCTGCTCTGTAACGGTGGCGGTCAGTTCTCTGATGTTTTCTTTCTGCTCTGTAACGGTGGCGGTCAGTTCTCTGATGTTTTCTTTCTGCTCTGTAACGGTGGCGGTCAGTTCTCTGATGTTTTCTTTCTGCTCTGTAACGGTGGCGGTCAGTTCTCTGTTCTTTTCTTTCTGCTCTGTAACAGTGGCGGTCAGTTCTCTGTTCTTTTCTTTCTGCTCTGTAACGGTGGCGGTCAGTTCTCTGTTCTTTTCTTTCTGCTCTGTAACGGTGGCGGTCAGTTCTCTGATGTTTTCTTTCTGCTCTGTAACGGTGGCGGTCAGTTCTCTGATGTTTTCTTTCTGCTCTGTAACGGTGGCGGTCAGTTCTCTGTTCTTTTCTTTCTGCTCTGTAACAGTGGCGGTCAGTTCTCTGTTCTTTTCTTTCTGCTCTGTAACGGTGGCGGTCAGTTCTCTGTTCTTTTCTTTCTGCTCTGTAACGGTGGCGGTCAGTTCTCTGATGTTTTCTTTCTGCTCTGTAACAGTGGCGGTCAGTTCTCTGATGTTTTCTTTTTTGCTCTGTAACGGTGGCGGTCAGTTCTCTGATGTTTTCTTTCTGCTCTGTAACGGTGGCGGTCAGTTCTCTGTTCTTTTATTTCTGCTCTGTAACGGTGGCGGTCAGTTCTCTGATGTTTTCTTTCTGCTCTGTAACGGTGGTGGTCAGTTCTCTGATGTTTCCTTTCTGCTCTGTAACGGTGGCGGTCAGTTCTCTGTTCTTTTCTTTCTGCTCTGTAACGGTGGCGGTCAGTTCTCTGATGTTTCCTTTCTGCTCTGTAACGGTGGCGGTCAGTTCTCTGATGTTTTCTTTCTGCTCTGTAACGGTGGCGGTCAGTTCTCTGTTGATTTCTTTCTGCTCTGTAACGGTGGCGGTCAGTTCTCTGTTGATTTCTTTCTGCTCTGTAACGGTGGCGGTCAGTTCTCTGTTGATTTCTTTCTGCTCTGTAACGGTGGCGGTCAGTTCTCTAATGTTTTCTTTCTGCTCTGTAACGGTGGCGGTCAGTTCTGTGATGTTTTCTTTCTGCTCTGTAACGGTGGTGGTCAGTTCTCTGTTGATTTCTTTCTGCTCTGTAACGGTGGCGTTCAGTTCTCTGATGTTTTCTTTCTGCTCTGTAACGGTGGCGTTCAGTTCTCTGATGTTTTCTTTCTGCTCTGTAACGGTGGCGTTCAGTTCTCTGATGTTTTCTTTCTGCTCTGTAACGGTGGCGGTCAGTTCTCTGTTCTTTTCTTTCTGCTCTGTAACGGTGGCGGTCAGTTCTCTGTTCTTTTCTTTCTGCTCTGTAACGGTGGCGGTCAGTTCTCTGATGTTTTCTTTCTGCTCTGTAACGGTGGCGTTCAGTTCTCTGATGTTTTCTTTCTGCTCTGTAACGGTGGCGGTCAGTTCTCTGATGTTTTCTTTCTGCTCTGTAACGGTGGCGGTCAGTTCTCTGTTCTTTTCTTTCTGCTCTGTAACGTGGCGGTCAGTTCTCTGTTCTTTTCTTTCTGCTCTGTAACGGTGGCGGTCAGTTCTCTGATCTTTTCTTTCTGCTCTGTAACGGTGGCGGTCAGTTCTCTCAGTGCTGCATGGATATCAGAGATGCCCAGATCACAGTATTGTTGTCTGTCAGTTGAAGCTTCAGCTCTCAAAGTGTCTGTTTGAGGTGGATTCTGTCTTCCGTCCTCAGAGCTGATCTGTTGACTGATCTCATTCTCATTGAGTCCTCCATCTACCTGCTGCTGGACGACAAACACAAAGGTTTCCAACAGCAGCAGTATACATACTAAAGCCTTCATTCTTTACAGCCTCTCAGTGTCCTGATTTACTGTATTTTGTACTTGATTTATATTGCTTCAGATAAATAAGTAGTTCAAGTTAATTGTTAATCATAATCAAAGTAATGTTCCAGACTCAGTAGATGTTTATCTCTATTTACAACATTTGTGGCACTGTTGATCTCAATAGAAAATAACTTTGACTCATCTGTTTTTTTTAATGTATATTTGTATAGATCAATGTAATGGTAATCTTATAGTACGTAAAAGGAAAGTCACAGAAACCTCCGGTCTTGTGAACAGATTGTCAGTGCAAGTTCAAATCTCACACTTTAAAAGTATAGGGTTATCAGACAAGAATGAGGCGTTTTGGTGAAAAATAGGTGTTTATTTGGGCTGTTGTCGGCCACAACCCATGCCGTCAAGGGCGTAGATTTGGTTTCAACATTGGGGGGGTTGAGCGTTGGTATTATTTTTTTTAATTATTTTTTTTTCTATCTATGTATCTATCTATGTATCTATCTATCTATCTATCTATCATAACTTTATGGAATTTATTTATAAACATTAATCAAATTCTAACATAATGGAGTGATTCTAAAAAGAAAGAAATTATGTTAAATATTGAAACCGCCAGTAGGTGGCAGCGATTCGACGTTTTAATGAGTAAGCTACTTAAATTGTTCATTCAAGCAAATTCGTTCAAAATCAGATTAATTAAGGAAGAAAACAAACACCGATGTGAATACTTTTGTCATTGATAAGACACTATTGAGAAATGAAGTAACAAAACAGACGGCTGTTTTGGTAACCGGTTACAGTTGCACTGATAGTTATGGCTAAATTGCAATGGATTAGCTAGTTAAAATATATGTGGAGTGTACTTAGCTATTACAATGTTTTCATACCTCCTTCTCAGTACATGCTTTATTCTTTTTAACGTCCCTCTTTGAACAGAAGTTTAATATAGTTGGCTGGGCAACGGTTCTCTTCATTTTTTGAGCTACCCGTGCTCTCCTTTCAAACAGTACAGCACCACTCGCGTTGTTTTGGTGAAAGTGCGACGCGCATTGGTTGGGCGTTACCAATTGGTTCAATGGAAGGAGGTATTTTTTTGACTCATTTATTATGACAAACTCATATTCGATTAGAAACAAAATTATTGTTACAAAATAAATGAATTATACATATGTTAATATAGATCTACTGTGATTTTCATGTTGAAATATTGGGGGGGTTGTAACTGATAGATTTGAATATTGGGGGGGTTACCTCCCCCCCATCCCCCCCGAAAACTACGCCCCTGCATGCCGTACACACCCAGACTTGTAAGAGACACTTGAACCAGCGAGGCACTCTTCTGCCTCTTCTATTTTTTCCCTTACACACACACACACACACCAGGAGTGGAGCCTCTTTCCACATTTACCCCAAACATCCAATAATAGTTCCCAACACAAAAAAATGAATAAAGAGCAATATTAACATTAAACTGTACATTTCACGTCTATTAACACCAACTTCTGCTTATACCAGTGACGGAAAATAGGCACAGTTAGAAAAATATGTGGGAGAGCGTATCTATAGTGTGACAATATTGTATTGCAATAGGGAGTACTTCAAATTTTCTACCAAATCAAAACTAGTGAGCACATCATTTGTAACTGAAAGGGTTTATTGACAATATCTGGTAATGGTGACACTTAAAATAGTTACACAATAGATTAGGGATAGAGAGAGAGACTTTAGAAAAGAGAACAGAGAAAGGCCAGAGAAAAGAAGCTCCGGTGAAAAGAAGAGACAGAATAGAGGAGAGCCCAGAAAAAGAGAGAAAGCAAGTTACAATCTTCTTCTATTCAACAAAACTTGTCAAGTTATTCATTTCTATGACATCTATAAAAACTTTAAATGTAATTATTAACCTGATTTACTACTTTTCCTGACTTCTCTAGACTTTGGGAAACCTGATTTATGCACTTATGATAACGTTTTACAATAACTCGTTTATGGTACAATTATATGAGCTGTTGTTTCACAGTGTTTGCTTTGATCTTAACATCTTTATTGTTTTTTTATCAGATTCTCCTGGGTCTCAGAATCAGGAATCAGACGTCCTGTTGAGGCAAGGGCCGAGGCCTGGGGATTGGAGACTCCACCCCAAGGTGGTGGAGCTCCTTTAGAAAAATTTTGGTCATGCAGAAGTAGACCTATTTGCATCTCAGGAAATGACTCAGTCTCAGTTATGGTTCTCTCTCACTCATCCAGCTCCACTAGGGCTGGATGCTATGGTACAGACATGGCCGAGACGGCGTCTGTATGCATTTCCCCCGATCGCTCTGGAGTTCTGGAGAGGGTTTGCCTGGATGGGATTCTGGCCAACCAGAATATGGTTTTCAGACCTGATGTCCCTTCTAGACGGTCTCCCTATGGAGATTCCAGTCAGACAAGACCTCCTGTCACAGGCAGGAGGTACGATATTGCACCCTCACCCGGAGTTGTGAAAGCTGTGGGCCTGGCCCCTGAGGGGGCTCAGCTCATAGATTCTGGTCTCTCCACTGAGGTGGTGGAGACCATTCTCCAATCCAGAGCTCCTTCCACGAGGAGATTCTATGCCATTAAGTGGAGGATATTTTCCTCATGGTGTGAAGAACGACATTTAGACCCAGCTGTTTGTGCTTTGGGTCCTATTCTTGAGTTCTTGCAAGAATGATTCTCCACTGGATTATCCCCTTCAACTCTAAAAGTATACGTTGCAACTATTTCTGCTTATCATTTACCCATTGATGGTACATCAGTGGGGAAAAATCTTTTGGTTACATGATTTCTCTGTGGCACATTGAGGCTGAGGCTAGCACACGAGAACACCAGCTTTTGGTTCTAGCCATTGTACTAGAGGGTCTGACCCTGGCTCCTTTCGAACCCTTGGAAAAGGTTCCTGAAAAGTTCCTAAGTCTGAAAACAATCTTTCTTCTGGCCATTTCGTCTCTTAAAAGAATTGGAGACTTACAGGCCCTTTCGGTTGCTCCATCGTGTCTGGAGTTTGCTCCAGGCATGGTTAATGATTTTTCCATAGACAAAGGAAGCCTTTCTTCACCAAAGGTTCCTACTAATATTCCTACTAATATTTTACTGTTCATCTACTTTCATATTACATGTATACTGAATAAACCAACACTTTAAAAAATGCTAGGCTGTTTCAGTCAATGTTTGGGTCAAATATGGACACAAATATGTAAACCCAGCCATATTAGAGTGAATGACTTGAAGTTACCATTAATAAGAGTTAATGGTTATGTTTCTTTTCCTTTTAAATCGTCAATGCAGGTAAATATCAAGGCAAAGACAATCCAACAAAAGAGCCAGGGCCACAACTTTCTCTGCGATGGGACTTTCCTAAGAAACACCACATCCGTGATCGCTGATAAGACAATCAATAGATCATCAATAGATCTTACTGTGTGAGGTGAAGACGACATCACATCTGGCTGCTGGTATTTCTTCACAAATGTATAAATGCGCAAAATTCAGGGGACCACTTTTCTTTCTTCAACAAGAGATACTAAGTTCACGAAAATCATGCAGAAGTAGAATGCTGGTGATTCTAAGACAATTCCTGCAGCGAAAGAAGAGAAGCAGGGACTTTACAAATCTTTCTGTTATAGGAGCTGTCAACGTGGACAATTATTTGTATGTACTTTTAGTTTAAAAACAAAAGATCATCAAGCAAAATGGAGTTGCGCCTAGAGTTGTGCTGAAGTAGAACACACCACTTCCCAGAACCTCACTGCTGACATTATTGGTGCAAAATTTAATGTGCTGCATATTTGTTCACTCAAACACCATTCCAGACATGCCACTATCCATGTCCAAAGTACACTGAGAAAAATGCGACACATTTCATCATGTATAAAGTACACACATGGCACATTAACAATCCAAACACCAACAAAGATCATAAATGTCCATAATTAATGTTCCCGACACTGCAAACACTCAATAATGGATTCAATGCTTGAGTTATCACCTGTAAGCATGACATTATCCGAACAATATAACACACATCAAAACAATAAAAAATCCCACACCAAGCAATTTGACATATCAAACATCATAATCACACCATCACCTACAGACTCCTCCACCACACTCTTTACATACCATGAAGATCTAGAGCAATTTATGCTGGACTTCCTAGAAAGCACATCTTCTCCTTCAACATCCACCTCTGCAACAACTCCAACAACATCTACTGCACCATCTTCAGTCATACAACCCACAAAAGGTTAACTTTTTTTTTCACTTTGCAACTACATGTCAACTAACTCTCATTGGAGTATTAGTAGAATGTCTGCTTAATATCTGCTTACTCTTTATTGTGATGGACCCAACAGACATTCTACTGACTATAGTACATAGCTTAAAGGGATAGTTCACCCCAAAATGTCTTTAATCACTTTGTAAAGATCCATTTTGAGGGTTATATTAACTGTGTGAAGTTTGTTTATTCAATGTATTATAGAGTCGGAGGCTTGGGGGCAGGGAGCGCGAGCATTTAAAGGGAAAGCACGATGAATCAGCGCATATTTAATGATGCCCCAAAATAGGCAGTTAAACTTAGCTGAAACTTCACAGACACATCCAGGGGACACCTTAGACTCATATTACATCTTGTGAAAAAGCATTCAATGGCACCTTTAAACACGGGAACAGGAACGGAACAACCAGCATAAAAAAGACGAGGACAGACAAGTAAGTGCAGGAGGAGTGAGTCTTTTAAAGGGAGTGCTGATGAGGAAGTGCAGTTGCAGGGAATCCGTGATGATGAGCTGACTGGGTGCAGGTGTGGATACAGAGGGATGCTGGGAAATGGAGTCAAGTGCAGGTCTGGATACAGACGGATGCTGGGAAATGGAGTCCGGGGAAGGTGAGACAGACGGTGACTGTGACAGGATTAGGACTGTTTGTGATTTGGTCTTAGTGACTTAGGAGCTAGTTTTAGCGCTAAACTGCTTTGTGAAATACTCTTAGAGCAAAAATGTAGGACTCCTAAAATTAGGATTGACGCCCATTATTTTTAAGTTTCTCTTAAATCGGTAATTTAGGAGCTACTTTTACCCTTAAGATGTTTTCTGAATATGGCCCCAGATCTCAGGTGTTTTGTGTCAAATACCCCCACAAAACCCTCATAAACATCCATAATTCCATACTTTTTTTTTTTTTTTTTTTTTTAATATTTCATAATTCCATACTTAATTTAATTTACACACAAAGATCATGACATGAGATGTTTGATGCTGTTTGAAGAACTGGCTGATTCAGGGCTTCTCCTCATGTACTATCCCCCAAACCAACACTTTTCTGAAGAGTGGAATGTCACACTACAAAGAAAGAGACAGATGAATCAAGATCATAATAAAATGTTTGAGAATTAGTGGTGTGAACCGGAGTACTGTTGCTTCATCATGTGCCTGTCTGAAAGTGAGTGGCTTTCTTTGAGAAAGGAAGTCGGCATATTTACAGGCAAAAACACCACAGTCATTGCCATTCAGCTGCTTAGGAATTGCCTAGACACAATTTTAAGCTGAGCATTTAGTCTTAAAATGACACTTAATTCAGAGAGGATCCATATAATTCATTATATGGTGTCATACATAAGTTCTCATTCAGCCAATGGTCCACCTGGAAGCCTCCGAGATGCAGCCTTTCTTGACCTCTGTGAGGTAAATTCTGTTAAAGGATCAGTTTACTTTCAAATTAAAATAACCCAAGATTTACTCACCCTCAAGCCATCCTAGGTGTATATGACTATCTTCTTTCTGATAAACACAATCAAAGAAATATTAATGAATATCCAGACACATCTGAGCTTTATAATGGCAGAATGCGTAACCAAACGAGTATGGGCTGAAGAAAGTGTCTCCATCCACATCCATCCATCATAAACATAAAGGCCTTCTGACGCGAAGCGATGAATTTTTGTGTAAAAATGGCGATGAAACACTATAGACTGAACATGTAATACGCATGTGTATGACATCATCGTTTCCACAGTTTCACATTTTTGTTGTTTACACTGAGACCATATTCAAAAACTTGCACTTTGAAACCCGTTTTTAAAAGTTTGCATTTTCAGGCACCCAAACACCATTGTTCTGTAAATGAATGGCCAAAATGCATAAAAAGTTTTATGAAAAAAACATGTAGTAAGAAATACAGACAGAGGTCATAATTGAGTGTGATTGGCTCATCTTTCAGGAAGGTTCAAAGGTCATGGTATAGATCACATGGGTCTCATTTCTGAAGGTGCTGCTAGATGCAGAAGAAGCTCATGAGAGTGTTTGACATCCTCTACTGAAACACTTCATCATTGACTCTCTCTGCTCTGATGAAAGTGAAGTATATTAATATATTTAATTATTTGTGTTCATTACAGCACTGAGAGCAGCAGCGGGACGATCACATGACAGATAAAGAAAGAAAACACTGACATTATTCACCACAACACTACATGATGAGTTCAGAGCATGGTATTACCACAGATCATGTAGAAAAACAGGGTTTATCATGTCAGGATACTTTCTAGATCAGGACGAGCAGCATGAACCACTGAACAAAGAAACTCCAACAATTCTGACATTTACAGTAATGATGAGATTCATCTGGACTGATTTCAGAGTTCAGCTTACAGTTTTCCTTCTTACATTCCTAATATATTTCTGAGCAGTACCGTCGCAAGGGCTGCCTCGCACCTGGCTTGCATTTTATGTAGTCTATGTCTATTTTTTATTACGGTTTTTCCACCAAACATCGATAATAAATACAATTCCTCTGTCTCGCAATTATGTATAATCAAGGCCACATGAAAAAAAAAAAAAAAAAACCTGCAAATAATTATTATTATTAATTTTCGAATTTCGATATTACGTTCTGCGTGCTCGTGCCACTATGAGCTGCTCACTCTGTGAAGAAAAAATGTCGGGTGCTGCACGAGAGCGGGACCGTTTTCGCAAACACGAGTCGGGTGGCGAGAAAAGGAAAAGAATTTTAAAAAAAGAAGCATTCCAGAAGTCACTGAGAGGATCGCTGGATAAATTTGTCAGTGCCAATACTGCGACTACAAGCAGCACAACCTACATCACTGAGGCTAACCATACCGGGTTGCAACAAAATGAAGTTCAAGGTGAGACATAAGTTCAACAAGTGGCCATGGTGACTAAAATATATAATCCGGCATACAGGGGTGAGCGATATGCCGGGAGATACGATTAAACAGTAGAAATGTGTCAACTGGTAACGGTTTTGGACTAACGTTAATGTCTATCGGGGTTATGCTCGAGTGACGTTGCTGTGGTGCGCGGTCACGAAAGCTTGTCGTTTGCACGTGTTTTATGGTTTGTGGTTTAAACACACAAGTGATTTTAAACCGTTAAAGCACAGTAAGCAAATATGGACAGCTCATTTCGCCATATGCTCGCCCGCGCTGTCAGAGAGTTGTTTCTGATCTTAATAAGATCTTATTAAGATCTTATTTTACCATATTTAGGCTAGTTATTATTCCCTTAGATCGCTTTTAATCATTTAACTGCTTTATTATTGTTGTTATAGCCTACCACACAAGTCAAGATTGCATACAGTTTTACTCGCTCCATTTTAAATTCTAATTGCAGCATCTGAAATAGGTCAAACCACTTTTTTTACAGATACGCGAAAGTTGGGTTCGTTACTATAGCAATACCCGCACACACGCACGCAAATCAATTGCAGAGAGGGCCTCGCAAGTCAACTTCGCACAGAGCCTCGCACCCCCCTTGCGACGGCCCTGTTTCTGAGTCATCTGGATTGAACTGATGATGATTGACTCAATCCTTGTTTTCAATAGCAACTTTATTTATATAGCACAATTAAAACAACACAAGTTGACTCATGTGCTTTAAAATATCACACAGAAAAACAAGCATCACACAGGCAACACTGATTTTAAGCTATGAAAACAGATGTCAAAAAATCCTATTGGAATTTCATTTTATCTTTTAGGATCTTATTGGATTCTTGAAATCCTATTGGACATTCTGATATATTTTAATGGAATTTTACTTTGTCCTGTAGGATCTTATTGGATTCTTGAAATCCTATTGGTCATTCTGAAAGATTTTAATGGAATTTCACTTCGTCTTGTAGGATCTTATTGGATTCTCATAATCCCATTGAACATTCAGATTTATTTTAATGGAATTTCACTTTGTCCTTTAGAATCTTAGAATCTTATTGGACATTGTGATTTTATTTAATGGAATTCTACTTTGTCCTGTGACATTTATTTTAATGCTATTTATTAATTAGGCTAATTAATTATTTTAGAGTAACTTTACTTTTCTAGAGTAACATTGTGTGTTTGTGATTTATGAGGACAATTCATATGAATACACACCACACTAGAGGGACATTTTGTGTTATGAGGACAGGGCCGGTGTCCTCATAATTCAGACAAAGTAGAAGTGCAAAATCAAAATTTCTGCTCATGTCCCCATAGTTCACAATTACCTGATTTTGTGTATACACTGTGTGCAGAATTATTTGGCAATTTGATTTTCTGATCATATTTTTTTTCCAAGCACATTTTGCCAATTCCAATCCAAATCAATCTTAACAACCACTATTCATATTGTTTTTAATCATTTATAAGTGATATATAATTGTTCATGAAGGCTGGAAATGAAAAATGCCTTAAATTCAGGTGTGCAGAATTATTAGGCAGGTTTTCTTTTACAGGCAAAATGAGCAAAAACGGTCATGACCATGGGACAGCAAAATTCTCATTGGGTCACTTATAAATGATTAAAAACAATATTAATAGTAGGCTAGTTATTAAGATTGATGTGGATTGGAATTGGTAAAATGTGCTTGGAAATATGATCAGAAAATCAAATTGACTAATATTTCTGCACACAAGCTGTGTATTGAGACAGCGCCCTCGTAGGTTGTTCTGTGGTACTGCACCCCCTCCCCTCTTGTTTGGAATCGAGGCATTTGATTGGCTGACAGCCGGGAGTCCTCATAATCTCTGGTTTTGTCAAACTTGTGTATTAATTTAAATGTTAATACAGTTAATACAAATCTATGATTTGGACCTTTTTGAAGTAACTATTATACGAAAGGTAAGTTATACTAATGTTTATTCGTCAGTTTAACTGCATGTTCAGTTTGTTCATGTTTTGTAGTCTCCTTGCTGATTACAGTCAGAAAGCAGCTAGCGCGCGATTCTAACGGTCCGTTAGCACCATTAGCATCGCGTTAGCTGCTTTCTGACAGTTATTGTCATTCTGTTAACAGATTGTCAGGATCAGCGATGCTTGTCAGTAGTTAGTTTTAAACTTGTTTTCTGTCAGCAATGTATAATTGTAACTGTAACATAAAATTGTCTAGCAAGTAGCCGTCATAATATTGCGTTGTCATGACTACAATCTGTGAAAGGGAGGGGTTTCCCATTCCCACCCAGTATGCTACAGTGTCCTGACATGCTGCCCTTATGAAGAAATACTGTAGTAAACTATATTATTTGTAGGATACTGTAGCATAATATATCATTTAATAAATTACAACATACTGTAGTATTAACTATAATGAACTGATAAACTGTAATATATTGTAGTATACCTTAGTTTTTACTACAGTAAACTTTGGTGTATTGAACCCTATAGTTGTAAAAACTTAGTACAGTATTGGGTAAAGTAATTTGCTTATATTACTATAGTAGATTTACTAAATCATCTATAGAATTACCAAAACAAATTCATTCAAGTTACTGTAGTAACTTTACCATATGGTTAAAAAACACTAGAGTATTTACTAAAAATTACTATATTATTTTTTTCGTGTGGGTTCTGTTAAATATTACTACAGTTTAGCTTGGTTTAAAGAGATTAAGAAACCTAAAGAGTTCAAGATGTGTTCTTGTTAACTTATTAATACACAAATTGTCAGTCTTAACATTTATACTGAAAACAAACATGCTGAATAATGGCAAATTTAAACTTATTGATGTTTTTTTTTATATGACAGCAGACATCAAATAATGTCTGAAAGCCCTAGCCACTGGAGGATACAGATATCACTTCAGAAGAGAGATGCATCAATGCTTTTAAAGGTTAGTTAAATGGTTTGATAGGTGTACGTTAAAGTGAAATTAATTTGTTTAATAAAGCTGTCTCAGGTTGATTGTTATTTACAGTGATGATTTTTCTTCTCTGTTGTGTAGGGAGAGGTGTTCAGCTGTACTGAGTTTGATAAGGGGGATTTTCTGCTGAGGAGGCTCAAGCAGTGAAGAATATATCATCATGACGCCCTCAAAGTAGTCACTTTTCAGTTTCATTACAATGGAAAACTCCTCTGGTATGTAAAAGTGTTTAATGTGTATGTAAGATTGTAATTATGAGCCTGTTTACACATGATGTGTTTTGGTTGATCTGATCACTGGGAGCTGGGAGACACATTGCCATTTGCACCTGGTGTTTTAATCCCTCTCTTTTGTTCATTTTCATCCACTTCTGTCCTGATTTTGTCATAGTTCAATTAATGCTGGACAGTTTGAGCAAAAATCTGTATCATTTTTTTGTCTTTTTTTAAAGATTCTCGTGGTTTCAAGGTATATATAATATATATATTATACACACACTCCCACGGCATTAACCTGTTGTCTGGACAGGGTTGTGTTCTTTTCTCAGCCGCGATGATATGTAATACTGAAAGTTGTTAATCAAGATTTGATGGATGAACTCGTGGCTCAGTTGGACTTGTCGTGTCAAATGTGGAGACTTTTCAGTTTTATTGGCGTCAACCAGGGGCGGTTTCTTCATTAGGGTGACGCACCACCAAAGTGAGAAAGGGACGGATTTTTCAATCACATTCAACCACAGAGTTACGCTAGCTGTCACTGCTAGGCTGTTTGTTCTGCCTCTGGATATAGTCCAATCAGCGTCGAGTCACGCTCTGTGGAGTACCGCCTCTTTTGGGGCGATTTCAGTCTGGCCGAGATTTGCCCCGACTGCTCCCATAGACCTCCATTCAAAGAACTTTTTTTTCGAACTGCAGGCACTGCAATGCAATCTCTATGGGTTTCGAGAGGGCTTGCACTAACGTGCTTTCGTCATCATACGTAACCTGAACTTGTGCAGCGATTGGTGGAAACAAACATACCTCTATTAATTTTTTTTTTTTTTTAAGCTGAAGTGACATTTAATAATTTCCTCAGTGCATAATTTACATTTCAAAGACATATTCTCCATCTGTAAATGTTAGAAAGTTGAGAAAATATTTCCATTTTGCAGTCAGGTGAGGACGAGCCTTCAGCAAGCACAAACTTCTGTGAACGTGCGCCGCCGCGCGCATGCGCGCCAAAGAGACGGAGTTCAATCTGAGTAAAATACATTTTGCTAAAAATATTTGTTGAAAATTTATTTTTGTTTGCGAACATAATTATGCCATATGTAGAATTTCGAACCAACAACTAAGTGTATTTGTATGATAGCAGTAACTGTGTAGTGACTGTTGTAGGGTAATCAAAATAATAATAATAATGATTAGTCTGTTCTTTTGTTTTTATTTATTTTCATTTTTAGTTTAGTGTATTTAACTTCTGCTTTAAAAAGCATTTTGTTTTTAGATTGTAAAGTTACAATTTTAGAATATAGCCTAGGCCTAATGTGATTTGACCCTCTTTTTGCACATAATATAGCATATCTTGTTTTTATAGCCTTCAATATGAACATTGTCTCTAGGACAATATTGGGCAGGACGTGAAATAATTTTTTAAAAATTAAATACAGATTTTTTTTTTTTAGATCCCAGCCCTATGGCATGCTCTAAATACTGAGTTTTCCATGTTTTAGATAAGCAGTAATGATACATTATGATGTCACTTGTTAAATGATTATTTAACAATTAGCCTATTCATTTCTGCATTTGTAATTTTTTTTTTTGCGCCCCTCCCAAAAAATGTTTGCACCAGCCGCCACTGGTGTCAACATCTTTGCTATATTACTTTGGTCATTTCGACCACATGAACTGAACATCTACACTATGAAAACAATCCGAATGCATTTTCAACTACCTCTGGAAGTGATTGAAAGTGGACAAGCTCAAAACCTTTTAGATCTCGTTTACGCCTTTATTTAGCATTGTGCACTGACGATTGACTAAAACTAGCACATTACCACTTGCATAGCGTAGTATGTCATGGCATTGTGTACTACGATGTGAGACTGACCGGTCGGTTACTAGTCTGAGCCGATTCCAGTCCTTGGCTGGTCGATCGGTGCATCTCTAATTTTTTCTGGCACTAGCAACCAGGGATGCATTGCAAACTATTTTCCTCTGTACAGTTTAAATGCATGACTAACTACAGCATGTACAGGAATTCGAATGTATAAAACTTATTTTAAAAAAAATACTGAATATAGATTAAATCTATGTAATAGAAAACAAGAACTAGTTTTAGGCTCAGCCTTGAGGAGTTTTTTTGTACATAGATGGCAAATACCATTTCTCAATAATTGTAATGTTTTGTAAACTTGCGTTCTGTTTATTTCTCTCTCTTACAGGCTACATCAAAAATAAATTCAATGTTGAAGCAAATATAATTATCCGTCTCCTTGTGCAGACAAATGCAAGTTGGCAAAAAGGCACCACAGTGACTTTGTCAGTGTGTGTAAACCAGACTGATTTCTGGAACATTGTATTTCACAGTTACTGCTTTATAGTTAATTGTTTTTTTGTTGTTGTTGTTTTTTGTCTGTAATGAAGCCTCTCATGAATATAATCTAGAAAGAGTAAAAAAGGTAATAAATTCAATATAATTCAAGTAATGAAAGAAGAGTAAATTAAATAAAATACTAATGAAAATAAAACATGCATTTGTTGATTTGTCTTTTATTTCAAATCACGTCTGACATTTATAATGTGACTGCAGGTTATGCAACATGTATTGAACAATGATACGTGTCTACATCAAGGTGAGTTTAAGTAAACTGTAAAACACAATCAAAAACTACCATTGGTTAGTTAAGGATACAGTGGAAAAGTGCAACTTTAGAATTCTGTAAAGATTCTTTAAGATTAAAAATAAATAAATACAAATTCACATATAGTCCTGAATCGGGACCTAATTGGATCCCATTAAAATCCTGTAGAAATTATCCTACAGGATATTTATTTATTGTCTTATAAGACAATTCTCACAGAATCCTATAAGAATCTTTTAGGACAAGACATAAATATCCTATAAGACAGTTCCTAACAGAATCCTATAGGAATGGTTCCAAAATATGATAGAAATTCTTATAGGAATCCTGTACAGATTTCTTATTGGAATCCTTTAGGATTTTTTGACAAGGGGAGTCTAGCAGCTGAGTTTTGAACATTTTGCAAATGAGAAATAAATGACTGACTAATGACCTTATATATGGCATTGCAATAGTCAAGTCTTGATGATATCAAAGCATGGATAGCAATTTCAAGACCTTTCAATGTCAAAAAAATGATTTCATCTTAGATAGATTGCAAAAGTGAAAGAAACAGAACAAAATTACAACAGAATGTATCTGTTTGTCCAGTTTTACAGGGCTGTCAATATACACACCTTCATTTTGAACATGTTTTGATGTGACAAAGAGCCAAAATCTGAAGGTAGCTGTGGATGTAGTTTTCCAAATTTGTTTTATGAACCTTATAAGCCATGAAATTTCTTGTTTCTCAGATTTGTCAGAGCATGAGTGGCCTGTTGCATTAAGCTAGTTGAACAAACTCAGAGTTTCAGAGTAGGTTTAGAGTTGACAAATCCAGATAAATCCAACCTGGTTTAGATCAGGATCAACTGCACAATGCTTGGTATAGACTTT
The DNA here is from genome assembly GCF_024489055.1 of Chanodichthys erythropterus. Taxonomy (NCBI): domain Eukaryota; kingdom Metazoa; phylum Chordata; class Actinopteri; order Cypriniformes; family Xenocyprididae; genus Chanodichthys; species Chanodichthys erythropterus. The sequence continues at coordinate 33,684,340 of NC_090228.1, read as the reverse complement.
CTCTGTCAACTCAGGTTTAATCCAGAGTTTGCGGTTAACTCTGAAGAGCGTGTACCTGAAAGTGTGTCACACGTGCAGCAAACAGCCAATCACACAGAACATGCAGAGCGTCCGTTTGATTCACTTCTCGCAAGAGAGCCACACAATTCACTTCTGAAGATTAAGAGATCGTTATGAAAAATATCATGAAATTAAATGCATTAAAAGCTTTATATATCGATGCATGCATATTTATATCGATTTTAAAAGCAAAGTTAAATATTAATTGCCAATTGATATAATAATTATATGAATATACGTAAGTCATATAATATAAATATAATGAATAATTAGAAGCAAATGTTGAGCAGTTTGGCTCTAAAAATGTTTTCCCTATAAAGTGCTTTAATTTGGAGGAAAAGATACAGGGGGAGTGGCTTTATTGCATCAGATGCCTCACAGCTGATTGGTCCAGTTTGAGTTTGTGATCTCTAACTCCGAATAAAAGCTGCTCCGGAGCAGGTTAGCCGTGTAGCGTAAGTTACCATAGCAATGAACCCCACTAAAAACCAATCCAACTTCATGAGCCTGAAAAAACAGAGTTTGCTCAAACTAATCTTGAACTTACCTGGGTAGAAACTGAAACAAGCTTTGTGCAACAGGCCACAGGTCTGTAAATTCAGTTCAGGAGGAGGTTTATTTAAATTAAACTGGATTAGATTAGAATAATTGTGCTCAAACTTTCACTGATCAAGAGTTTACAGTATGATCACATGATCACAACACAGTTTCACTGATGATCCAGCATTATAAATCCCAAACCCAGGATAGAGCGGTTGAGTGAATGTGGTCTGGACTGTGTGGATGAGGCTCATTGTGTCTCCAGAGACGCTGTAGAAGGACAGAGTTCCTGCACTGTGATCCACATACACTCCTATTCTCCTGATGATGATGGACATTACAGGGAGATTAGAGACTATGTTATTGTGTCTGAATGAGGAACTGGAGAAAGAGCAGAACAAACTCCAGGACTGATCATTATATCCAAACAAACACTCTTTACCCTCACCCTTCCTGCTGATGCTCTTATATGACACTGATATATCCACATTCCCACTCCACTCAATCTCCCAGTAACAGCGTCCACACACACTCTCTACACACAACACCTGCTCCCAATTATCAAATCTTTCTGGATGATCAGGATACGACTGGACTTTGTTAGTGTAAGTAATCACTCTGTTCCTCTCAGAAAGACGGAGGCGTTTATGTGCTGTGTTCAGATCCAGAGTGAACTGATGGGAATCTGGTGGAGATAAAACACATCAGAATCAGGAATTATCAATCTGTCTGATCTTTTAGGGCCAGTTGTTCAAAAATTCCAATTTCTATTTATTTATAAATCACAATTAAACACAACTACCATTAACAGAATAAAACAACAACAAAATCACAGATAAAAACTACACAACATCAAAACAGGACAACTGCATCAACCAACATATATTATAAGACAGATCAAATAAAAAAGTTTTTAAAAATTGACAGAGTAGGAGCAGTTCTAATTTCTGTAGGCAGAAAAGTTTAATCAACTTCAGATTAACGCATAGTTCATAGAAAATGTAGTTTACAAACAGTAAAAAACAAAAAAAAAAACACTTTGAATCAAATATAATATTTTTGATTGATATTTATAGCTGTTTAGGGATTATTTTATGGCACCAAAATTTGTCTTTTTACTTTACAGTATAGGCTACCAAATGTCCAAATATGTAGCCTAATGTCTGCTTCTAATTTATTACTTTTACAGATAAACTAAACAAGACCATGATAACAAATGTGTGTGTTTGTGTGTATTATGTGATAAAACAAATTAATATTTTTTTTGTTTAGTTTTTTCCTGAAATCCACCCTTCTGCTGCGATCAGTATAATCATCCCAATCTTACAAAAAAGTTTTAAACAACACAAACTGATGATTTTATCCAAATCAAAACCAAGATTGGATTTTGTGATCTAATCTATTTCAGAATCTTTTTCCTTTTGAACAACCTATTTTCATGATTTGATCCAATTCAGTAGCCGAAATCTGATCAGATTACTTTTGTGTACAGAAGGTACTCAACCAGTTGCGATTTGAAGCAGGAAATTCTCTGCTCTGCATTTTCTGCTCCTGAGCGCTAACCATAGATTTACACATTGTGGTGTGGATGTATCACAGCTCGTTTTCGCGAGTAGCAGTTAACTGCACCATGTGAAGGTGAGAAAAAAATCCTTTCAATAAGATTTTTAAAAATCACATGCACACTATATGAAGTAAATATAAGCATTTGTGTAAACATTTGCTGTATAGAATGAATTCGAACAGGACAGTAAATATCAAAATTGTGTTTACTTTTTTTATGGACTGCACTTTAATGCAGTACTAATACCGTTTTTCTTTTTAAAAAATAGTTCTATGTAATAAAATTAAAAAATAGAAATGAGAATTATATAGACTACACATAATAAACATTTGGGCATTAAGAGTGATAGCGTAGTTTTCCCTAATAGGGTACATGAATAAGTAGGCTTTGTATGCGAGTTTTAACAGCAGTGAAAATAGTCTAATGGATAACGCTATGACACATGGCTCAAGCCAACATACTATTTGGTTTGAAATGTACAATTATTGATCCGAAAACGATCTGTGTTATTAATTTTCTTAGTATTAGGCTGTTTAATTTTAATTGATAATAACAACATTGTAAATATTTGCTCTTACCCAATGTTAAGTTTTACCGTTCTGGATGCTTACGAAACAGCAGATTGGTCAAGCATTTGGTTTTGTGAATCACTCATGAAATTGAGTTGACTGACAATGATAACCAATGGATAAATGATAAAGCAACAGAAGAAAAACCAACACTTTTCCAAACAGATCCATACATCAAACAAACCAGTGTTGGCTGAATATGTTCATTACAGCTTTAAAAAAATTTGATACACTTTTTTTTACTAAGTGATTAAAAAATAAAATAATAATAGCCTAGGCTAATTAGTGCTTTATTTTTAAGGTAAAGTCTCTGGACAGTAGCCCATTTATTTATTTACAGGTGTTTATTCCCTGTGCAATGTTCTGTAAAATGAGGAATACAGAATCTTATTCTTGTGACATTTTACATTTGTATTGCCAAATAACTTGCTGTGTACAATTAAAATAGTGCAAAATGAATTTACACCTTTAGCTTGTATTTTCCTGCACCTCCACCGTGAAGCTACTGAACTTTCCTATCCCAGCCTCCATATCTGCGTATCTGAGACTAAAAACGAGAAGTTGCAAAACATCAATTTATATTTAAATTGTTATTTTATTAGCTTTCTGGATAACAAACCCTATAAAGTTTTTATTTATTTATTTTTACAGAACTGCTGTTTGTTATACGAATGTAAATTCAGTCTGTCGGATAATGTTGCTTGGTGTAAAATGGAAATGCTTGGCAATTTGATAGCCTATAAATGTAAGCAGAAAACTATGGTGTTACAAATAAATGTTTCAGAACCGCAGGACACACATCTCAGTAGCCCGTGTTTGTTCAGGGTTTGAGGCTGTGTCATTGACGTTTTTGTCCAACACTCATACCATTAGACTACAAATTACTTTGCGCAGATATCCTGTGCAAATCATCATTTACATGATCAACTATAAAACTCTTCTGTCATGTTTTTTTAGTGACTTACATTGTAGAAAGTCATTCCTGGTTCTGGGAACAATGTTGGTGAAAGTGACTGTGGAAATCAACAGACATGAAATGTGATTATCATGTCAAGAAAAAATGATCCCTGCATCCATTCCTAAGACATTTCTAATATGATCTTCTACATGATATGAGATGATGGAGGATCATTTCTGAGAGAAGATGAATCTCCAGGACTTTACCTCTGTCAGAGATCTTCTTCAGCTCCTCTTTGCAGAAATCCTCCAGTTTGTCTCTCAGCTGACGGACAGATTCTCTCACAACATCAAAAGAGGAGAGAGAACTGGAAGGATTGTCATTTACGTCTGTAGATTCAGGAGGAGCTGAGAGAGACTGGAAACTCTACAGAAAACAGAAATCAAAGCTCATCACCTCCACACTTCAGCCAATAACCTGCACTACTGTCAGATTTGTGTGGCAAGTTAATGTTAATGCAGGCTTTATTTGAATGAGTCACCTGTAGTTTACAGGTTTATTTACTGTTATATATATATATATATATGTTTGAATAAATTTACCATGAATAAATGTTTATGAAAACTACCTTATGTATAACATCAGGGCCCCCAGCAGGCTGCCAGCACAGGACCCATGAGAATTTGCTCATTGGAAAAACATTGACCCCCTAGCGTAGCCCTCACTTAGCCTCCAGGAAGCCCTCACTAGGCCCACACAGGGCCCTTGAACGATAACGTTAATAAGGAATAGGGAACGAGACGCTGCGTTGAGACGCTGCGTCGAGACGCATTGGGATCACCTCTGAGTTGGGACCACCCAGCCGCATCGCATATATCATGGAGGGGAACCCCCGAGATCAAAGCCTTTGAGGCAGCCATAACCCTGGTAGAATGAGCCTGGACAGCCAAAGGAGAAGGCTGTCCGGAGGACTCATAAGCAAGTGAGATAGTCTCGACCACCCACTTGCTCATTCTCTGCTAAGATGCAGAGCCTCCTTTTTTAGGAGACCCATAACAGACAAACAGTTGTTCAGATTCATGCCACAGGGCAGCTCTGTGGACATAAGTGTCTAGCCCTGACCAGGCAACACAAACTGCAAAAGGCCTGCAATACAATCTGCCCTTAGGTACATAATCAGGTCTAGGATGAAGAAAAGCCTTGACCATACCAGTCGCAAATTCCAAACATGCGGGAGCAACCAAAAGTGCTTGAAGATCTCCAATTAATTTGAGAGTTGAAATAGCCAACAGGAAGATAGTTTTCAGAGTGAGGAATTTCTCAGAAACCTCCTCCAACAGTTCAAAGGGAGCAGAAGCTAACCCTTCCAGCATGATAGCCAAGTCCCAGGCCGAAGTTCTTGTACGAAGCAAAGGCCTCAGCCTCTGAGTACCACGAAGAAAGCCTATGACCAGGGGGTCTCTTCCCACAGAAGAGTCCCCCAAAGGAGCATGATAGGTGGAATTAACCGCTACATAGACCTTAAAGGTAGAAGAAAATAGACCATCCGAGAATTTTTCTTAGAGAAATTGCAGCACTAGACTGACAGAAGAATGGACAGGGTCCAAATGAAGTTGTCTACACCAGATAGAAAACATCTTCCATTTATATGCATACAGCTTTCTTGTGGAGGGAACTCTGGAGTGGAGTGTGGTCTCCACAACCTCAGTTGGGAGATCAGATTCTATGAGCCTAGCCCCGTCAGAGGCCAGGCCCACAGTTTCCACAACTCCGGGCAAGGGTGAAGTATCATGCCGCCCGCTTAAGACAGAAGGTCCTGTCTGATGGGAATCTCCATACAAGAGCCATCGAGAAGAGACACCAGGTCTGTGAACCAAACTCGGGTCAGCCAGAACAGGGCTATCAATATGAGACGGACCCTGTCCTGGCAATCCCTCTCCAGAACTCCTGGGAGCAGAGCAGTTGGGCCTTGGCCACGTCTGTACCATGGCATCCAAACCCAGAGAGGCTGGATGAGTCAGAGAAAACCAAAATGGGCAGTGAGATGTTTCTTTCAAAGAAAATAGGTCGACTTCCGCTCAACCGAAGTTTTCCATATGAGCTCCACCACCTCGGGGTGGAGTCTCCATTTCCCGGGCTGAGGCCCGGGGAATGGAGACAACACACATCTTGTGTGTATCTCTACCTGTGATTAATGGGGGCAGGGATGAACATACTTGACAAACTGTTGTTTGCTCGCCATTTATAGTGACTTTGTGTGTGTGGTGTAAGGCCTGATTTTCCTGCTAAACAAAAACTGAGATAAAGCGTCCTGCAATAAAGTAATAAAACTTTAATCTGGAAAGAAGATCTCAAAGAAGTAGCAAAAGGACAACGCCTCCCCCCACCACACCCACACACATACACACACACACACACACACACACTCTCCTTCCCCCTGCCTCAAGTCACTGAAAGTTATTCAAAACATATAATGTAACTTTTGTATCTATTGTTTTTCCCTTTTCATGTTTGGTATCATTTAATTTGTCTCAGTGCGATTGGTAAAACGGTCTCAATTTCATAGCAGTCACTAGAATTATGAAGAAGATGGAAAATTAAGGAAAATTCTGTCCTCTTTTTGGGTGGTGTCTCTTCTCCTCTCCCCCAAAACAGGTGTTGGTGTAATAAACATTTACGATCCTTTTGTTCTGGTTCTGGTATAAAAGGTAAAGAGCAAAGCAGTCAGGGGGGATCATCTGTAGGAGAGGCCCCCCAGAGATGGGTGAATGTCTGAGGACATTCACCCATCCCTGTGTATATGCATTTCTTTGAGTAATCGATGTTATGCATTTATCATTTCTGAATTGGCTTGCAATTGTAATGTAATTGGCATGATATATTTTTACTTGACAAATAAAATGTTATATTTGGTTGATTCTGTATTATTCTTAATCCATTATTTCTAGTAGATCAAAGCGAAGGTATTACCTCAAATCTGTGTTCAGGATTGGTCATACGAAAGGTTTAATAGATGGAGCATAGGGCACGTCAATTAAGTCCATTTCGATTTCTGACAATCACTGCCTTAAATAAGTGCAGTTTTCGTAAATATATCAAAACTATGCTTTTTGTTACGAGTAAGCAGAGCGCGACCGACTTAAAGGTAGATATTTACCCTGCATCCAATGTTTAAGGTCAGACTGACGAGTTTGTGTCCGGGAAGAGTGCTCAAATCGGCCGAAGTAACTCTTCTAAAGCGATACTGGGACTGCAGTGAACGAAATAATTTAAGATATAAGGTAACCAGAATAATCGAATATCTAAATTAATACATAACAAATGATTAATTTCTAATTGGAGACACAACCCTTAGAATAAGAATCATTTGAAATTGGAGTCAGATTAAACGAGTGAAATTAAGTGAACTTCACAGAGACGCTGAAAAGGCATACACGCTTAAACCTTCCCCGTCCTTTGGGAAACCGTCATTGGACCTATTAGGCGGGCCTTACAGTGGTGTAACAAGACACTCTTGTCCCCAGACAAAGAGATCATTTTCTGTATATATAACTGACAGACAACACCAAATACACACAATAACACAGAGCGCCTGCTGAAGACACAGAAGCTGGCGCTCTTTGTTCTTGTTATGCTTTATAGTTTCCTGGTCCATGACATCACCCGCCTCTGACGTTCCGTCATGCCATTGGTTCAATGCAGCGTCGATGTTCCCATTAAAGGGAATGTAAGTTCCTCTTGCAATTCTCAATTCAGCATGAATGGCCTACAATGGTGACATTTTTCACAATCACGACAGAAAATCTAAATACTGCCCTAACGTCACTAGCAGAAAGGCAGCGTGATATAAACAAACCAGACTAGAACTTCACATTCTCTATATCTACCTCCTCGATGGCAGGCAAGTCAATTCAGTAGAAAAATCGCTCCTCCTCATAACATAAGGTTCATGTCCAACATATGTTATGAGTTTCTGTTTATACCTTTCTAAACCAGCACAGTACAGACTTTTCTCCATCTTGTCAATTCTAATTTTTACTTCCTGTTCTCCTGAATTTCATGCATCATCAAAATCATGTGATTGAAAACAAGCTGTAGGCTTTTTAAAGTAAGAGTTGTTCATTAGTTTTTGAGTGATCATGCGTTGTCTTGTAGTGCACTATCCAATGCAAATAAGAGATTTTTTCCTTTTTATTCCTTCTGTGCAGTGTTATAAATGGAAGGTCTTAATGAATTTCACATTACATTTTAAAAAGCAACCAAATAGAGCATAAGAAACAAAAGTTGGCAAAAGCCAGCATGGGCCCTGCAGGGGCATGTTTGAAGGGTGACTAATGATTATATAATAACCGAACTCACAGATCAACACTTCAGTCAACGGCTCATTCTGCTCTCATGAAATGTTTCTCTGTGAGTCTCTTGCTCAAGTCCACTATGATCCTGTTCTTCTAGATCTCTGTTACCTGCAGGAAATGGATGTGATCCTGTGTGTGTGAAAGCTGCTCCAGCTCAGCGTCTCTCCTCCTCAGATCATTGATCTCCTGCTCCAGTCGCTCCATTCGTCCTTCAGCTCGACTCACTGCAGTCTTTTCCTGATCTCTGATCCACTGTGTTGCCTCAGAGCGGCTTCTCTCAATGGAGCGGATGAGCTCAGTGAAGATCCTCTCACTGTCCTCCACTGCTGTCTGTGCAGAGCGCTGTTAGGACACACATCACAGTCACACAGTGGCTTCAGTGAGTCCTGTCTGAGACTTCTCAAACTTCTCTTCTTCTCCAGACTCACCTTATGAGACTCCACAGCCTCTCTCAGCTGCTGAAGATCTTTCTCTCTCTGCTGGATCCTCTGCTGGAACGACCTCTGTGTCTCCTTCAGCTGGTGCTAAAGGACAAACCAATGACAGGAGAAACATCACATAAATCATCAAGTAAACAGATATGAATCTGGTATCAGTGAAGTGGTGAGATTGAGGGATTAAAGATCATACATGGTAAAATTATTCTGTCAATCAATCATTATTTCATCAATGTCTAGATTTATAGGGATAGTTCCCCCAGAAATGTAAATTCTTTCATTGTTTACTCAACCTCATTTCTTCCCGAACTTCTTATTTTCTCTTGTATAACACAAAAGAAGAGCCCAAATTAAATATTTTGACTCGTCAATAACATCAAACCTTATTGGATCATACATGTCATGTGACTAAACATGCCACCATGTTTGATTTTTCTTGTGGCTTCAGAAGACTGACCCTGCGTCCCAATGTCCATACTATCCATCCTAAATAGTATGTGAGATTAAAATAAGTGTGTCCCAAAGCATAGTATGTTGTAAAGAGTATGCCAAATTTTCAAAGTGTGGATCCGTGCACACTATAAAGGCTAATATTGCCCACAACCCATTGCGCTTTGGATGAGGATTCAGTTCAGAACTACAAACACGAGTAAAAAGTGTTAAAAAAACTACAAAACATGGCGCATATGTGCGATCGACACTAAGAGGTTTGAGTGACTAATAATCAGTTCAACCTGATAGAGAATATATATTAAATGTTATCCGCGTTATTTTTCATCTGCAAATACCAATGTGTACTTTTATAAATATCCGAATGGCCATTAACTTTTAAATTTGCATTAATATGAGGAGAGTTCTCCACATGAAAGACCCACGACTGTGGATTAACGTGCTACTTCATTTCTCTCCAAAACAGTAGGAAATTATCTAAATGAAATGTGGAGGATGTAAAATGATTGACAGGCCAGTTTACGGTGACAGGATGCGAAAGAGAGAAAAGACCCGATTGTATGACGTGATAGTATGTCCCAAAGCTTGTCTACTCTTTTGCAACACACTCAAAAGTAAGTACTTTTTGTTCACATAAAGAGTACATACTTTTAGGGCGTAGTATAAGTAGGCAATTTTAATTAATAAGAGAGTTATATCCAATTATGTGCCTGTGGTGCTTATTTCCCAGATAAAGGACTTTTTATTTCCCAGATAAAGAACTTTAATCAAACTTTAACTAGCAACCTAAAATAAATAAACAAAATTTTTAGAACCTTTTACTCATTATATACTTCTGAATTCCCAACAGATATGGAAAGTTTCTTACATAATTTAGATATTCCTACTTTGCAAACAGATAAGGTGGTAGATCTAGAACATGACCTTGAGTTTGAAGAAATTAGGGCCATTATGGCAATGAAGAGTGGGAAGTCTCCAGGCCTTGATAGGTTTCCTAATAATTTTTATAAGAATTTTAGGGAGAAACTAAGAAATTTAGGGAGTGGCAATTCTTCTTCATGTTTTATAAGGAATCGTTGGAGGCAGGCTCCCTGCCTTCAACTGTTTCACAAGCATCCATTTAACTCCTTCTTAAAAAAGATAAAAATCCTACCCAGTGTGAATCATATCACACGATATGTCTTTTAAATACTGACATAAAAATATTAGCTAAAGTATTATTAGCATTTCGTTTAGAACCTGTCTTTACCTCAATAATTTCAGATGATCAAAGAGGATTTATTTAAGGTCGCCAATCTTTTTCTAATATTCGTAGACTTCGTAACATAATGCATCTTTCTGATCCTTCTCCACACCCGGAGGTAATACTTCCTCTGGGCTCCATCTTCAGAAAACATGGTGAATCATTTCACCACTATGCAGATCATACCCAAATCTATTTACCTCATAAATGTAACACAAATGCTGCTCTGGAATCTCTTTTGTATGCCTACATGAAGTGAAAATGTGGTTCTCTCAAATTTGTTTGTTTTTGAACTAATCAAAAAACGAGGTTTTAGTCTTTGGCCCCCATCATAAATCTGGGAGGAGAAGCATCGATCTTGACTACCTTGCTCTGTTTACCTCATGCATTAAAAACTTTTTTGTGATGAGATCTTAGTTTCCCTTTCGATACTTCACTCGTACTGCGTATGGGAAAGGTCTCCTTTTTCCCCGTAACTGAAGCCTTTTTCAATAACACAGTGTAACTGCATCGTCATTGGTTCACTCATAGACAAGTTGTTGAACCAATGACGGCACGGCATAGCTGCGAGGCCTATGGCGACAAAGCGCGCGAATATTCCTGCCGAAATGGGCGGGGTTTAGGGCTATATAAGCAGGCGCTTCGCCATAGGATTTCAGTTCTCTCTCCTTCAGCGACGACTTCACATCGCTCCTCGCTGATCTCCGGCTGAAGCCTTTGTCGCCTGGAAGAAGCTCGTCTGGAAAGAAGCTCTCGCCACTGTCGAAGAGGCTCCCGCAGCAGACTGCTGAGCTCGCCGACGAAGAAGCGCCGGCGCCCTCGTCGACTGCCACCTCGAGCGTCCTTTCCCAAGCCACCTGCTTCACTCTTCCGGCCGTCTGCCAGCCCGCGAGAACATGAGTGTCGCCTCTCTGCGCTCGCAGATCGCCTTCTTCAGTGCCCCCGCGTGCCTCACCCTCTCCCTTGAGAGAGCAGTCCCCCGTCCTGTTCTCCTGCCCTGAGCTGCATCCCTCGGCAGAATCAAGTGACCTTGTCTCCTTCGGCGGTTCTGAGGACGAGCCGCTTGATGACTCCATGTCTCTCGTGGCCTCTGAAACTGAAGGATTGACTGCAAGCCGGGTATGGATGCCGAGCTCTTCCACATCCTCTCGAAGGCAGTGGAGGATTTGGACCTCGAATGGGCTCCACCAGAGAAGCCATCACGTAGCAGGCTCGATGAGTGGTTCCTGCCGGGTCTCCGCCAGGACCCTCGCCAACGCTCTGCCCTGTTTTTTCCAGAGGTTCATGATGAGCTGACGAAGTCGTGGCGCGCCCCATATTCTGCCCGCCTACATACTACACATTATTCAGCCCGCACCTCTGTGGATGGCTCTGAAGAGAAGGGTTACGAGCATCTACCGCCCCTGGACGAAGCAGTAGTGGCTCACCTCTGTCCCCCCGCTGCTGTGGGCTGGAAGACAAAGAGGGCCCTTCCATCCAAGCCCTGCAGGACCACCTCTGCCCTGGCTGGCAGAGCTTATACATCCGCGGGCCAGGCTGCCTCAGCGCTGCACACCATGGCGTTTCTCCAGGTGTTTCAGGCGAAGCTCCTCCATTTTCCGGACAAGTCCGGCATCGATGCACCTGCCTTCCGTGACCTCCGCAGCACCACTGACTTAGCCCTGCTTGCCACAAAGGCCACAGCCCAGGCCATTGGACAATCCATGGCCAGCCTGGTCGTGCTTGAGCGCCACTTGTGGCTCAACCTGACCGAGATAAAGGAGATGGACAAGACGGTCTTTTTGGATGCCCCGGCCTCTCCCTCCGGTCTCTTCGGGCCAGCAGTAGAGGGCTTTATGGAACGCTTCACCACAGCACAGAAGTCGTCCCAGGCCATGCGACACTTCCTGCCTAAGCGCTCCAGCTCTATGTCTGCTTCCAGCCGGCTCAGAGCCTCCCTCTGAAGTTCTTCCAGAGGATTCTAGGGCTTATGGCTTCCGCCTTCCCAGTTCTGCAGCTCGGCCTTCTTCCGATGCGGCCTCTGCAATACTGGTTGAAGTTCCGGGTCCGTCCTCATGCCTGGCGGCACTGCCGCCTGCGTCTCAGGGTCAATCAGGCCTGTTTGACAGCTCTGAAACCCTGGATGAACCCTGTATGGTTCAGTCAAGGTGTACCCCTACAGGTGGTGTCCAGAAGGAAAGTGCCCTCAACAGATGCATCCAACAGAGGTTGGGGTGCTCTTTGCGAGGGCAGACCGGCCTTCGGCTCATGGTCTCATGAAGAAAGCCATCTGCACATTAACTGCCTCGAGATGTTGGCAGTGATTCGAGCCCTTCTCGCATTTCAGGCACACCTGACGGGACGCCACGTCTTAGTCCAGTCAGACAGCATACTGTCTTTCCTCCAGGAGCGTTTAGAATTGGGTCGCACCCCTTCGACGCTCAAAGTTTACGTAGCATCCATCGCAGCGTTTCACGCTCCTATCACTGGTCAGTCAGTGGGATGAAACAACCTTGTTGTGTGTTTCTTGAGAGGTTCTAGGCGATTGAATCTACCTCATCCTCTCACTGTTCCCACCTGGGACCTCTCTTTGGTCCTCAGAGCTCTCAAAGGGCCTCCCTTTGAGCCACTTTGTTCAGCGGACCTCAGGCCCCTGACACTCAAAACCGCTCTGCTATTTGCACTAGCATCGGTTAAGCGTGTTGGTGACTTGTAGGCCCTCTCCGTGAGCCCTGCATGCCTTGAGTTCGGGCCCAACGACTCCAAGGTCGTTTTGAAACCTAGGCATGGCTACGTACCTAAGGTGCTCTCGACTCCATTCAGAGCACAGGTCATTTCCCTCTCAGCGCTTCCTCCCTCGTCGGACGAGCGAGAGCTGGAATTGCTATGCCCCGTCAGGACCTACGTTGAGCGATCACAGCCACTTCATGCCACTTTGGAAGTTAACTCCCCTTTTTGTAGTGTCTCCGGCCTTCTCACTTGTCCTCTGGTTCCCTCACAGTGTCCAAGACAAGTCCGGTCGGACCGGGAAGAGAAGACAATGCTGAATAAAGTCGTAGTTTTTGTTATTTTTGGACCAAAATGTATTTTCGATGCTTCAAAAACTAACCCACTGATGTCACATGGACTACTTTGTTGATGTTTTTATTACCTTTCTGGACATGGACAGTGTACCATACAAACATTTTCAATGGAGGGACAGAAAGCTCTCGGACTAAATCTAAAATATCTTAAACTGTGTTCCGAAGATGAACAGAGGTCTTACGGGTTTGGAACGACATGAAGGTGAGTCATTAATGACATCATTTTCATTTTTGGGTGAATTAACCCTTTAAGCTGTAGTTTCCATTGGAAAAACATTCGTTTTTAAAACTATAGTTACTATTGGGTAGTGGGAACACGCTGCTTCTTAAAGCTATAGTTGCTCTTAGTTGCTATAGAAATAAAAAAATAAAAAATGTTTGCTTCCAATGCTTCTAGTGTTATTTCCGCTACTATAAACACATACTGCAGCAAGTTTATTCAGGTACATGATATCTTAAGCTTCTGTTTTAGAATTTATGCTTTATGCTCCTTATGCTATCCAAGCATATTGCATATTGCACACTATTTTATGTATTAAACAATGGGTGTATGCTTCCCTGACTAGATTTTTTTCAACATGCTTGTTGTATCAGATTTGCTGCCACTAGGGGTGTAAGCTTCCCCATTAGTAAAGAAAAGCCCATCCGAATTAAGTTTTCATGCTTGTTGCAATAAAGGCTCATCTGGGCTCAGTAACATGCTTGTTACTATTGCTGATTCATGTTTTGGCAGCATGCTTGCTGCCAAGGTGCACGATACTCAATTGGCAACATGCTTGTAGCTATGCGCTTAGCAACGTGCTTGTTGACAGAATCATACCACCTCCGGCTGGATCGTTTAGGATGCTATGCGCAATTCGCAGACATCCGTAATAATCATGCTCACTTAAGGCTGCATCATTTATTATGGTTGGGGGATGGTTTGTTTAGGGGGAACTGTATCGCTGCACTCCCTGCTCTGTCCAGGCATGGCTGCTTGAATAAGTGGGGAGTTTTGCCCAGAGCAGTTCCATACCGCCAACCTTAAATTGCTATTGCATATTACTATCGTTATTTTATTGCTAATGTTCTTTATCATTAATAATCTTTGACGATAGTGGTCTGACAGAAGTGACAATTTTAGATACTTGAGTCTAGCTCAAAGATGCTAATCAGTATATTGTTACCTAGCACAGTTCTGAACAGTTGTACACACATAATATATATGTTTAATGGTATAAAGGTGTTTGGTAGTGATATTCTGTAAAGTTACATACAGATTTTCAGACTTTTGAACACATTTAATGCAAAATGATGGTACATATCTATCATGAAAGAGAGGCTATGAGCCTGATCAAAAATGTAGAAGTGTGGTTAAAATCATTCTCACCCAATAGACTAAAACATACACTTGTTTTGGTAGTGACATGAAAATGCGGGACACATTTTATTACATAATAAAAAATAAAAAAAAAATTAAAAATCTAAAATATATTTTTAAAAGCAACAATGGAAAAAAAGATTTTAATATCATTTTCACAAGTTGTAATTTAGGGGTTTGGGACAGCCACCTCCCAATTGAAAGCACCAAATAAATTATGATTTGTATATATATATATATATATCGAACCTCGAACCTGGACTTTTTAGCATTGAGTGAAACTTGGTTGTCTACCAGTACACCAACATGCATGATTGATGTTCCTGGTTATAGCTGTTATAGAAAGGATAGACCATCACGAAGAGGAGGGGGAGTCATGATTTATATTAAGGATACTTTTAAATGTGCTGAAGTGAAACTAGATATTGCTGGATTGGAATGTTTGGCGTTAAATGTTATAATGTCCCCAAAAATGAATTTTAATGTTGTGATTTTGTATAATCCACCTTCACATGATTCTTCTTTTTATTATAATTTAGAGGAATTGTTGAAGTTTTTAAATGGTCGTACTGAAACCATTTTATTTGGAGATTTTAACATAAATTGGTTGGACAAACGTAGTAAGCATAAACTGAAATCAATTACAGTTAAACATAAATTCATCCAGTTAATAAAAGGTCCAACAAGGATAACAAAAACAAGTAAAACTCTTATTGATCTGGCATTTACAAATAAACCTGAAAGGGTAATAAAAATATATAATCTTCTGACAGGTTTGTCCGATCATAACATGAATCTGGTTGTTAGAAAATTAACAAAGAAACGTTTGCAGAGTAATTTTCGTCAAACTTTTAAACCAGGAGTAGTAGGTATCCCTAAGAGTAAAATTCCAAAATTTGAAAATGACATAAAAAATATTAATTGGGATGATGTATTACTAATTGATGACCTGGACAAAAACTGTGAAACTATGATGAGAACTATTGAAAACAATATTTTAAAGTATACACAACCATTAAAATGTAGACAAAACAGTGCATCCCTACCATGGTTAAATTTAGATATCCATCAACTAATGAAAAAGAGAGATCTTGCTTTGAAAAAGTCTTTGCTAACAAAAACACAGACAGATATCCTAAGTTTTAAATCATTAAGAAATAAAGTTGTTAGTGAAATTAGAAAGGCGAAAACTGTATATTTTGAGCAATTGATTGCAGAGTCAGGAGGAAATAGCTCATCTCTTTGGAAGTGCATTAACAAACTTTCCAAACGAGAAGGCATACAAAGAAAACCAGTGTTAGAGCTGAATATTAATGGAAGATTTAGTACTGATAGCACTGAAATTGCCAATGAATTTAATAAATATTTTATCGAGTCTGTGGAAGAACTTGCTGTATGTTTTAAACCTGTACAACTACCTCAATATGCAATAAAAGACACTTCCTCATCCTTTTATATTTCTGAGATTGATGAAGATAAGATACTTCAAATTATTAATCAATTGAATAATTCAAGGGCTAAGGATATATTTGGAATGGATACCGCATTTGTTAAGAAATATAGTGCTTGTCTGTTAAAGCCCTTGGTAAATTTGATAAACTTATCTATTAGAGAAAGTAAATTCCCCTCAAGTTGGAAAACTTCTATTATAACCCCAATTTTTAAGGCAGGGTCAGTTAATGTGGTTCAGAATTATAGACCAATTTCTATACTCCCTGCAATTTCAAAAATTTTGGAAAAGTTGATAGCTGAACAACTTATAAATTATTTGGAAAAGCATGATCTACTTCACTCTAAACAGTTTGGTTTTAGGCCTAAGTATTCTACAGAAATGGCAAACTGCTTTCTCACAGAATTTATTAAGGGAGCTTTAGATAATGGTAATGTGGTAGGTGCAGTGTTTTTAGACCTTAAAAAGGCTTTTGATACTGTGAATCATGAAATTCTTTTAAATAAATTAAATTTGTTTAGCTTCTCTCAGCAGGCAATAAATTGGTTTAGATCATATTTAGAATCTCGCGATCAGTGTGTTAAAATAAATAATTCAAGATCAGCTTTACGAAACAATGAGATGGGTCTCCCTCAAGGGTCAATTTTGGGTCCACTGTTGTTTTCCTTATATGTCAATGATTTACCAAATTGTTGTAAGGAATCTAAATGTCAGCTATATGCAGATGACACAGTCATTTATGTATCGGCACAGAATCCACGCTTAGCGGCCGATATATTAACAAATGAAATGACTGTCGTGTCACAGTGGCTGCAAAACAACTGTTTGACCTTGAATTGTTCAAAAACTGTCTCAATGTGTTTTTCAATTAGGAGGAAGGAAATTAATGATTTTATAATTAAGATCAATCAAAAAACAATAGAGGTAGTTAACAATTTTAAATATTTAGGTGTTACTTTAGATTCTCATTTGAAATTTGATGTGCATGTGAAGAGACTGTGTAGAACAATCAGAAGAAACCTGAATTGTTTTTATATGATTAGACCACATATATCTTTAAAAGCAGCTACATTGTACATGCATGCAATGGTCTTCTCACATTTATCTTATTGTGCGATTGTTTGGAGTCAGGTTCCTCAACTGACTATCAAACCTGTTAGATCTCTATATAAACAAACACTAAAAATTTTGGACAAGAAATCAAATAGATGGCATCATTGTAATATTTTACAAAAATATAGTTTGCTTAGTTTTGAAAATTTTATAAATTTGTCTCTTATTAAAATGGTGTTTAAATGTGTACATAATCTTGCTCCAGAAATTATATGCCAATTAATATCAAAACAGAGTAGTAAGGGGATCACTACAAGAGGTGCAACTAATCAAAATTGCACAATACCAAAAAGGAAAACAAAATTTGCACAATTCACATTTTCAGTTCAAGGTGTACTGCACTGGAATAGCCTGCCAGTTGAACTGAAAATGCAAACAAAGTTAAACATTTTTCAAAGAAATTTAAAAAAGTGGTTCAAACAACAGCAGGTTTGTGAACACTGATGGTCATGCACAGTCTCAGCTTTTTTATTATTGTTATATTTTTTATCTTTTGTTTAGTTTTTTTGTGTGATTTTTGTTTAATTGTTGTTAAAAAAAAAGCCTAACCAGGGACTGGGGCTGCAAATTAGCCTTTGGCTAGAAACCTGTATGTGGAGCATCGGCTGCTTGAAATTGTAGCAATGTTATACTGCATTGTCCCTGTTAAATAAACTAATAAAAAAAAAAAAAAATATATATATATATATATATATATATATATATATATATATATATATATATATATATATATATATATACATATATATATATTATATAAGGATCCTAGTAAACAGTTCAAATTTGGAAACTTAAATCCTTTTTTAAATGTGTTTTTTGGTTGTGGGACAGCAGTTTGCACCAATTCTGTAGAATGGCCCATAATTCAGCCTCAGTATTTTGTTGTATTCTCACCATTTTCATAACAACTGCTTTCTGAACCATTGAGTTCGATGCAGGTCAGATGTTATAAAGTTACAAATGTAGGTTTGGGAGGAGCCTAATCATTCAGTCCCGTCAACCATCATTATGAGCGTATATTAGCAGCAGTCATTGTGCCGTCTCACAGTCAATACTTTCGGCATCCGTCCACCTCCCCATCGCCGTTTATTTTAAGGCAATTAACATTTCTGACAAACGCTAAGCAGTAGACTAATGACAACAATGTAAATTAGAAGTTTTTTGAACATTAAATGATGTACATGTATTCTAGTAGACCTCATAAACAAATTTCTGAACCCATAAGACATCGTTCACATAGTATGTTTTTTTTCCTGGAGACACCAGGCTAGCGAGTGTTTACATAATAATAATAATAATAAAAGTAATAATAATAAAAAACATTTCTAGACATTGAGCCTTTTTTTTTCTGTGTGAACTGGCCCTAAATTAGCATAGTGGGACCTCTTTAAGTTCATACCTGTTTCTCTGTCCTCTGTGCTGCAGCTGATACAGTGTCGTGGTTTTTATGATCATCAATCGTACACATCACACATATACACTTCTGATCAGTGCGGCAGAAAACCTCAAGGATCTTGTCATGTGTCGGGCAGATCATCTCCTGCAGTCGTCTAGTGGCTTCAGTCATTTTATGTGGCTTACGTGAGTGAAATTCCTCATGACGGTCAAAATGAGTTTGACAGTAAGACTCCAGACACACCAGACAGGACTTGACGGCTTTGTGTTTTCTTCCAGTACAGACATCACACTGCACATCTCCAGCTCCAGCGTAACAGTCAGCAGGAAGTTTAGTCTTCTTCAGTTTCTCCACCACTTCAGCCAGAATGGTGTTTTTAGCTAAAGCAGGTCTTGGACTGAAGGTCTGTCTGCACTGAGGGCAGCTGTAGACTCTCTTCTGATCCTCCTGATCCCAGCAGTCTGTAATACAGCTCTTACAGTAACTGTGTCCACAGGGAATGGCCACTGGATCCTTCAGGAGATCCTGACACACTGGACACAGGAACTCATCCTGAGAAATTCTGGATTCTGCCATTTTACTGCATGAATACAGAGACACAAACACACAACAGCTCAACTACACTTCAGTTTCAGTTACTCTGAACTGAAACTGTTTCCTGTTTCTTGGTACCTGTGTTTGAGTGATGTGTGCAAAACAGGAACATAAATCTGGCTGACAATGTGAATCACACAGAAGTAAGCCTTAAAGAGAAGTCCAAAATCAACTCTGAAGACATTATAGAGTTTTTTTTGTTTCAATGTCTTACACATGCTATCATGAACCCTGTAATTTTAAAATATATTGGTACACTATAATTACAAAAAAGTAGATAGTGTATGTTCTCAAAAACTGCTCCAAAAGTAAGATTGTTGTATCATAATACACTGCTCAAAAAAATAAAGGAACACTTTGAAAACACATCAGATCTCAATGGGGAAAAATATGCTGGATATCTATACTGATATGAACTGGGTAATGTGTTAGGAATGAAAGGATGCTGTTAGATGGAAATGAAAATTATCAACCTACAGAGGACTGAATTCAAAGACACACTGAAAATCAAAATGTTAAAATTATGCAGTAGGCTAGTCCATTTGCCGAAATTTCATTGCAGCAACTCAAAAAGGTTCTCAGTAGCTTGTATGGTCCCCATGTGCTTGTATGTATGCTGACAATGTCGGGGCATGCCCCTAATGAGAGGACAGATGGTGTCCTAGGGTATTTCCTCCCAGATCTGGACCAGGGCATCAGGTATCCATGGATATGTCCCCCCAGACCATCACTGCCCCACCACCAAACCGGTCATGCTGAACGATATTACAGGCAGCATGACATTCTCCACGGCTTCTCCAGACCCTTTCACGTCTGTCACGTACTCAGGGTGAACCTGCTCTCACCTAAAAAAAGTACAGGGCGCCAGTGGTGGACCTGCCAATTCTGGTGTTTAATGGCAAATGCCAATCAAGCTCCATGGTGCCAGGCAGTGAGCACAGGGCCCACTAGAGGATGTCGGGCCCTCAGGCCACCCTCATGAAGTCTGTTTCTGGTTGTTTGGTCAGAGACATTCACACCAGTGGCCTACTGGAGGTCATTTTGTAGTGCTCTGGCAGTACTTATCCTGTTCCTCCTTGCACAAAAGAGCAGATACCAATCCTGCTGATGGGTTAAGGACCTTCTACAGCCCTGTCCAGCTCTCCTCTTCCATGCCTTGGAGACTGTGTTGGGAGACACAGCAAACCTTCTGGCAATGGCATGTATTGATGTGCTATCATGGAGGAGTTGGACTGCCTGTGCAACCTCTGTAGGGTCCAGGTATCGCCTCATGATACCAGTGGTGACAGTGACCCTAGCTAAATGTAAAACTAGTGAAAAACAGTCAGAAAAGATGAGTAGGGAAAAAATGTCAGTGGCCTACATCTGCAAAACCATTCCTGTTTTGGGGGTCTTCTCATTGTTGCCCATCTTGTGCACCTGTTGTTAATTTCATTAACACCAAAGCAGCTGAATCTGATTAAGAATCCCCTCTGCTACTGAACTGACCAGATCAATATCCCAGGAGTTTAACTGACTTGATGCTATTCTCTGATTGAAAAGTGTTTCTTTATTTTTTTTGAGCAGTATAGTAGAATAAGTACCCCTTACTTCTAAAATACTTACAGTATAAATAATTTGTTAATTTCCCCAGTTGTTACCCCTTTATTCCCCAAACTTGACATATTTTCCCCTTATATCTACACATACTTACTTTATAGGTACACTATAATTACTGAAATTATGCTGTTAATTTGTTTTACTTGCACAGAAGTTTGTGGGCTGTAATGCAGAGCTTTACAAAACAAACACACACACACAAAAAAAGTCAATAATCGCCGTTGTTTTGAACACATCACTTGGTTGTCTTCAACCAATCGCAAATGTTTGTTCTTGAAACACCACACAGTGCAATCTTTTGAAAAGCACATAACATTCATCTGTAGATATATATTGGCTGAATCCCAAATGGCACACTTCTATGCACTTTAGATCTTGTGGATTTACAATGGCTGCCATGTGCGCATGTCCGTTAAATCCACAAGACCGTAGGGTGTCCCATTTATCATTTATCAGAAGGGTGCTCACGAGCACCCCCTTTGCAACCACTATGCGCCTAATCCATTATAACTTAAGTGGATAAAATTATGTTCATTGTGTGTTATAAATCATCATATTCTTAATAGTTGTTAACTCTCTGGAGTCGGGAAACGCGCCGGTGCGTTTTGCAGGATTTTTTTCACATTGCAGCAAAACAGACTTAAAATACTCAGTCATTTTTTGTCATAGAGACATAAGTAATATATCAAATGAAACTATAGAATATCTTCTTTTATTTGTGTACACTCAGAGTAAAAACACAATGTTGTGCTTTTTGCAAAATAAAGAAAAGTAACATGATGCGTGATCTCTTGTCTCCCTCTGAACGTCCAATTTGATAGTTCTCAGAAAATGAACTTACTTAGTGAATACTAATGACACATAAATGAGACTTGTTAAAAAAACATTGAAATGTCAGGTTTTAAATCGTGTAAGTCAAATCGAAAACAAACATTCTGTGTTTATGTAATCTGTATGAAAAGAGAGCCGTGTCAGACGCCTGTGATTCAGCTCATTACCGCTAATGCGGCCACGCCCTCTGAGCGAGTGCTATTCAGACGCAAATTCTGAGGCAATACAAGTAAACATCGTCGCAATCGTATATTTGTACTAAATACAGTGATATTTATTGTCTTCAAAAGTGTTTTGCATAGCCATAGTTAGCAATCTCTGGAAGCCCCTGTTAGTTCCTGGAATGTCACATGGTCTGTTCTTCTTTAGGAGGCATTTGTGGACTAAAGGTGTACAGAGCGCCCTCCGGCTGCAAGTATGAATTGAAAACACAGTATCCAGCGCTCACAGTGATGACAATAAATATTGAATAAATATTACTCCTCTGTATAGAAAATTGACATAAACGTATGAGAATCCTTCAATATTTCTCCAAATGTGCATGCTTTTAAGTTAAAAGGCTATATGAAATGCCATAGAGGTAACATAATTGTTCAAACACTTTGCATCACAGAAATACATTTTATTTTAAAGTATATAATAGAAAACCATTATTTTAAATTGTAATAATATTTCACAGTATTGCTGTTTTTTCTGTATGTTTGATATACACCATGATGAGCTTGAGACATGATCACAGAGGGTTTTTTCACAGCCTACCTGACTGAAAGGCCTCATTATTATGCAAGTCATTAAAGGACATTATTATGTGATTATTTTGTCTTCTCAGGTGTGAATCACAGCATTATTCATGATGATTCATGCCTCTACGCAAAAATCACAAATGTCAGAGCATGTCAAAACTTCTCCAGGGCCCCAAATCAGCCTCAAACTCCAGAGGGTTAATAGTAAAACCACAAATAGGTAATATTACTGTTGTTACAATTATTCATGAGATGATACAACACATTATGAAGTTGTTTATAAGTGTATTATATGTGTGTATTATAACGCATTAAGAATACCCTTGTGATGCATTATAAATGCAGGCTTCATCTGATGTTATGATGCATTGTACTCTTAAAAGTTATAACCATAAATAGGTAAGTATTATGATGCATTATAACTGTTGTTAGGATTATTTATAAGATGATACAACATATTATAATGTTGTTTATAAGGCATTATACATGTATTATAATGCATTAAGAATACCCGGTAACACTTTAGAATACCGATCATTCATAGTACGTTTTTGTAAAGTTTTGTACAGTAATTCCTTCTGATGGATTTGGTAACATTTGTGTAATTACTAGTGGATTACCATGATTTTTACTTTATTCTACAAATTATTTGTATCAGTATTCTAATGTAGTAACTTTTGAGTCATTACTATCCAAAACCTTACAAAAACCTCAGTAGTTACTAGAGAGTTATCATGTTTCTCACTTTAGAATACTAATCCAAATAATTAGTAATTCCTTCTGAAGGATTTGGTAATACTTCAGTCATTACTAGTCGGTTACCATGACCTTTGCTTTAGAATTAATTATACATTATGCATAATTTATGTTAATAATAAACTTGTATATACTACAACTGTTTTTTTTTAACTCCCAGAGAACTACTAGTAGTTACTGATTAGCTAATAGTGAACTACCACATTCAACTGAGCACTATTACTAATTCATTAATCAGAGTTTCTTGTTAGTTAATGGTAGTTACTAGAGTGTTAATAATGCATTACTCATTTGTTCCTGTGTAGTTATTCATTCATGAACGATCAGTATTCTATTAAATACAGGCTTCATAGAAAGTGTTACAGAATTTTGTTTATAACCCTTACAGTTCAGAAGTTATTAGGACAGTTGGTGGTGCTCGAGGGATTGAGACTCTAAATTTGCTGTGGTGAATGTTTGGACTGTCCTCTATTAGTGTGCCAAATTTCACAATGTAGAATAATAAATGATGTTTTATTAACAAAGTTTGGGAGGAGCATGTTCAACTGATCTACCCAGTCAGCATAAGAGGAAGACTATAAATACATAGCCCACTCACCTATGTTCCTCAGCGGGTTTTTTTTTCTGCATCCCTCCACCACCCTGGCCTCCACCACACTCGCCTGGTTACTATCCAGCCAGAGATACGAGGGAGTATTCTGGGTTTGGGCCACATTCTGAGCTCGGAGCCCTCCCCTGGAAAGCATGCCAAATATGCATACTCTTTCACTAATCATTTGTAAGTGTGAACTCATGAATAAGAAAACTTAGTGATAAAATAGATGCCATTGTACCTTCAGTGCTTGGCCCCTAATTAAATAACCAAATAAAACAGTAGATCCCACAGTTGCAACATCACAAACTCCTTCAAAAACATTTGAAATCCAGTTAAAATCTGTAGTAGAGACAGTGTAGCAATTTCTCATACAGAGTAGATTCCAGCTTCTCCTTCAGCTCCTTGTCAATCTTCTCTACTTCTGCCTGGATCTTATGCATGCATTACAGTCCTCCTGGAGAGTACCATTCTCGTTCAGGGTGATATGTTCGAAGGAGCAGCTCAAGTGCTTGTTCATAACATCAATTAGTTGGTTGATTGTTCATAGTATCAATTAGTTGGTTGACAGCTTGGAAGTTGCTCTCTTTAAGAAGAGAATCCATTTTTAAGGTAAGTATAATTAAACAGGCATTAATGCAAATGACTGATAACATTAAGTTAAAGGTACTGGTTGTAAGAATTAGAAAACCCTTGTTATTAGTGACACCGGTGGCCATTAAGTGAACTACAGATAATCCTCACTTGCTCGTGAACGTGATCACACTCCATAGGTACATGAGCAAGCATAAGCCCAAAACAGTGACATGACACACGAGAGACTGAACGCGATTCCCTGGGAGAGAAACTAATGTTAGTGGACTCCATTTCCAAGCTGACATTAGCTAGTGTTGCACTGTTGTCACTGCAGAAGAGTGGAAACAGAGGCATTCATCCATCCTGTCTGTGTCTACTGCAGTACATCTTTCATGATTAATTTGAATATTCAGTTCTTTTAGGACTGTTACTTGCTGTGATCAAAGTAAACAAGCAACTCTTATTGTCAAGAGAAATGGAATTATTTTCCAATCAATAAGATAAAAATCCAAATTATAAGAAAATATAATCAAAGATCTTGTACATTCTCTTGGGGCCATGAAGGTTGCATAGCGTGACAAAAACATACTGTGCATTCATGTGTATACCACATCCTGTAAAGATGACATATGCTGCATTATGTATGTGGGTGAATATGAGTTCTGGGGGACAAGAGAATTGGTGTGTGCCAAATATGAAGACTTTGCCATTGATGCAAACAAGAAATGTGATGATGCAGGTAAATAAAGAAATTGATGTAAGTAATGTAACAATTAACACACACAAGACGTTAACGCAAGTATAAGCAACATGTGCATGAATGTAGAGATTATGCGTGTCATTAGTGATTAATGCAAGCAAGCAGCAGCAAGCGGAAGTCAGCTACAAACCACAACCACAGAAGATCAAAGGAGACACCTAACATTTTTAGAGAAGAAAACATATACTGAACAGAGACAGGGTAAGCCTCAAAATGTAACTGTGTATCTGGCATATGGAACTTCCAGCTTAAGCCGAGTTCAGACTGCACGATTTTAGGCCCGATTTTGGCTCGCCGACAGGTTTTGAGAAATCGCCGACAAATGCCCGAAATCACAGGCAAATCGGTGCTCGTTCACGCGAGTGACAATCACGCAGTGTGAATGAGCAAAGACGCGATCTGAGAGAATCGCCGACGAGTCGCCGACACCCATGAGATATTTGGCATGCTAAATATCTGGACCTGTCGGCGATTCAAAATCCTGCTGTGTGAA
Source organism: Chanodichthys erythropterus (assembly GCF_024489055.1). Taxonomy (NCBI): domain Eukaryota; kingdom Metazoa; phylum Chordata; class Actinopteri; order Cypriniformes; family Xenocyprididae; genus Chanodichthys; species Chanodichthys erythropterus. The sequence goes on along the minus strand of NC_090228.1, from coordinate 33,658,899 downwards.
AAGTGTTCTGACTGAAAACTACATCGGCGATGACCGACAGCCAATGAGAGAGCAAGATACAGAGCAGCGGGGAGTTCGGGGAGGAGTTATAGACCACAACATCAGCAAGCATGGCTTCATTCACATAAACATTACAATTCTATCAAACAGAAACAAAGCACAAACATTTGCTTGACCATCCGCAACAGCAGCACATTGAAAAGTTATGTATTTAGCTCCAACTGTCATTGCAGAACACACAATCCTTGTACTTTGCGTCTCCCCAAACATTTCCTCCATATTCTTCTTTTCTTTGTATTGTTTTCACTGCAAATCAGCGCACAGGCAATTCGTATTTCAAGCTTCATGCGGGCTTCTATTTTTAATAATAATCCCACCGTGTGTCTCAATCAGCTCCCTAGTTCAGTAGTCAGGGCACTGATCAGGGTATCAGCCACATTCACTTTCATTATGTACTGATTCACTACCTAGGGAGCTAGGGAGCTGACTGAGACGCAGGGCCAGTCTTACGTGAGAACTCTGGTCTTGCGCGCGTTGTTTCCTTATCAGGTCTCGCGTGTGTTTGGTTGTGAAACGTAGTTTGCGTGCCAGACAGAGTTGTCGGTGATTCTTCCTATTGTAAAGTCATGCAGTGTGAAACCTTCTGTCGCCGATCCATCGTGCAGTATGAACGCAGCAGCGACTGAATGCTGGCCAAGATAGTCATGCAGTGTGAAAAGAACAGTGACCCGACTACAGTCTGAACTCGGCTTTAGCTGGCATGGAGTGGTGTATTTAGCTTTTGATTCTGCAAAAAAATCTAAAATGAGAATGATAACTGCTCTCAAACTCTGATAGTATTGTCTCAGTCTGTTCGTTGCTGTAGAGTAAGAATCTATTTGAGGTATCATGAGATGACTGTCTGAAAAAGCTTTTATAGTGATATCCCGACAGACTTTACAAAGTCGGTCAAGGTTGCCAACCAGTCTCAACAGAGTGGGCCGCGGGAGTGCATTAGCAGGCATAGCTGTCCTCTGAGGGTGCACCACTGGCCAGCTGTGGTGCACTGAATGGAAGGCTAACCCACCCCACCCAGGAAGGCTTGGTTGATATCTGAACCGTAGGCCTAGGAGGTACGGTAGTGATCAGAGTAGACCTTGAGATAATAAAATCCAAAAAGATAATATTATACATCTAACTGACTCCTCCTAATATGAATAGAGGAAGTGGCTTGTGACCAAGATAGGGTTATGTGGTCGCGATAGAAACAGGCAAATATGTTTCTAATATGTTTCATTATGAATCTGTCTTCTGTTTCTATAAAAACACATTAACCCATCAGGGCTGGATCTAGGGATGTGCAGGGGTGGCTGAGCCCACCTGATAGTCTGCTTTGCCCAGTTCAGCTGGGGACAGGGCGCACTTTGACATTCAATCACTGGTGCTCACGTTTTGAATCAATAGCAGCAAAATTTCCATGAATTGGAAGCGTTTTCCCCGGGGGCAGCATTGTTTCAACTAGCAGCAGTGATTCAATCTGCATCTGAGGAGATTGTAGATGGGTGTTATTTGCGCATGCACCAGTAGGTGGCTCACATGAGTCGTCACTGGCAACAGAACCAGGAAAACTGTATAATCAAGCAGCGCTTAATATGTAATTATGGCAAAATAATTATGTATTTAGTTTTAAATTAAAGGACTGTAATCCTGATATAGTATTCCCCCTTTTTTCAAAATGTAACTGTAATCTGATTACTACATTTTTTGACGTAACTGTAATGAATTACACAGGTACTGGATTTTTGTAACCTGATTACATAACGCCATTACATGTATTTCGTTACTCCCCAACCTTGCCCATACTTTCATGCAAAATATAGAAAATGTAACAAAAACACAAAAAATATATTACATAGTACTTGTATTAACAGTCCATCTACACAGTGTCAAACAGCTAATAGTAGTAAAGAATTAGGCTCACCCAAGAAAGGAAACACTTCAGACTGGTTTGTTTGATATCAAGAGGTCCCTGGTAGTTTGACATTAGGCAACATGTGACCCATAACTGATTGACTGAACCTACCATAGAAAGAGGAACAAGCCCATCCCAAATATGGTACTCCTTTACCCTGTGTCTGGCTCTCTCAATTAAAATTCTCAAACGGGTCATAGCCTGGGTCTTCTGTGTGTCCTTCAAGATGAGATGATAGTATTTCTTCAGTGGAGGGATGGTGAGTGCCACCTCTGACAGCATCTTCTCAGTCTGGAACCCCTTCAGCCATTACTCCATCTCCTGGTTGAAGTAACTGCAAGATCTGTGATTGCTGAGTTATTTGTATATCTGAGATGGAGCCTATGTACAGTTTGGATACACTCTTTTTCTTTTGTAATACTAATATGGCTGCATTTCTAGAGACGTGAAATAAGTTGATACAAATGATTGTCATTATAGATATTTGGTAATCATTTTCGTTGATTAGGATGTTTGTTGTTAGGATGACAAAAGTGACAATTTTAGGCTGATTACATATTTAGGTTGCTCTGCCTCAACGGTCTAACATCGCTCGTCAATGTCAAAATGATTGAGATGGCCAATCAAATCAAAGTAGGCGGGTCTTACCATCACTGTCACAATGCAACAAGTGATTGTGGAAAGATGGAAGTAGATGTAAGTATTAGACAACCGTTTTACAATAGAAATGTTCAGTGACTGACAGTAATAGACTTTCTAGTAATGCAAACTGCTCAACATTTTATGAAATTTCACCAATTTGAATTTAAAATATGCGATCATGATTCATGTAATTCATATTTTCATATTTTTTATGTGAATAAGAGTGAATGTGTGCACATTTTAAAATAAAATATTATTTGCAAATAGTTTAAATTGATTACTTCTTAACTACAATTAGACCTAGAATGTCTTTTACCATTCTTTTTTATTTATTCCCTTAAATATATTTTTAATTCTTTATTTATCCTTGAAAGGGGTCATATAATGCCACTTTTACAAGATGTAAAATAAGTCTCTGATGTCCCCAGAGTGTGTATGTTAAGTTTTAGCTCAAAATACCCCACATTTTTTATAGCATGTTAAATTTGTCACTTTTTGAGGGGTGAGCAAAAACACTGTTTTTGTGTGTCCCTTTAAATGTAAATGAGCTGCTGCTCCCAAGAAGAGGGCGGAGTTTCAAGAGCTAGTGTTAACAGTGCTGATTACCTCACACAGACTCACTGAAAATGTCAGAAACTGTTCAGCCTTTTATGTTCAAACTGGAGTCGGACAATGATGGAGAGACTCAAGAAGAAGTGACAACATGTAGAACGCAACAGGACGCTTCTGAACGGTTAGTTGATGAATTTATGTAGGTGATGTGGAGTTAACTATCTTAAAGTCATTAATTAACATATTCTGTCATGATAAACTATAAATTGCTCATGTGGGAACTGTTGTAAGATCTTACAGAGTCAGAGAATATATGCTATACTCTATATCTCCTTGATACGCCGGTCTCGCCACTTGAGCTTTTCGGGACCTCCGTCGAGGTGATGGTTGGGAAGTTTAGGGAGGCGAGGGCATGCTCAGCAGCATTTAAATCCTGTATATCGCGCCAGTCCAAATCTGCTCCCAGGCAGCCAGGGGGACCTGGCCCATCATGGTCTGAGGATCATAGACAGGGCCAGAGGTCTAGCGTCGCCGCTTGAGCTCCTCCTCAGAGGAGCAGGTCTCAGAGAAGGCACGATGAGAGAGGTGATACAAAGCCGGTGTGGTGAGCACCGCTGAGTGTTTCCTCCATCTCCCTCTCCTCTTTTTCTTCTTTCTCCCTGTTCCCTTTTCTCTTGCCCTGCGCACGCTCTGACATCAGGCCTGAAGCCTGGGCCCAATGATGAGTTTGTTCACGTTCTGAAACTCCTTCTGAGGGTCCGGCTTAGTGCTTGATATTGAGCAAGGCCGTTTTTAGACTGCTGGAGTATGGCAGGCCATTTTTACTTTCGGCCTCTACTCTTTTTGGTCTTAGGTGAGCTTAGCAAGTCACTTCCCCACTAAGGGAGAATTAATTTTTCCTTGCAGTGACCGTGGCTCTCTGCTTTAGGCTGGCAGGGCTTTTATTTTGTTACGTTAGAAATTTTGTTTTTGGGGCTAGGGCCCTGGAGCTCTTATGGAAGGCTGTTTTCACATCCTTGCTATTGCTTCCTCTCTATTGAGAGTTTTATTAGAAGCTCTTAGCAGGTGTTTCTCTATAGATCAGTTTATAGTATGGCAAGCTATTTTATCATGTTGCAGCCCTTTGCTTTCCTAACTATGTTGAGTTCCAGTTTAGTTCTTTTTTAGTGTAGGCCATCTGGCCTCTGTTTCAGGTTATTTGAACCTCCACTCCCTTGAGCTCCAGTTCTTCATGACCTATTTTTGGGTATATTTTTTTGAGGACCTATGGGTATATATTTTTGGGACCTATTTTTTGTGTTTGTCCTAGCGTCTGCATTTTTTGAGGCTGCCTTGACATTCCTGAGTGTGTTGGCCCTCTCTGTTATTATATTTTGAGGGCCTCGGCCCCCTAGAGCTCCGGGCTATTTCTCCTTCTTGTGTCTGCCCTTTTTTGGCCACTTTGGGGTTCTTTATTTTTGCCAGCCTCCTCTCTTATGAGAGTCGTTAGGTTCAAACCGCTACCCCGCTGAGTGTTAGCAGGTTCTGTTTAGAATGATTCTTCCTGGTAGGCTCACAGGTTTTGCTTATTTAACTGTATGGGTTCTAGCCTCCACTGAGCCTCAGCGAGGTCATGTTCAGAGGGTCTGCCCTTCTCCTGGACCGCCCCTGTCCCGACCTAGGCAGACATTGTCAACCTGTTCTGACTATAATTTCAGCTGTAGGTGTTGGCTACATTCTGTTTTAGCCTCCCTTGCTAGTCGCCCAGTTTATGTTTGCCTCCCCTCTCGTCAGGGTTGCTTCTGGTCGGGGGCCAGCCTTCTACATTAGGCTAAGAATGCGAGTAGCAGCTCCTTTTGTTCCTTTACTCCATTGCTAATGAATTTTAGCAATGTTTGAGTATGTGATTCCCTGGTGGTGTTTAGCATTTGTAGCTTTTGTTATTAGCCTCTTTGTGGTCACTTTTAGTGTTGCAGGCCTCCTCTTGCTTTCGAGAGTGTGCTTTTTGGCTGAAGCCTCCACTCTCTGAGCTTGGTAATCTCATTCTGAGTGGCCCCTTTGTCACGACCGTCAGTGAGAGTGCCCGAATTAGCCACTTGAGGGCACTCCATCCTGGACTGTTTTCACCCCATTGACTACACTACCCATAACGCACTGCCGGACTCATTATCCCTTTATCACATCATTACACCCAGCTGTCATGTATTTTGTAATCAGTGTCTGTCTATTTATACCCTGTCTGTTTCTTTTCACATCCTGGAGTTTTCAGTTCACATTTCCCGGTCCGTGTTGTTTCTTGTTCCCTGTTTTTGTCCCTGTTTTTGTGCCTGTTTTTGTATGGACTGCTATTCTGGATTTTGACCTTGGCCTGTTTATGGATTCACAATATTGGATTACCCATTAAACTTACCTGCATTTGGATCTGTCTCTTGTCTCCGTGTTTGCAACCGTGACAGAAAACTCCATCACCTAAGGATCCAGCAGGATGGGAATCTTTATCACTCCTCCAACCACTGCAGAGGAACGGATGGCTCGCCTGGAGAACTTAACCACCCTGAGGCAACAGGGCAGAGAGGTGGGTGGTTTGGCACAATTGTTTTGGACCCTGGTGGTAGGGCTGGGATATAGTGATGTCGCTCTGAAGGAAATTTTTAATATGCCTGGATGACCCTCTGCCTCAGTGGGAGTTGGAGGGTCTTCAGATCCTGGATTTCTGGAGCTTCATCAAATATCTTGGTTTTAGAAGCCAGTGGGCTATACCTGGTCACCCTGTACCCTACCGTAGAGACTTTCCAGTCACCACAGAGGAGATAGGCACTGAACCTCTGCTTCACCCCGGTAAAGGGAGAAGGAGGAGGAGAAGGAAGAAGTCTCCAGCCAGTGAGCCCGCTCCAGTCAGTGTCCGCTCCAGAGCCCGCTCCAGTCAGTGAGTCCGCTCCAGAGCCCGTTCCAGTCAGTGAGTCCGCTACAGAGCCCGCTCCAGCCAGTGTGTCCGCTCCAGAGCCCGCTCCAGCCAGTGTGTCCGCTCCAGAGCCCGCTCCAGCCAGTGAGTCCGCTCCAGAGCCCGCTCCAGCCAGTGAGTCCGCTCCAGAGCCCGCTCCAGCCAGTGAGTCCGCTCCAGAGCCCGCTCCAGCCAGTGAGTCCGCTCCAGAGCCCGCTCCAGCCAGTGAGCCCGCTCTAACCAGTGAGCCTGCTCCAGAGCCCGCTCCGGTCAGTAAGTCCGCTCCAGCCAGTGAGTCCATTTTGGGTGAGCCACTGCCTCACCCTCATAAGCGGAGGAGAAGGAGGAAAAGGGCTTCCTCCGTCCTACAAGGCCTGGAGACCACTCTAGTGGCTGTTCGTGAGTTCTCCAAGCACCTTGCCCTGCCGGCGCCACCGAAGCGCCTTGCCCTGCCGGCGCCAACGAAGCGCCTTGCCCTGCCGGCGCCAACGAAGCGCCTTGCCCTGCCGGCGCCAACGAAGCGCCTTGCCCTGCCGGCGCCAACGAAGCGCCTTACCCTGCCGCCGCAGCCCGAGCCCGCTGCCGTCCCAGGGCAGCCCGAGCCCGCTGCCGTCCCAGGGCAGCCCAAGCCCGCTCTCTCTGATACGGCCACGGGGGCCGTCACTGAGCTGCCCGCTCTCCCTGATACGGCCACGGAGGCCGTCACCGAGCTGCCCGTTCTCCCTGATACGACCACAGAGCACCCTTGGCTAGCCCTGCTGTCAACCAAGCCGTCTGTCCTGCCACCGTCGTCCAGGCTTCCTGCCCTGCTGCCACTGCCCCGGCCGTTGGAACCCGCCTGGTCAGTTCCGCCAGCACCGCCCTGGCACTCAGCCAGGATTCCAGAGGCGCTGGCACCAGCCTGGTCAGTTCCTCTAGCACCACCCTGGCACCCAGCCAGGACTCTAGAACCGCTGGAACCAGCCTGGTCAGTTCCTCCAGCACCACCCTGGCTATCAGTTGGGGACCCTGGATCTGGCCCGCCATCCCTCCCCCTGATCCTCCTCCTGTCCACCTCCCTCCTGAGTTGCTGGTGTTTTTGTTTTTTGTTTTCTGGTGGAGCGTCTGGTAGCCGCTCCTTTGAGGGGGGGTAATGTCACGACCGTCAGTGAGAGTGCCCGAATTAGCCACTTGAGGGCACTCCATCCTGGACTGTTTTCACCCCATTGACTACACTACCCATAACGCACTGCCGGACTCATTATCCCTTTATCACATCATTACACCCAGCTGTCATGTATTTTGTAATCAGTGTCTGTCTATTTATACCCTGTCTGTTTCTGTTCACATCCTGGAGTTTTCAGTTCACATTTCCCGGTCCGTGTTGTTTCTTGTTCCCTGTTTTTGTGCCTGTTTTTGTATGGACTGCTATTCTGGATTTTGACCTTGGCCTGTTTATGGATTCACGATATTGGATTACCCATTAAACTTACCTGCATTTGGATCTGTCTCTTGTCTCCGTGTTTGCAACCGTGACACCCTTGATTTGTTTCAAGCTTTGGTTTGAATGGCCAGCCTCCTTGGGTTTCTTGCTCTCAAGGCCACTATTCATCTGGAGCTAGCTCCTTTGAGTCCCTTTGGGATCCCGTGGATCCCTCTTTCTCTATTTTCAAGATTTATGCCCCATACATGCTTTACACCTGCATTGCTCGGGTCGAATGCGTTATTCTCCTTCCTATTGGTTTTGGAGTTCGCATTGATCCAGCATTGGTAACCCAGGCCGCGGCCATGTTTTCTTGGAGTAGCAGGCCCTTCTTGAGGCCTCCTCGCCAATCTGGTAGTGTTATGTTGTGCTTCCCTTATTTAAGGGTAGATAGGTGATATGCTGAGCATATGGTTCATGTTTGCTGTGTGAACGAGTATTCCAAGCTTGCAATATTTGTTCTCAAGTCTAAGTAGTTGGCTCCTCGGAGCCTCCTTGGGTGCGTTATCTAGATGTGGTAGGTTTCACTTTCTGTTTACCTCCATCTTTGAGCTGTTCAGATTCTACAGGCTCTTCTGGGAATCCTCACCATTTTCTGGTGCGAGTTCCCTTTTGACGCGAGGGTGTTCCCCATATGCGTTCTAGGATGCAGTGCGAGTTCCATGTTGTCAGGGAACCAGGGTTACAGTCATAAAAAAATGAACATGTAGCCACTGTACCTGATATTTATCCAAATGATATTGAATCAAGATCGGAATCTAATGTGTCGAATACTTATATATCATGTCACCCCTCCCAACCCTCCCAAACCTTAACTCTCACTTTAAAGCTGCTGTCCGCAACTTTTTTGTGTTCAAAATTTACAAAAAAATTATAATGAGAATGTACAACATGAATCAATTTTCAAAACCGTGTTTTTGTCTTACCTTGAATCATTATGGTACACTTATAATAAGTGTTCATATTCTGACTATTTCAGACCGGTCTGGTAGGACCCGCCGCAGAGTATCACAGTAACTGCGTGACTCGCCATAGACATACACGGAGAAAAGTATCTCCGGCTACAATGTTCTTCCGCAAGACACGTGCAGTTCTGTTTATTAACCGTGGACTGCAGCTTTAAGCTAAACAGTTGGCAGCCCTGGATAACAATAATGATATATCACAATATAGATATTTTGGTTATTTTATTTTTTTGTATTTTTTTCATTACACAAATTTATTCTGACATGTTATTTCACTGACAGAAGTTCAGCTGTAGTATTATTGTAATGAAGAGAAAATAAGAGACTCTATAACATCTCACTGTTACTGATTTATCATGAGCTCAAAGCATTATGGGTAGAATCTCTCTACAATCTACTCTGATTCATCAACACAATTTCACTGATGATCCTTTATAAACCCCAAATCCAGGATAGAGCGGTTGAGTGAATGTGGTCTGGACTGTGTGGATGAGGATCATTGTGTCTCCAGAGACGCTGTAGAAGGACAGAGGTCCTGCACTGTGATCCACATACACTCCTATTCTCCTGATGATGGACTCTAAATCATCATCATCATCATCATTATCATCAGCAGCAGTATCTTCATCATCATCATCATCATCATCATTATCATCATCCTCATCAAATACTCCTATTCTACTGCTGATGGACTTTACAGGGAGTTTAGTCTCTCTGTTATTGTAATAGAATAAGTAACTGGAGGAAGAGCAGTACAAACTCCAGGACTGATCATTATATCCAAACACACACTCACGACCCTGTCCCTTCCTGCTGATGCTCTTATATGAAACTGATATATCCACATCACCACTCCACTCAATCTCCCAGTAACAGCGTCCACACACACTCTCTCTACACAACACCTGATCATAATAATCAAATCTGTCTGGATGATGAGGATATGAATGCTTTTTGTTAGTGCCAGTAATCACTCTGTTCCTCTCAGACAGACGGAGGTGTTTATTCACTGTGTTCAGATCCAGAGTGAGCTGATGGGAATCTGATGGAGATAAAACACATCAGAATCAGGAATTATGAATCTGATCTTTTAATGTATCTGAACTCTTCATGTTCAATATATCATCAGTGTCTCAGTACAGTTTTCCAGATATCCTGTGCAAATCATCATTTACATGATCAAACTCTTCTGTCATGTTTTCTTTCTCCTTCTACAGGAAGAACATGAACACACTCAGTGAGTTTCTCTGCTTGTTTTCTTAGTGACTTACATTGTAGGAAGTCGTTCCTGGTCCTGGGAACAATGTTGGTGAAAGTGACTGTGGAAATCAATAGACATGAAGAGTGTGATTATTGTAAAAAAAACACACACACATATACATATATATATATATATAAATATATATATATATATATATATATATATATATATATATATATATATACATACATGGATACTTATTTCACAATGCTGTTATTTATGTTTATTATTTGTCCACGCATTTGTGCGAACCACACACACGTCTACAAGTATATAATGTTTGTGTGACACTCATGTGAAACCAGACTTCATTTGCATCAATGGAAAGCATATTTACTCTGTCCGAATTGTTCCCTATCCCCTATATAGTGCAATATGTGCCATTCACTATGTGAAAAATAGTAAATGTGTAAACAAATGACCGATTTTAGCCACAGCTTCTATTTATAATGTAGGGGGCGGGGCTTCAGATTCTAGAGAGCATTTGATTGGACAGAAAATCTGAAGAGAAGCTTAAATGCAGAGTGATGTCATCAAAATCATTGATCCATATTGGCAGAAGTGAGATACAAGTTTTGACCACTTATATCTCCTAAATGTGAATTTTGTAATTGTTTTTGACTAGCTTATAGATCAAGGGTTTTCAAAATTTTAGGGCACACACTCCCCACTTTTATCTTTTAGTTGCACCAAAATTGTTGTAACCATAGCCAATGATTAGGTAGGAGAATAGTCAAATTGCCCCCTCTAGTAAATGACTGAAGATTTGATAGTAAAATCTCATATTTGCAGCTGTTTCACTCCTGAATTAACAGGTGCTGGCGTTATAGATAACAGTAAGAATAACATATTCATACTAAAAGAAAAAATCTTCAATTTTGATTTCATGAGGAATTTAAAGCAACATAAAAGCATGCTCAGAGTAAACAGAACAATGTCATCTGTTGGTGTGGACACTAATATAGTTATCGTTATAGTTATCTTTATAGTTATCATTCTTGGTGTGAACAGGCCTTTATTCTCATTCATTTCCACTGGCCAAATATTTTTCATAATGTTGTGAAGATCACAGAAGTTATCATTAGGACATTGTCTGTCTGCACATGACATTAACAGCACACCTCTGTACAGAAGTGGTTGTACAGTATTGTCATCGGCAGTGGAGGAGCCAGGATTTTTTCATAGGGATGGCCAGGAAGAGGCCAACAACCAGTCTGGTTTGAGTTTGACTATACTTTACTGGACTGTTTTAGTGCCTACAACACAACTGAATTCAACTAATTGTAAGTTAATTGTAACTGAGATAGTAGTGAATTAGATCATGGAATAATGAGTAAATCTGATCTTTTGTATTATTCCTCACCTCAGGCATTACTAAAGGGGTTCACACTATAGCTAAAGTTAACTTGCTTGTTCAGCTCTGGTTCTCAAATCCCCCAATAGCTGGTTCTCTATTGTTGCATCTTCATGGATTAGACATACAGATAACTACATACTGTAGTTCAAAGATTATTTAACCTTCATTGAATTTCATATAATCAGTGAGCTCTTCATCAATTCTGAGTTTGACTCAGTTATAGTTTCTTTTCCACTTTATTTATAGTGCAGTGATATACAGAGAGCTGCAACTGCACGTGATATTGAAGACTGTGTGCCGCGAGCACAGTATGCTGACATGACATGACAGGAAAGTTAGTTTTTCGGAGGCCTGAAAACATCTAATCTGTCCGCATATATGGAATCAGGACAATGTGTTTCTCTCAGAATCTGACAGAAGTGTCACCAGCTTTCACACGTCTTTCAAAAGAAAAGTGGCATCAGAAAAACAGAGAATTATGTTTGTTGCTGTTTCTTTGACTGCACACAATGAGAACCATTTAAAACTATCTTGCAACCCACCCATCTAAATTCATATAATTTTTGCTTAAATTCTTGGTAATGACTTTACCTAATTTGTGTGCTTAACTCTATTAATGGGAGTGGAATATTTAAACCTGTAGCCTATCAAAATGAAAGCAATTTAAATCATTCTTTTTGCTTCATTACTCCACTCACTCCAGTAAAAGAGTGTGTACGCACTAGACCCCCTCTGAAATGGATTTTAACCGGGGTCTCTGCCTGGCATGGGAGGCGTATGCGCTAACAAGGATGCTAACAGGGATGGGGAGTATTTATGATACAAGTATTTCAAATGCGTATTTCAAATACAAAATAGTGTTTTGTAATTTGTATTTGATAGGGTTGATGAAAATGGCTTTGTATTTTGTATTTTTAAAATACTGTAAAATACTTTGTAAAAAGTCTACATGATGACATCATAAAATTGTAGCCTCTGATTGGTAGTCAATGTAAGAAACGCCAGCTTTCCATCAATTTTTTGCATGATTTGCTATAATTTTTAACAGTTCATGTCAAGTTTTGGTGTTTATTTTGGTAGCCTAGGATAAATAGTTTACCAATTTACATAATGTTCTTGAAAACTAAAATACAGAGCAGCACCCCCTTATATTTATGATTAATTAGAAACTAGTTGCTATGAATACAGGTGCCATCAGTTGTCTTCTTATGAATGACTTGTTTGTCACTGAGTCATTGTTTCTGATGCAAAGTAGGCCCTTGGTTACCAAACACCAAGTAACTAAATTAGGATACAATTATGAGTCATTACATTAAACTGTTGGTTACTTTAAAACTAACTTTCATCTGGGAGATCAAAGGGATATGTGAATATTTGACCTGTTAAAGCCACAATATGTAGCCTGGATGCCAGCTGAACTTAGCCCCACCCACAACATTTTGAGGTCGGGGAGTTCGGTCTGGACTCGATCCGTAGAGGAGTAATTATGCCTACAGAAACTGTTCGGACCAATCACATTGTCAGGGCGATGATTGACAGATTTTCACCAGAAACGTAATCAGCCACGTCATCAAAGAGCGCTTGGGTTGAATTAGTTTACAACAATGATGGCTGTTGAAGAACTGAGATGTGTAGATTCCGCCATCGCATCCATTATAGAAGATATCGACATAACCAGGTAGACATAACCAGCGGTCGTTGCCAGCTCCTTCTACATTAGAAGCATGGATATTTATGGTTAGGGCGTCTCTCAGACAACGTGAGGTGAGCGCCCTCACACAGCTCTGCGTTCACACCGAACGCATCTAAATGCGCATCTAGATGTCCTTCGGCGCGAATCGGCCGTTGACGCACGAATTGAGCGTTCACGCGGCTGACGCGCAACGCGTCGAGTGAGCGGTGCTTTACAACAGGTTTATTTACTCATGGAAATAATCTTAAACAAGATGTCCCAGATTATTGCTCTCTCTATGTCAGTATATATATTCTACTACTTCCAGCATGTGTGCAGTTGAGTTCTGTTGACAACTATGCGTCGCTCAACATACATCACTTACTCTGTAGCTCTGATTGGTTGTAGGTCTTTCCAATTGAAGTCTTTCCTGGATCGGTTGAAATACGCCCCCATAATCAAAGCCCAATGGAGCAGTATCAGACTCATATTCGAACTAGAATTGAGTATGACCACGTCAGGCTACACAATATGTCAATTTTTTGTCAATATTCAAGATTGCTCATTCAAAACGGAATCATGGGATGTGTTGTCTTCACGTCTACAGCCGGTGGAAAAGAATTGAGATGGGACTCGGGCAGAAATCATGTTCATGGATGAGATTATTAACATTACTGTAGTATGAAGCTGAGCAGGGCCAGGTGCTGTGAGAGCATTAACGAGGCTGCTGGAACGATTGCTAATAAGCGCGACACACAGCTCGACAGCAGCGGATCTTTTACTATGCCACAGTCGATTCTTCTGGTAATTCGTATGTGGGGTAAAGCAGAGCTGTTTTATCATGTTAGACATATTTGTGTGTTTAAAGTTGTAATAGTGCTACTCTGTGCATTCGCTCAGCGGCTACTTTGAGACACGGAATGCACACTGTAGCAAGATAGATCGATATTAGGCATGTTAAAACATGGTACTCATGGTAAATCAAGAAAACAAGATTTAAAAAAAAAGACTTACTGTGTTGAGCTATATAACAATAATTAGTTTTCTGTCAATTAATGTTTCCAAACAGTTGCTCACCTGTCTAATAAAACACATAATATACTAAGCCATCTTTGAAATAAAACTGGAAATCGAGGGTAATGATGTCAATGATAGGCAATGCACAGACATGGTCTGTGTCCTGGTTAAAATTGCTTATTTCTCTGGAATTAAACTTTCTTAGAAACATTTGGGATAATGTAAGTACACAAGTCAACAAAATATATAACATTGTTCTAGTGTTTTTTGGATATTTTTAATCTAAAAATCCTACATATTGTGCCTTTAACTGGTTGCATATGTCAGATTTATTTTGCTATCAAACACTGTTTACTTAAAGCTGCTGTCCGTAACTTTTTTTGTGTTCAAAATTTACAAAAATTATATAATGAGACTGTACAACATGAATCCATTTTCCAAACCGTGTTTTGTCTTACCCTGAATCATTATGGTAAGTGTTTATATTTGTACTGTTTCAGACCAGACTGGTAGTGTTACGGTACTGGTGTAGTAGAGATGAAGCATACACGGATATCCACAATGCAGGGTACTTTAATCAAACGACGGAGAGGGTTACACACAGTACACATTAGTTTAACAATAGGACAGACAAGGAGTGAAGGGAGTGATGATGAAGAAATCCAGGTGCAGATGAGTGCTGATGGGGAAATGACGAGGAAAGTGAGTGCAGGTGTGGAAACAGGAGGATCATGGGAAATGGAGTCTGGGAGACATGGGAACTGTGACAGGTAGGACCCGCCACAGAGTATCACAGTAATTGCGTGACTCGCCATAGACATACACGGAGAAAATAGCTCCGGCTACAATGTTCCTCCACAAGACGTGTCCAGTTCTGTTTATTAATCGCTAGAGGGCCAAAAATCACAGACTGCATCTTTAATCAACTGAGTCAGTGGTGAAGGCATAGATCACATAGGCCAATTGATGGAAGGTTTCAAAGAAATTGCATGCTCCCTTGTAAAAGTATTTTGTAGTATTTTTAAAACACAAAAATACAGTATTTTATTTTGATACATGTTGTGGCTGCTGTATTTTGTAGTATTTTTAAAACACAAAAATACAGTATTTTATTTTGATACATGTTGTGGCTGCTGTATTTTGTAGTTTATTTTGATACATTTAAAATTAAGGTATTTGGTATTTTATTTTAAAATACATTTTGATGTATTTTTGCCATCCCTGGATGCTAAAGACCGCAGCCATTAGCGTCAGTTACTAGTGCGCCTCTTGAGATCAGGGGAGTGATGTTTATACACACATCTTACTAACCATAGACTGTAAAAAAAGATGGACGACGTGACGCCGCTTCCTTCCATTGTATTGAACTGAAGCCAAAACGGATGCCGATGGGCGCTGACACGTTACGCAAAAACGTCAGTTTGGAGCCTGGGCATGCGCAGAAGGAATCGTCAGTGGAGCCCGGAGGCGCGGTATCAAACTTCCGCCCAGACGGCTGCGTCATCATTGATGTATTTTAAATAGGCTATATAAATTACACACAATTTAAAATTCGACCTATAAAATAATAGGCTATTCTGTTTCTAGAGCAATAATATTTTTGAAACAGCAAATTCAGTAGATAAAATCAATATAATATGCCACTAGAAACAACTCCTGCCATTTTAAATAAAATGTTTAAACTAATGTTACAGGAGATTGATTGCTGTAGATTAGTTTTATCCTGCTAATTATCATTTTATACCCATAAAAATAATTAGTAACTGCCAGATAACGATCACCTGCTTTTTTTCCGTCATGGCTAACATTAGGCGTGTTATCTTAACTAATAACGTTTATTAATTAGCTTAGTACAGGTCAGTTAGTACAGTTTACTGCTGAACAGCTCATTTTGTTGGTGTGAAATAACACAGAAACTGAAAATTAATTGTTATTTATTTATCTTCACTCTCCCCTTGAAGCCCCGACAGTCCTCAGACGAGCTGTCAATCAACTGTGAATCACGATGACACGCCCGTTTCTATAGCACCAAATTGCTAGCTAAAGTCAAACTTATCACAAAAATGAACAATTGAATATAAATCAGCGTGATAACAACTACCGTAAATGACCAGAAACATCTTTCGGAAAATTTTATTTGAAGCATAATTTATTTTTATGTTTTAACTTAAGTCTCATTCGTCTGCATTGAGCGGGCGGGGTTTATGACCTGTACTGCATCCAGCCTCCAGGGGGCGATCAAAGAGCCCACAGCTTCACTTTTCAGGACGTATGAGACACACCTGTTACTAACCTACTGACCTATGTCTGTTACACATAGTCTAGAGTGTCTGGACAGTGTGCACATATTCATGCTAAGTTTATGTTTTATACATCCCGATACATGTTTCAATGCCTTTTTTATACATCAAGCCCCAGGACTTTACCTCTGTCAGAGATCTTCTTGAGCTCCTCTTTGCAGAAATCCTCCAGTTTGTCTCTCAGCAGATGGACAGATTCTCTCACGCCATCAAAAGAGGAGAGAGAACTGAAGGGATCGTCATTTATGTCTGTAGATTCAGGAGGAGCTGAGAGAGACTGGAAACTCTACAGAAAACAGAAATCAAAGCTCATCACCTCCACACTTCAGCCAATAACCTGCACTACTGTCAGATTTGAGCAGCTCTTGTTGATCTTTAGTAACTCTCCTCAATCCAGCACTTTCACAGCATCAGATTCATTCTTCTCATGTTCATTATATCATGTTAGAGCTATAAGTTCTAGGATTTGCCTCTTACACTACATGTGAACTTTCTAGTAAAACACTTGATGATCAAACGTCTGCCAATAACATAAATGTAACAGATCAAGAGCATCAATGGAGTCACATGACAGGGTTTAGTAGATTTGATCAGGAAAAGCAATTCAAAGGCAACAGGTATATTGAGCATTATTTATAACTTTTGAGAAGTTAGTGGCTTTGAAATTCACTCTTAGGACACAATCCCAATGTCAGGTTTTGTGGTTTAAATAATCTGTTTATGCAAAATTATTATAAAATAAAAAATAAAAAAAAGTAAAGAGAGATCATGGATTTCACATTGTTTTAAAACAAAATTTACATATTAGTGAAGTTTTGAGCTGTTGCTATCTGGAAGCTCAATATATTTTTCAGAAAAATGTTTCCTAAGAAATTTCCAGAGTTGAACTGCATTTGTCAAGTCGTCAAGTCAGTATATAGTGTTTTTTTACAATACAGATTGTATCAAAGCAGCTTTACAGTGATAACTAGTATAAAATTTTGGCTGCACAGCAGCTCTCAAAGAAAATGGTGTCATTTCCAGCTTAAGTAAATTCAGCATTGATTCTTTCCTTTGTAAGAGTCAGTAGTTATTAATTTAGTTAATTTATCTATATCAGCACTGGAGTAAACAGTGATGTCATCATCCAGCTCAGTTCAGTCGGGCGTCGATGCAAGCAGATCAAAACATTGCTGAAAATCAAATTTCCCCAACTAAGCAAGCCAAAGGCAACAGCGGCAAGGAACCCAAACTTCATTAGGTGAAAAAAAAAAAAAAAGAAGATGATTATATAATAACCGAACACACAGATCAACACTTCAGTCAACGGCTCATTCTGCTCTCATGAAATGTTTCTCTGTGAGTCTCTTTCTCAAGTCCACTATGATCCTGTTCTTCTAGATCTCTGTTACCTGCAGGAAATGGATGTGATCCTGTGTGTGTGAAAGCTGCTCCAGCTCAGCGTCTCTCCTCCTCAGATCATTGATCTCCTGCTCCAGACGCTCCAGTCGTCCTTCAGCTCGACTCACTGCAGTCTTTTCCTGATCTCTGATCCGCTGTGTGGCCTCAGAGCGGCTTCTCTCAATGGAGCGGATGAGCTCAGTGAAGATCCTCTCACTGTTCTCCACTGCTGTCTGTGCAGAGCGCTGTTAGGACACACATCACAATCACACAGTGGCTTCAGTGAGTCCTGACTGAGAAACTCAAACTTTTCTTTTTCTCCAGACTCACCTTATGAGACTCCACAGCCTCTCTCAGCTGCTGAAGATCTTTCTGTCTCTGCTGGATCCTCTGCTGGAACAACCTCTGTGTCTCCTTCAGCTGGTGCTAAAGGACAAACCAATGACAGGAGAAACATCACATAAATCATCAAGTAAACAGATATGAATCCAGTATCAGTGAAGTGGTGAGATTGAGGGGTTAAAGATCTTTCATGGTAAGATTATAGGTTCAATCATAAGTGCCAGAATTATTTCATCAATGCAATGTTTTATAGGGATAGTTCACCCAAAACAAATGTCAATTCTTTCATTGTTTACTCATCCTCATGTATTTCCAAACTTTACACAAAAGAAATAAATAAATAAATGAAAATGAAATGAAAAGAAGATATTCTGAAAAATGTCTCTTTTTCTAAAGCCCAAGTCAAATATGGTGACACGTCAATAACATCAGACCTCACTGGCTCTTGCACGTTTCATGACTAAACATGCCACCATATTTTATTTTTCATGACGCTTCAGAAGAGGCAAGCTGCGTCCCATTTCAGAGGCTGTATCCTTCAAAGGCCGATTGTGTTAAATGTAAGTATTGGGTTCTACTTACTCAAATAATCTAATGTTTCTAATGATACAAGTGTAAAAATTAAAATTTAAAAAAAAATATTGACATATCTTATTAAGATGCAATTTTATATACAGTAGTCAACATTTGAAGTGGATCAAAACCTTTCATGAAAGTTGTCCTAAAACCTTCTTAGGACAGAGGGTGAAAACAGACATTAAATGATGTAAATATATTCTAGTAGACCCCATAAACAAAATTATGAACCTGTAAATGATCATAATGGGACTCTTTAAGTTCATACCTGTTTCTCTGTCCTCTGTGCTGCAGGTGATACCGTGATGTGGTTTTTATGTTCATCCATGCACAACACACATATACACTTCTGGTCAGTGCGGCAGAAAACCTCAAGGATCTTGTCGTGTTTCTGGCAGATCATCTCCTGCAGTCGTCCAGTGGCTTCAGTCAGATTGTGTCTCTTTCCTTTAAAGAAACTCTCATGTTGTTCAAGATGATTCTGACAGTAAGAGTTCAGACACACCAGACAGGACTTGACAGCTTTGTGTTTTCTTCCAGTACAGACGTCACACTGCACATCTCCAGCTCCAGCGTAACAGTCAGCAGAATGTTTTCTCTTCTTCAGTTTCTCCACCACTTCAGCCAGCATGGTGTTTTTAGCTAAAGCAGGTCTTGGACTGAAGGTCTGTCTGCACTGAGGGCAGCTGTAGACTCTCTTCTGATCCTCCTGATCCCAGCAGACTGTAATACAGATCTTACAGTAACTGTGTCCACAGGGAATGGCCACTGGATCCTTCAGGAGATCCTGACACACTGGACACAGGAACTCATTCTGATCCAGTGAAATTCTGGCTTCTGCCATTTTCCTGCATGAATACAGAGACACAAACACACAACAGCTCGACTACACTTCCGTTTCTCTATCTCTGAACTCTAGTGTTTCCTGTTTCCTGGTTCTGTGTTTGAGTGATGTGTGTAATACAGATGTGTCTGTAAAGCAGGTTTCTCATTCCTGGTCCTATGTTTTTAGCTTGTGTTTAATCAGTCACACACACTCAAAGAATATAAGTTTGAGAGAAGCAAGACAACACCCTTAAAAGTTCAGTAATTCTGTATCCTAAACACTACACTGGTACTGCAGGACTGAAAACTGTGTGCAGAGTCACAGTTCTTTAAAGTCATCATGAAATCAAAATTGCCAATTTTTTTTTTTTTTAATATTGCAGTATTTATTATAAATTATTTATCTGTGCACATCAATATTTGTTAAAATTATGTGTATGCTATATCTATGATATAACTTCCCCTCCCTCTAGCAGTGACACCTCTGATGACATGTTTACTGGTGTAGGCAACCTGTCACTCAAATGAGATCCACCAATAGGAAACCACAATCATCTAATCATACATTTGTTCTTGTTCCAGAAACCATTTAACTCAGATATACACCGATTGGCCATAACATTATGACTACTGACAGGTAAAGTGAATAACATACTCGGTTACCTGAGATACAGGAATGAGTACTCCGTTTGCTAGACGCGGTGGGGGAAAACTCTTTTTCTCAGATTACTGAAGCCTTTTTCAATCATGCAGTGAAATTAGCCATTGGTTTGTGCAGTTGTATTGAAGCAAATCAATGACAGTGCCGCGGAGCTGCATGAGCCTATGGCTGTGAAGCCCGCCAGAATGGGCGGGGTCATTTGGCTATATAAGCGGGCGTCTCGGTATAGGATCTCAGGTTTATTTAGACTGAAACAACATCACTGACTTGTGCAGTGTCATAGTACAGCTAGGAACGCAGTACTAATTCCCATATTCGATACTTCACTCATACTGCGTCTGCTAGACTCTCGTGGATTGAGCTCTTACTCCAATGGGGCATTGTAGACCCAAAGAGGAGTATGCCAGCGTATTCGTGTCAACTATCTATTGATATAATCTCTGCTTCGAGAACGGAAGTCCGTTGGTGTGACATCCAAAGCATACAAAGAGCTGTTCCGACTGTCTGAATGAGGTGTCCCATGTAGGGACAGGAGGGTTCAACCTTCTAGACCCCTTTAAGAAGCGAACAATAAGATTGCATATGCCCACCGACTATGTGTTTATGGGAACATGAAAAGCTGCTGTAGCTGCCAAAGAGACCTTGAGAGTGGAGGGGATATGACCCTTATCCAACAACTCTCGAAGGAAAGATTATATCAAAGATATGTTGCATGCAGATGGGTTTTCGCTGTGGGCTGTGCACCAAGCGGAGAAGACTGACCACTTAAGGGCATAGAGGCATCTTGTAGATGAGGCTCTAGTCTCTGAAATGCTCAGAACCTTCTTGGGGAAGTCTGTAGGCTCCCATCAAGAGGCCATAAGTGTAGAGCCCACAGCTCGGGCTGGGGTAGCCAGATTGTTCTGTTCATCTGAGAGAGGAGGTCCCGTCTCAGGAGAATGAGGAACAGGGGAACAGCACATCCCTGTTCCTTGAAAAATAAATTGGGCAATGACGATTTACCAGATACTCTGAACTGTTTGGCGGTGGAGCATTTACTCTTCCGAGGAGACAATGTTCCAGGACAGCAAGTCTGCTCCCTGGTTCAGTTTGTCCGGCACATGCGCTGCCCTCAGTGAACGCAGGTTGCAATTTGTCCATTCTAAAAGACTTTTCACCAGTGTGAAGAGGTGTTTTGAGGAGAGCCATCCCTGGCGATTTATGTCCGAGTGGACCAAGAAGTGGTGATCTTTCAGGTCTGGCAGGAAAGTCTGAAAGGCTTGACAAACTCATGATTTCCAGGCAGTTGATGTGCAGCCTGATTACTCATTCAACCAGTCGCCGAAGATTGGTCTGCCTTCACACAGGGCTCCCCAACCTGTGTTGGACGCATCCGTCGAGATGACTTTCCTCCTGCATATCATCCCTAAAGCCACTCCCTGCTTGTACCAACAAGGGTTCTTCCAAGGGGCCAGAGTGTCCGTGACGTGATGCGTGGGATGGGACTCGAGGTTGTAGTATCGGCTGTAGAAGAATGACTCACTCTGAGTTGGCGGAACCGTCTCTATGGCTCCTGTTTCCAGTAAGCTGTTCACCTTGGAGTATAGAACATGAGCGTCCTCACTCCCCACTGAAGTGGGAACCACGCCGCCAAAACGCGGGGGATTCTGAGCGAAATGAAGTACACTGCGCTCCAAATTATTATGTGACATATCAGTAAGATTTCAGTAGAATAAACATTCAGATTTTAGTTTTTCTAAGAAAATGTTTGTTTGTTTATTTATCCATGTCTGTTTAGATAATGTCTCGGTTATGTACGTAACCCTCGTTCCCTGAAGGAGGGAACGGAGACGTATGTCAGTAGTTACTGACGAATTGGGATATTGCTAGAGAGCCTTATCAGCTTCGAGTGAACTAAAACAGGCCAATGGAATTGGCATGCGATATTTGCATAATGCACACCGCCTCCGTCAGGTGTATAGGAATAGGAAGCGGATGCGATCGCACTCTGTTTTTCGCTGAGGAAACAACTGGTGTCTGCACAGCAGCGAGGGTACAGAAACTTTGGCGACGGGACGTACGTCTCCGTTCCCTCATTCAGGGAACGAGGGTTACATACGTAACTGAGACATTCCCTTTCAGTCGGTCACATTCGACGTACATCAGTAGTGACCGGCGAATTGGGATCCCAACTAAAGCGCCACAGTTACAAAACCCCTTCCAGTGCCCAGCGCAAGTTCTAGCCACCCGCCGCACTAACTGGGATGGTGAAGGGTGCGAACTTTATGCCGAGAGAGTCTACTGCTGTTACTGACATACCCACTAAGTAAACTACACAACAATGGGAAAGCGAACCCGTAGGGGACACTGTGGAGGCCACTACCTACCCTGTGGGTGAGGAGTTTACGTGGAAAATACACATATGGACTGGCCTGTGGGGCAGTACGCATATGGAGTCCCTGGGATGGCTCCACCTGAGTAGGGGGAGACTCATCTGACAGGTGACAGCAGTGCTGGGTCTGCTAAGGGAAAGACACAGGCTCACCATAGGGAGTTTGACCGTGGACAATACACATATCGGACCGTTCACGTAGAGGGATCGCAACATATGGAACCCAGCCAACAGACAACCTCAGTGACGGATGTTGGCCTGGCATCAGACACTCTGCAATGTCTGAGCCGAAGGAACACGTCAGGGTTCGCCAAGCGGGGAACGTGACTGGAGTAAAAGGATGCACGTATCTGCCCAGGGGGCGGGAGTGGCATTGCAAGCCAACACTTAGAGCAGGTTCAACACGTTTACCGGCTGGTGGAAGTGAGTACACGGGAAGATACCGGCTCTACACATAGGCTATAGAATCTAGCGAACGTGTTAGTTGTTGCCCAGCCCGCAGCTCTACAGATATCTGTCAGCAAGGTGCCGTGAGCCAGCGCCCAGCAAGAGGCCAATCCACTGGTGGAGTGGGCTCTCAATCCGAGCAGGCAAGGCACCCCCTGTGGATTCGTACGCCAGGGCGATGGCATCCACTATCCAATGGGCTATCCTTTGCTTGGAGAAAGCCTTTCGCTTCTGCTGGCCTCCGTAACAGACAAAGAGCTGGTCTGAGGTCCTGAAGCTTTGCGTTATCTACGTACACACGCAGATCACGGACAGGACAGAGCAAAGCTAGGGCTGGGTCTGCCTTCTCCGAGGGCAGCGCTTGCAGGTTCACTACCTGATCTCTGAAGGGAGTGGTAGGAACTTAGTGCACATATCCGGGCCGGAAATGCGTGCAGGTCCCCTACCCTCTTAAGCGAAGCCAATGCAACCAGGAGGACGGTCTTAAGGGACAGTACTTTTAACTTGACTGATTTCAAAGGTTCGAAGGGATGATCCCGGAGAGATGTAAGAGATCCCAAGAGGGTATGGAGGAAGGGCGAGGCGGATTTAGTCTCCTCGCCCCCCTCAGGAAATTGACGATCAGATTGTGCTTCCCCAAGGACTTGCCATCAACTGCATGGTGATGTGCGGTGATAGTCAGGAGGTCCTTCCTCAGAGGAATGGGCCAGGGAGAGGCTGTCGCAAGGAGTGTCAGGTCCGAAAACCAGGTCCGAGTGGGCCAGTATGGAGCCACTAACAAGACCTGCTCCTTGTCCTCCCTGACTTTGCGAGAAGGCTCACTGGGGGAAACGCATATTAGTGTAGGCCCCGGGGCCAGCTGTGTGCCAGGGCATCCATGCCGAGCGTGCTGCCGGTCAGGGAATAGAACCATTGGCAATGGGCAGTTTCTGGCGATGGCGGGCGAGTTGCGACATGCAACGGGAGCATAGACCAGCCTGATGGTTGATGTACGCAAATGGTTGAACGGCCACAGTGCTGTCAGAGCAGACCAGTACATGCTTGTCTGAGAGCAGCTCATTGAAGCGGCCCAGTGCAAGATGTACTGCAAGCAACTCCAGGCAATTGATATGCCAATGCAGTTGAGGTCCTGTCCAAAGACCCGACACTGCATGCCCGTTGTATGTGGCCCCTCATCCGGTGGCAGAGGCACCTGAGTGTAGTGGACACTCCTGAAAACCGGGAGACGCCGGGCGAACTTAATCGCATAGCCGAGTCTGATAGTATGAATGAGCCAGCGGGACGGGCTGGGGAGCACTATCCACGCAGTCCCAAGGACTCTTGCTCACCTTCCAATGCTGAGATCAACATCTGATCCTCAGCAGGTGCACCAAAAGAAACGGCTGGACAGTCCATAGAGGGCCCAGTGGAAACCGATGGCAGCACGACGGGTTGCAGTGCTGGCAAGGGGGCAGGGGCCCGCAGAGTGGCGCTCGGCGGGGAAGCCCTGACCGTGATCCTCAGATCACCCTGCCTATACGCTGCCGAACCGCCGTTCTGACCGGAGCCGGAAAAAATGGTCGAAGGGGTCTTTGGGGAGGGGACCCCCGCTCCCTGAGAACCAAGGAATGAGAGTCTCGATCTCAGCACTGCGATAGTCATGTTCCCGCAGTGAGTACATTTACTATCCACAAACGCTGCTTCAGCGTGCTGAACGCCCAAACATGTGATGCAGCGATTGTGCCCATCAGCAGGGACCAGGAAACGACCGCACCCAGTAACGCACAGATGAAATGACATCTTGAAAAAGACACAGGGTTTGTCTGTGAAGCTCTTTTAGAAGGGGAAAGAACAGCTCTCTTGTGCTGAAGTACACAGGGAGTGTGACGATGTGTTCGGGTACACCACTCCCCAAACACAACGTACGAACCAGCCCAAATGGCAACAGACAATCGCGCTTTAAATGGGACAAGTTTGCTGTTAAAACAGAAGTTGACAGCTCAAAGCTCAGGCTCCTCGTTGAAGCTCGCGATCACGCTGCTGTGCCGTAACACCAACAGAAAGTGCTGATCCTCTTCAAAGGCTCGTTTAGAAAACACTCAAAGTCTTGAAAAGCTGGAGAGACCAACCGGTTGGCTCCGAAGCGAAAGACAGAGTGTGATTGCATTCGCTTCCTATTTTTATACACCTGACGGAGGTGGTGCGCATTATGTAAATATTGCACGGCAATTCCATTGGCCTGTTTTAGTTCACTCGAAGCTGATAGGGCTCTTTAGCGATATCCCAATTTGTCAGTCACTACTGATGTACGTCGAACGTGACCGACTGAAAGGGAACTGGTATAAATCTCAGACAAAATAATTTGCCAGGTCTATGGAAACCCTACTTAGAGATTGTTCCACATTATTAAGTATTAGTCACAGTTCTCATGCAATATGGGGAGAAAGAAAGATCTTTCTGAAGATGCAAAGCATGAAATGGTGCAATGTTGTGCAAAAGGCATGAAAACAACTAATATTGTGTAAAACTGAATGGAGATTATCAAATTATCATAAGATTTATGAGTGATTTAGAGCACAGCAGAACTCGGTCAGATAAAGGCTTATTAATCAAAGTTCCTGTCAAAAAACTTAATTGCATTAAAAGGGCAGCTATAAAAAAGCCAGTGTTGAGCTGCAAACAGGTATTAGAAATTGCTGGTGTCTCTGGAGTCTCAAGAAGCTACACCCAAAACCCATTTTGACACTCCGGGGGATGGCCTGCCAGGCCTCGGCCCATGTGCCAAGGGGTTGAATTGGTTTGAGCAATTAAGTGTAAGTTTATGAGGAAAAATGCTCTCTTTTTTAGTATGTTTGTTTTTTATTTTGTCCACTATCAATGTGGTTATTTGCACAGGGTCTTGAACGGGCACAGTGCTTGCAACAAACAACATTTCCAGCATCCAGAACTGAATGGGTTGTCTGGAGGCATTCAGTTCATTGAGTACATTCAGGGTTTTGCAGAGTTACCAAATTTTTGGAGGTTTTACCATGATAAAAACTTCATCTTTAAACATGACTGACATTTATTTAATGAACAAAATTAGCACTCTTATGGAAATATGATAATATTCTGTAATTATCATTTAACCCCTGAAAAACACACTCCAAAACCTTGTGGAAAGCCTTCCCAGAAGAGTTGGAGCTGTTATAGCTGCAAAGGGTGGGCCAACTCCATATTAAACCCTACAGATTAAGAGTTGGATGTCATTAAAATTCATGTGCACGTAAAGGCAGGCATCCCAAAACTTTTAGCAATATAGTGTAAATTAAAATATTGAATTATTTGAATTATTACAGCACTGAGAGCAGCAGCGGGATGATCACATGACAGATATAGAAAGAAAACACTGACATTATTCACCACAACACTACATGATGAATTCAGAGCATGGTATTACCACAGTTCGTGTAGAAAAACATGGTTTTATCATTTCAGGATACTTTCTAGATCAGGACAACTAGCATGAACCACTGAACAAAGAAACTCCAACAATTCTGTCATTTACAGTAATGATGAGATTCATCTGGACTGATTTCAGAGTTCAGCTCACAGTTTTCCTTCTTTCATATCTAACAAATTTCTGAGTTATTTGGATTTAACTGATGATGATTTAACTCAATCCTTGTTTTTGTTTTTTTAATGGCAATGGCAACTTTATTAATATAGCACAATTAAAACAACACAAGATGACTAATGTGTTTTACAATATCACAGGAAAACAAGCATCATACAGGCAACACATAATAAAATCATCACTGATTAAAAGCTATTGAAATCAGATTTTTTTTTTGAGTTGTTCTTTAAAATCCTGTATAGTAGCAGCATCTCTAGTATGTTTAGGCAAACTGTTACAAAGTTTAGCGGTGCTGCAGCAAAAGTGAAATCTCCCTTTTGACTCAGATGATCACATTTTTTAATACCCATATAAGAGTCTATCGACTCTATTTTGAAGTTTTTGCAAATGAGAAATAATTGACTGACTAATTCTCCTATATAACGCATTGCAGTAGTAAAGTATTGATGGTATCAAAGCATGGATTGCAATTTCAAAGCCTTTAAACATCAATAACATGATTTCATCTTAGCTAGATTGCATAAGTGAAAGAGACTTGCCTTTACGACAGAATTTATATGTTCGTTCAGCTTTAGAGAGCTGTCAATATACACGCCTACATTTTGAACACTTGTTTTGATGTGACAAAGCGCCAAAATCTAGATGTGCTGTACTGAAGGTAGCTGTGGATGCCATGGAATTTGTTGTTTCTCTGAGTTGTCAGAGCATCAGGTGTGTAAATTCAGTTCTGTTTATTTAAAGTAAACTGGATTAGATTCCAATAATTGTGCTCATACTTTCACTGATCAAGAGTTTACAGTATGAGCTGATGATCTGGTTTTATATATTTTACATTTATTAATGAATCCTATGTGATCATTTCAAAAGAAAGGTAATTTTGATAGTGAATTTGATTAATAATAAAAATGACTTATGTGACAATACAATAAGGACTGAATGACTGATTTTGAACACAAAAACAGAGTTTGATAAAAGCACAGATACACACCATAACTCATCATGACTCACAAACACACACTGATCTCACTGAGACTTTGTTTATGCAATGTATTATAGAGTTGCGAGCTTGGGGGCGGGGAGCGCAAGCATTTAAAGGGGACGCACGCTGAATCAGCGCATATTTAATTATGCCCCAAAATAGACAGATCAAAAATTGAATAATAAAAATCTATGAGGTATTTTGAGCTGAAACTTCACAGACACATTCAGGGGACACCTTAGACTTATATTACATCTTGTGAAAAAGGGTTCTAGGGCACCTTTAATGTAATGAAGGGAAAATAAGAGACTCTGTGACATCTCACTGTTACTGATTTATCATGAGCTCAAAGCATTATGTGTAGAATCTCTCTACAGTCTATTCTGATTGATAATCACAGTTTCACTGATGATCCAGTAAAACCAACATTAAACCCAGGATAGAGCGGTTGAGTGAATGTGGTCTGGACTGTGTGGATGAGGCTCATTGTGTCTCCAGAGATGCTGTAGAAGGACAGAGTTCCTGCACTGTGATCCACATACACTCCTATTCTACTGCTGATGAACTTTACAGGGATTTTAGTCTGTATGTTATTGTGTATGAATGAGAAACTGTATGAATGAGAGCACCTCAAACTCCAGGACTGATCATTATAACCAAACCAACACTCATTACCCTGTCCCTTCCTTCTGATGCTCTTATATGACACTGATATAAACACACCAACACTCCACTCAATCTCCCAGTAACAGCGTCGAGCACACACACTCTCTCTACTCAACACCTGACACACATCAAATCTGTCTGGATGATCAGGATACGGCTGGACTGTGCCAGAGTTGGTAATCTCTCTGTTCCTCTCAGACAGACGGAGGTGTTTATTCACTGTGTTCAGATCCAGAGTGAACTGATGGGAATCTGATGGAGATAAAACACATCAGAATCAGGAATTATGAATCTGATCTTTTAAAGTAGCTGAACTCTAGCTGATCAACTATAAAACTCTTCTGTCATGTTTTCTTTCTCCTTCTACAGGAAGAACATGAACACACTCAGTGAGTTTCTCTGCTTGTTTTTTTAGTGACTTACATTGTAGGAAGTTGTTCCTGGTCCTGGTAGCAATGTTAGTGAAAGTGACTGTGGAAATCAACAGACATGAAGAGAGTGATTATCATGTCAAGAGAAAATGATCCCTGCATCCAGTCCTAAGAGATTTCTAATATGATCTTCTACATGTTATGAGGATCATTTCTGAGAGCAGATGAATCTCCAGGACTTTACCTCTGTCAGAGATCTTCTTGAGCTCCTCTTTGCAGAAATCCTCCAGTTTGTATCTCAGCTGACGGACAGATTCTCTTACAACATCAAAAGAGGAAAGAGAACTGATGGGATTGTCATTTACGTCTGTAGAGTCAGGAGGAGCTGAGAGAGACTGGAAACTCTACAGAAAGCAGAAATCAAAGCTCATCACCTCCACACTTCAGCCAATAACCTGCACTACTGACAGATTTGAGCAGCTCTTGTTGATCTTTAGTAACTCTCCTCAATCCAGCACTTTCACAGCATCAGATTCATTCTCCTTATATATTTATTACATAATGTTAGAGCTATAAATTCCAGCGTTTGACACTTACACTTGTAACGTATGATGTTTTATTTAAAAAGTTTGGGAGGAGCAACATTCAAATGATCTACCCAATCATCATGAGAGGAGGCCTATAAATATGTAGTTGACTCACCAATGTACCTCAGCAGTTTTTTCAGCATGCCTCCACCACCATATCTCCTCACACTCACCTGGTGACTATCCTAATCAAAGATACAGGTGGGGTACTCTGGGTTTGGGCCAAATAACGAGCTTGGAGCCTGTTCCTCGGACAGCAAGCCAAGTTCGCATTCTTTTACTCTATCTGATTATTTGTAGGTGTGGACTCGAGGACTGTCAGAGGGCTTGAAGTCTGCCCAGATGAAAATGGAAAACAGGAGACGAGAAGGAAAACCAGAGGCAAACGAACTGGTAGTCCCACAAATCTTTATAGATGGTTTGCACAATAAGCACACTCTTCACATGCATGTAATAGAGCGAGTATAAAACAGGTAAAGAAAGCACTCTGATAAACGCTACAAATCAAAGTGGAAAAGAAACTATAGTACACTGTAACAGCAATGGTAGTGGTAGAGTGGCCAACTCTCTCATCAGTCAAGCACTCTCTCTATCTGTGCGTAAGAACAGCATGCATAAAATAATGTCCCGTACATTATGTGTGCATTATTTTATGCAAACATTATTTTATACATTGTACGCCATAGAAGAAGTCATCTTAAAGGCATGTTAACATTAATGTCATAAACAGTATTTAACATCAGGTGGCCATTACACACTATATGTAAAGTTTCTAGGAAAACACTTGATGAACAAACATCTGCCAATAACATAATTGTAACAGATCATGTGCATCAATGGCATCACATGGCAGGGTTGAGTGGATTTAATCAGGAAAATCAAAGGTGTTACGGCTGGTGCCGTTTTGTGGTGGTGTGAATAGTTTATATTAGGGTATCTTTGGATACTGAAGATTTTTCTTTCCTTTCCTTTTTTGTCAGTTTATTATTGTTTTCTTAGATAGAGTGTTATGTTTTGATCATTTCTTTTATTTGATTGCCACCCAATTACCTTCATCTTTTCCCTTGCCTGTTGTTTTTTTTTTCTTTTCTTTTATGTAAATATTACTGCAAGTTGTCTTGGTGTTTGAGTTTGCCACTATATTATTGTAAATAAAAACTTGTTGATTGCCTTTTAGCGAATTGGTTTCATTTTCTTGCATTGGTATCGGACCGAAGTCAAACCTCAACAGTTAATGTTATTCCCCATTCCCCTTAATCACACCAGAGGATGTAACAAAAGGCAAAGAGTAGATTGACCTTTATTTATAAATATTGAGCAGTTAGTGGCTCTGAAATTCACAAGGACACTTCGGACACAATCCCAAGGTCAGGTTTTGTGGTTTAAATACACTGAAGCATTGCTAATATACAACCTCACTTCCTGTTTGAGGACTTCACTGTCAAATTCATTAATGTGTTAATGAAAATTATTATAAAATACTTTAGCAGGTTTGAAGATTATCTAATTTTTGTAAGCATTACTCAAAATTTGTAGTATAAGTCAAAGACTGTAAAAAATAATAAGTAGAGAGATGATAAGTGATTAATAATAGATGATAATAATAAGATGATAAATAATATGTGAAGAGATGATGGTAAATCTAGCTGGGTGAAACTCATACCATCAAGTTCATGGATTTCACATTGTTGTAAAAAATAAAATAAATAAATAAATATTAGTGAAGTTTTGAGCTGTTATTGTCTGGAAGCTCAATATATCTTTCAGAAAAATGTTTCCTAAGAGATTTCCAGAGTTGAACTGCATTTGTAAGTGAGTCTCTTTCAAAAGAAGATGATCAGATGAGAGTCTGACTGATGATTATATAATAACCGAACACACAGATCAACACTTCAGTCAACAGCTCATTCTGCTCTCATGAAATGTTTCTCTGTGAGTCTCTTGCTCAAGTCCACTATGATCCTGTTCTTCTAGATCTCTGTTACCTGCAGGAAATGGATGTGATCCTGTGTGTGTGAAAGCTGCTCCAGCTCAGCGTTTCTCCTCCTCAGATCATTGATCTCCTGCTCCAGTCGCTTCTGTCGTCCTTCAGCTCGACTCACTGCAGTCTTTTCCTGATCTCTGATCCTCTGTGTGGCCTTAGAGCGGCTTCTCTCAATGGAGCGGATGAGCTCAGTGAAGATCCTCTCACTGTCCTTCACTGCTGTCTGTGCAGAGCGCTGTTAGGACACACATCACAATCACACAGTGGCTTCAGTGAGTCCTGACTGAGACTTCTCAAACTTCTCTTCTTCTCCAGACTCACCTTATGAGACTCCACAGCCTCTCTCAGCTGCTGAAGACCTTTCTCTCTCTGCTCAATCCTCTGTTGGAATGACCTCTGCATCTTCTTCAGCTGGTGCTAAAGGACAAACCAATAACAAGAAACACAAATCATCAAGTAAACATATATGAATCCAGTATCAGTGAAGTGGTGAGACTGAGGGGTTAATCCTCTGGGGTCTGAGGGTATTTTGGGGCCCTGGGGAAGTTTTGACATGCCTTGACATTTGTGCTTTTTTCAGTTGCTTATAAACAAATGAATGTAAAAAGTGTCATTACACTGTTAATCAGCACGAATAAGGCTACCATAATATGTGAGCAACTTATATGTAAATGTTTGTATATCTGAGAGAATAACATTTATGTTTGGTTATTGAAAAAAAAAAGACACTATGTGTCTACAAGACTTCTGGGTACTGAATGTAGAAGCCTAGATTTTTTGCTTCAAAATGATGTGAAAATCATCCTGTCTACTCATTAAAATAAAACACTATATTCATTCACTCCTGAGAAGACAATGACCCGCATAATAAGCTGCATAACAAGCCTTTCAGTAAGGTAGGCTATGTGAGAGAAAACTAAAGAAACTGAGGACAACGTAGTTTATTTTGTAGTTTATTTAGAATATAGTTAACAATATAAATGAGAGTCAAAGGCACTTTTTGAGTTCACAGATTTACCCAGAAAAAAATCCTGCTCAAAGATATAAGTGAACATCACTTACCTGGTCTTCAACTGTGTTTGGTGTTTCTATGGATGTCCAAAACAGGACAAAGAAATCTTGTCTTAACCTCTATGACATTTATGTATCATATTTGTTATATTAGAGAGTCTATTAATGTTAATGTGCAGTTTAATACGTTGCTAACACAGTTTATTTCAGTATTTATTCAGTCGATTTCACTCTTCTCAGTAACTTATCGCAATCTTTTTGGGAAAAGCCAATAAGTCATGTTTACTAGCCTTATGTGTAGTAACCATGTGACTGCGCCATTCATTTTTTTGAGGTTTAATATTCACAGACACTAGTCTATATCATGATTAGAATAAAGAAATTAAGAATAAATTAATATTTTTGGAGTTGACGCGGGCATTGACTCTGTTTGCATGGGTCGCCTCAGAATTTGGGTTTGAATAGTGCACGCTGTCTATCGGCGTGACCGCATTAGCAGATAATGAGGTGATTCGTGAACTACTGACATCTCTCTCTTTTCAAACAAATTACATAAAAAGAGAATATTTGTTTTCGATTTTACTTATATTATTTAAAACCTGACGTTTCAATGTTTCTTTAGACATATGTCTAATTGTATGTATGTATGTTTGTGTGATACGTATTCTCTAAGTCACAGTTCATTTAAGAATCAGAATGGACTTCATTCAGACAGAGATGACAGATCGCACATAATTTTAGTTTTCTTTATTTTGCAAAAAGCACAACATTTTGTTTTTACTGTGATTGTACACAAATAAAACAAGACATTTCACAAACTTATTTGTATGTCCAAAATTGACAGAGTATTTTGATTTTCTTTCACACTTGTAAGAAAAAAACCAAGGTGGTATCGCCGACGTGACCACCGACCCCTGAGTGTTAAAGATCTTGCACGGTAAGGTTATAGGTTCATTCATAAGTCCCAGAAGATAAACAAACATTTATTTCCAAACTTGTTTTTGTCTTTCATAACACAAAAGAACATATCCTGGAGAATGTCTCTGTTTTTAAAGCCCAAATCAAATATGGTGATACATCAATAACATCAAACCTCACCGACTCATGCATGTGACATGTGACATCCCTCCATATTTGATTTTGACTTTTGCTGCATCCCAATGTGCATACTATCCACCCTCTCTGCCCTAAATAGTATTGAATGTTACTAATGTCACAATAGTATGCACATTTAGACCCCCCATAAGAGTTGTATGAATTACTTTTATGCTACCTTTAAAGGTAGGTTAGGTAATTTTCACAGCAGCAAGCAATAGCAAACTAGCTTTGAAAGCATAAGATCCCACCCTCCCTTCAGATCATCTACAAAATCAGACCAAACAAAAGCATCACAAGAGATGGCACTACTTCATGACTCAAAGCATGTGACATTACAATATTAAAGAACATAAACAACTTAAAGAGCACTGACCTGTACCACCTGACTGCTGCATATTAATTTCAGTGTTAATAGTGTTGCCATTGAAATGCATAAATTAGAGCCACAAACCACTCCAAGTGTTACAGAGGCTTCACCATCTGCCACACCAGACCCTTCAGCTCCACCCACTCATTCACAATCATCCATTGCACTCATTGTTCAATCTCCTCCCGCCACAACATCTGTCGCACCTCCAGCACCAGAACCTATGCAAGTGGAATTTTACCATCTGTCTCATGCGGGGCGTCAGTGGCATATACAGAACCATCTGTGCCTCTACTGTGGTTCTGACAGATATCGCATACATCAATGCCCTATCAATCCTCTACATCCAGTGGTGAGTACCATCCAGCTACCACCTATGACTGAAGCATTAAACCGTACTACTGTATCATTGACTACATCCGAACACTCTGTTTCAGCACCTGCCTTAAACGATACTGGATCTGCGGGAAATTTTGTCTCACTCTAACTTCTCCTCCAACTTCATCTCCAACGTAAGAACTTTTCACAAGGACTGGATATCCATACCATCCTGGGTACACCGCTGGGCCAAGGTAGCTTGAGGCATTGCACACCCACTGTGACGCTCCGCATCGGCTGCCTTCATCAGGAGCAGATCTCCTCTGTGGTGCTGGAGGGTTCCACTTTTGACATCATCTTGGGATGCCTGTGGATGAACCAACATTCTCCTCTCGTGAATTGGAATACTGGAGAAATAATTCAGTGGAGTGAATATTGTCACGAGAACTGTCTCTCTTCTCTCAAGAAACAGAAACCTTCAGAATCTTTGCTGAAATCTTCATCTTCAACTTCTACGGATATCATGCTTAACTCCGCCACAATTGAGAGTCCAGAATCCACCACCAAGACTGAGATCCCTCACGAATATCAGCCGTTCCAAGAGGTGTTCAGTAAGCAGTTGGCAATGAACTACCACCTCATTGGCCATGGGACTTCGCCATCGACTGCTGCCTGGGGCTAACTTACCCAAGGGTAAAATCTACCCTTTGTCCATCCCCGAGCAGAAGACCATAGAGGAATACATCGCGGAGGCACTCAAGCAGAAGTTCATTTATCCATCTACTTCCCCTGTCACTTCCAGCTTCTTTTTTGTTGGCAAGACGGACAGAGGCTTGAGGCCGTGCATCGACTATCGCACCTTGAACAGCCAAATTGTCAAGTTACATTGTGCACTTCCTCTGGTCTTATCTTCCTTGGAGTAGTTGCGGGGAGCTCAAGTCTTCATGAAGCTGGACCTGCGGAGTGCTTACAACCTCATCAGAAAAAAAATCATTAAGGAGCCATTGGCTCCTATAAGGGGAAAAATTATATATGTTTATATATCTCCCCTTTACAGTTTCAGCATTTTCATCTTGTGATTTTTCTGGGAAATGAATGTCACTATTTTCATGATTAGATTTTTATATTTCCTGCTTTCATTTTTCATTAAGTTTTAATAATTTCTTTTGTTTTTAGTTGTATTTTATTTTTTTTAAACATGTCTGTTTAGTTTGTATGAATTTTTTTCAGTATTAACATTTATTTCAATTAATGAAAAAATGTTTTTTAATTTTTTTTAGTTAACTATAATAACCCTGACACTAGTAAAATCTTTATATTGAATAATGTCAAATAATGTTCTTAGTCTTTCCTTTCTGAAGCTACAACAGTTTACTTTTGAATCAAATGAAAATAAATATAAATATATGGAAATAAATGTATAAATATAATAAAAATTGTGTAACCAAATAACAAACAGGGGAAATTAATATACATACTACTTGACTTCGATTAATGAACAGGTCAAAATACAGTGGGACTCTTATTTCGAAATGTCTGTGGTTTACTTTTGCTGCTCATTCAAGTTCAGATGAGGAAGATAAAAAAATGACGTTGTTACAACCGTTTACAACACATAATATAAATAATATAAAGTAAACTTTGTCATAATTGATCAGCATTAATTCATAAGCAATTGGTTGACAAATGATTGCGAGCTGCTCTGAAGCACTTTTCAAGATGGACAGTTCAAGATGGCGCCAATGTATATGGCCGGCCATCCACTGCTCCTGGTTGTATGGATGTTCATCGTGTTTTTATTGACTGTTTTAAATACTGCAGACTCTCTATTGGTGTATGATCGCCAAACACTACTTAACATTAGATCGGCTGTTGAAAATACATCGATCTATAATGTTAACCAGGGTGGAAAAAAACAACTCGCCCCCTCCTCCGCTCTTGTGTGGATAACCTGACTATCTTTGTCGGACCCTATGCTCTCCCGGGAGGAAGAAGCGACATAGACGCCACGGTAAACGCGGTGGTCTACTGGTGAGAGCTAGGACCTTGATGGCCTTGTTTCCAGGGGCTGATCCCCACTGGATTTTATCCGAGCTTGGCGTGGAATGTTGCCGGTGTGTGCTCCGACGTGTAATGTGATCCACACCGTGGATCGGTGTGTATTTTTAGAAGTTGTACCTCTGAACTGTACTTATTTTAATTCTCCACGGCTTACTAGTTGAGGAGGTGGAGTAGCAGCTATTTTTAAAGAACACTTAAACTGTCGTCTGTCAGCTTCCTATTCCAGCTTCGAACTCAGTATTTTTGAATTAAGCTTGAGTTGTCCGGTGTTGTGCGCTGTTGTCTATCGCCCACCCAAATATAACAAAGACTTTATTGAGGAGTTTTCAGATTTTTTGGCTGATATTATGCCAAAATATGTTTGGGTCTTAATTGTTGGGGATTTTAACATCCATGTGTGTTGTCCTGTCAAACCCTTGGCTAAAGCCTTTCTTAATCTGGTGGAGTCTTTTAACTTAACTCAGCTTGTGGCTAGTCCCACACATGTTTGTGGTCATATCTTAGACTTGGTTTTATCATATGGCTTGCCAATTGGTAATATTGAAGTCGGTGATGCTGTTTTCTCTGATCATTTACCTGTTTTCTTTGAGATATGTATTACATGTGATCCTAAAGTGACTGCTCCAACCTGTCGCCGTAGAACAATTAATTCTTCAACCGTTCAATCATTCTCTGAGGCTTTTAATGCTATTGACGATGACTATTCAAGGTCTTCATACGGCCTTAACACTGATGATCTGACTTCATTGTTTTCTTCAACTTGTCTTAATATCTTGGATACTGTGGCTCCTTTTAAGATGGTTCGGGTAAAACCAAGAACTCAACCTTGGCTGAACGCTACTACTCGATCTGTAAGGCTTGAGTGTAGAAGAGCGGAACTGAAAGAAGGATAAATTGCAGATTTCCTTTGATATTTTGAAGGAGAATCTGCTTAAATATCAAAAAACTGTTAAATCTGAGAAATCAAAGTATCTTTCTAGTGTCATCTGTAATAACTCCCACAAGCCAGCTGTGCTATTTAGTACTATTAACTCGGTTTTAAACACTCCCCAAGCAACCTGCCTAGAGCCTTCAGCCGAGATGGATGAGAACTTTTTAGACCTTTTCATTGACAAGATTGAAGCTGTTAGAGCGAATATCTCAAAACTCCTATTTCTATCCAAACTATTGGAAAAGGTTGTATTTGGACAATTGAATTCATTTTTAGATTTACATGGTATTCATGAAGTGTTTCAGTCTGGTTTTAAAGCACTTCACAGTACAGAAACTGCACTGTTGAAGGTTTTTAATGACTTGCTACTTGTCACCGACTCTGGTGACTGCGCTATCTTAATTTTACTGGATCTTTTGGCTGCATTTGATACAGTTGACCATAATATCTTGATTTCAAGGCTAGAACAATGTGTTGGTATTAAGGGTTATGCATTGGAATGGTTTAAATCCTATTTGGCTGAAAGAACTTTCATCTTGGAGACTACGTCTCCTTAACTGCTGCACTCACTTGTGGTGTCCCCCTGGGCTCCATTTTGGGGCCTATTCTGTTCTCCCTGTATATACTTCCATTGGGTCATATTTTTAGGAAATTTGGTATTTCTTTTCATTGTTATGCAAATGACCTGCAAATTGATCTGCCCTTGAAATGAAAAGATACCTGCTCTTTAGCGCCTCTTTTGCATTGTTTTGAAGAAATTAGGACTTGGATGGCACTAAATTTCCTTAATTTTAATGAAAAGAAAACAGAAGTGGTGTTGTTTACGCCAGGGGGAACCTGTGAGACAGTAGACCTAAACCTCGAGCTGAATCCATATGTGAAGCCCTATGTAAAAAATTTGGGTGTTGTTATGGATCGTGATTCTAAATTGGATAAACAGATTAATTTAGTAGTTAAATCATGTTTTTCCAATTGAGACAACTCACCAAGGTGAAACCTTTCTTGTCTTCTAAAGACTTTCAAAGAATTATGCATATATTCATTTCATGTCGCCTTGATTATTGTAACAGCCTATATTTAGATATATTTACATTGCCAACATGTAACTAGGATTGGGTATTGAGAACCAGTTATAACCGGTTCCAAATGTCAAAGAACCGGGGATTCGATACGATGCGTACATTTCGATTCTGTTTATCAATTCCTGTTTTTTTTTCAGTCATTTTCGCACGGCGAACGGCATCACGCACATATGCAGTTTATTATGGCACTGACTAATATCAATGAAAAATATCAATGAAATAAAATAAAAAATAATGACAATAATAATGATGATGATAATAATATTATTACGCAAAAAACTGGAGAATTGGGGATGAGGAGGGTGACTGTCACGGTTCCAGTCATTCCCGGACTACATTTCCCACAATCCTCCCTGGCAATCACCTGCACTCACTCCACCAATCAATAATCACCACACCCAGCTGCAGCTCATTATCTGGACTATTTAAACCATTCTCATCCTCACACACTTAGCGAGGTCTTGTATACTCCGGTAGCATTTCTGAGCGTTATCATTCTGTCTGTATGCCTGTTTTGATCTAGTCTGTTCACCGTCTACGATTCTCTGTTGCCTGCCTTTGGATTGTTTATTATTTCCTGGATTTGTGATTGATATCTGCCTGCCCTGATTCTACTGCCTGTTCCATGACCACAATTCTGCCTTGTCCCTGCTGTACCTGTTTGCCACTGTTTGACCCTTGCATGTTTGACCACGTACATTATTCATTAAAAGCTTGCATATGAGTCCCGCTTCGTTACAGTGACAATAGCAACAGTAATAGCAATATTAATAATAATAGTAATAATAATAACAATAATAATAATGATTAATTCAATTAATAAGAAATGACAAATAGTAATAATAGTATTAGCAATAGTAGTAATGATAAACATATTAACAAATATACTCATTTCATCCGGAATGAGGGGAAGGTTAAAGGATCAGGAAGAGGACAAATAAAAATAATAGTACTAGTAACAGCAATGATGATAATATTATTATTAATAATAATGGTAATATTGATACAGCCATTAATAATAATGATAATAGTAGTAGTTGTAATAGTAATGTTAATAATAATAATAGTAATAATATTACTAATGGTAATATTGATACAGCTATTAATGATAAGATCCCCCTATGGCATAGGATAGACACCTGCCAGCGTCATGTTGCAACGGGCTATCAAGGTGAGGTGCTACGGGGCCCAGGGTCACAAAATCCATCCCCATCCCCAGCTGTCCCACACATGCCACGCTTACCCTGTCTTTGTGTTTTTTGTTTTGATAAATTGAAATATGGCTGCTTTCATTGTTATACTCATGATAGACATGTTTATGTCAACTAGTGTATAATGCATTAAAAAATCATGGCGTGCAGCATGGAACCAGCCCAGTTCAAAGCCCTGGCCACCACGCCCATGGAACCGCACAGAACCGCACATGGCAGGGACTGGTATGCCACAGCCAACCAGGGTCCAGAAGCAGCGAGAGAGAGAGAGAGAGAGAGAGAGAGAGAGAGAGAGAGAGAGAGAGAGAGAAAGAAAGAAATAAAAGTATTTTATTTATATTTGATATTAGTCAGTGTTGCTACCTCTTCCTGACCCCCCTCCCCCCAATCATGTGTGAATATTGATGGTGTATCATTGAGGATGGTTTCAGTCAAAGAAGGTCAGTGGATTCATGACTGTTGGAAGTTAAAGAGAGATGACCAAGAAGGGTGTAATTCTGATGTATTATTTTGAGTGGAGGTTGACAAGTTTTCCATGGAGATGTACTCTATTAGTAAATTTTTCCAAGTTGTAATGTGTATGGAGTTCCTTGATTTCCAGTTCATGAGGATAGTTTTCTTAGCGATAGTTAGAGCCACTAGGAGTAATTGACTGTTTGTACTGTTCAAATTGATTATGGATATGTCACCTAATATACAGAGGGAGGGAGACAGTGGGATGTGACATCCCATAAGGTTGGATAGGGAGTCAGTAACGTTTTCCCAGAATTTTTTAACTGAGGTGCAATCCCAAATAGCGTGTAAATAGGTGTCTGGAGTGTTTTGTGTGCAATGTGAGCATGTTTCTGAAGTAAAACCCATTTTAAATAATTTCTGTCCAGTTAGGTGAAATCTATGAAGTACTTTATACTGTATAAGTTGTAATTTGCCGTTTTTTTGTCATGAAGTAGATATTTTTGCAGATTTGTGTCCAGAAATCAGCATTGGGAGCAATGGATATGTGTGCTTCCCATTTAGCATTGGGTAGGCTTAATATGCTGTCTGATTTGGATATTATTTTAAATATTTAGGAGAGTAGGTTTTTTGGGGGGAGGTTATATTAATTAGCTCTGAGATTTGAGGGGAAAGGTCTAGATTAATTGTCTTAAAAATTAAATTTTTGATTTAATAGATGATTTGATTTGTAAGTATTCCAAAAAAACAATCACTCCACATGCAGTTTCTGCCCTTCACCCATCTGGTTGGCCAGAGACTGGCCATGTTTCTAAACAGAAATAAATGTGTTGCCCCAAGAACGGACATCGCATCCTTCTTAAAAACTTAACATGTGCACGATTTATAAATCTAGGGAACAAAATAGTAAATTGCACACACAATTTAGCCTACTATTTTAGCCTACTATGTGCGGGGCTCCGTACAGACTAATTTGTTGGTTAAAATGTACTTTTTTAACACTTCTTCAGCAGTATACAACATCAGTCTTTTGTTGTATTCTAACCATTATTATAAAAACTGCTTTCTGAATTGTGCAGTTCGATGCAGGTCAAATGTTATAAATTAAGTTACAAACGTAGGTTCGGGAGGAGCATTCAGTGTATATAAGCAGCAGTCATTACACTGTCCCAGTGTCCCTTCTTGCATCCCTCCACCTCCACATCACCCTTTATGGTAAAGTGCGTTACATTTCAGACACACACTCTAAGTAGTTGACCAATCACAACAGACCGGGGCCAGCTGACCAATCAGAGAAGACTGTGATTTTCAGAAATTTTAAAGAAACTGAAACTAAAACAGAGTATTCAGACAGAGGGTAAAAGCAGACGCTGCAACAATGTAAATAATAAGAAAAATACTATTTTTGAACATTAAATTATGAAAATGTATTCTAGTAAACCTCATAAACAAATTATGAACCTTTAAGGGGCCATTCACTGTGCTTCTTTTGGTGGCTTTAACTCTCTGGAGTCAGAAACGCGCTGGCGCGTTTCGCAGGATTTTTTTCACATTGCAGCAAAACAGACTTAAAATACTCTGTAATTTTTTGCCATAGAGACATAAGTAATATATCAATTGAAACTATAGAATATCCTCTTTTATATGTGTATACTCAGAGTAAAAACAAAATGCGTGTTTTGCAAAATAAAGAAAATTAACATGACGCGTGATCTGTTGTCTCCCTCTGAACGAACTCCAATCTGATAGTTCTCAGAAAAGGAACTGTAACTTAGTGAATACTAATCACAAAAAAATTTGACTTATGTCTAAAGAAACGTTGAAATGACAGGTTTTAAATTGTGTAAGTCAAATCGAAAAAAATCGAAAACAAACATTCTGTGTTTATGTAATCTGTATGAAAAAAGAGCCATGTCAGACGCCTGTGATTCAGCTCATTATCCGCTAATGCGGCCACGCCCACGGACCAGCGCTATTCAGACGCAAATTCTGAGGCAATACATGTACGTACATGTATATCGTCTCAATCGTGTATTTATTGTCTTCAAAGTGTTTTGCATAGCCATAGTTAGAGATCTCTGGAAGCCTCTGTTAGTTCCTGGATTGTCACATGGCCTGTTCTTCTTTAGGAGGTATTTGTGGACTAAAGGTGTACAGAGCGTAATAAATATTGAATAAATATTACTCCTCTGTATAGAAAATTGACATAAGTATATGAGAATCCATCAATATTTCTCCAAATGTGCATGCTTTTAAACTAAAAGCCTATATGAAATGCCATAGAGGTAACATGAATGTTCAGACACTTTGCATCACAGAAATACATTACATTTTAAAGTATATAATAGAATACCATTATTTTAAATTGAAATATTTCACAGTATTGCTGTTTTTTCTGTATGTTTGATATACACCATGATGAGCTTGAGACATGATCACAGAGGGTTTTTTCACAGCCTACCTGACTGAAAGAGCTCATTATTATGCAAGTCATTACAGCTCATTATGTGGATCTTTTGTCTTCTCAAATGTGAATCACAGGATTATTCATGATGCTTCACACCTCCACGCATACTGTGTTTCTTGACAAAAAGTGAAGTCTTGTGAACACAGAATTAAATTTTATTTCAGTGACTTAAATTTTTAGTTTTTTCAATAACCACGCATAAACATTATTCCTTCAAAAACACAAACATGTACATACATGTTCCTCACATATTATTGTAGCCTAGTTTGTGTTGAATACAGTGTAATGATACTTTTTCCGTTTTCTCAGACTCCAGAAGGTTAACAGTAGCACTCTTTTTTGCAGCATCTCGAGAAGAAAAAAAGCATCTCTAGACCTGCTGTTTTTTTCATTACACTGACCTGCGTCAAAACAGCAAAAGCACATTCTGTGTGAACCTAAATGAGCATAAAGGGACCTCTATAAGTTCATACCTGTTTCTCTGTCCTCTGTGCTGCAGCTGATACAGTGTCATGGTTTTTATGTTCATCTATACACAGCACACATATACACTTCTGGTCAGTGCGGCAGAAAACCTCAAGGAGCTTGTTGTGTTTCTGGCAGATCATCTCCTGCAGTCGTCCAGTGGCTTCAGTCAGATTGTGTCTCTTTCTTTTTAACAAACTCTCATGTTGTTCAAGGTGATTCTGACAGTAAGAGTTGAGACACTCCAGACAGGACTTGACGGCTTTGTATTTTCTTCCAGTACAGACGTCACACTGCACATCTCCAGCTCCAGCGTAACAGTCAGCAGGAAGTTTTCTCTTCTTCAGTTTCTCCACCACTTCAGCCAGCATGGTGTTTTTTGCTAAAGCAGGTCTTGGACTGAAGGTCTGTCTGCACTGAGGGCAGCTGTAGACTCTCATCTGATCCTCCTGATCCCAGCAGCCTGTAATACAGATCTTACAGTAACTGTGTCCACAGGGAATGGCCACTGGATCCTTCAGGAGATCTAGACACACTGGACACAGGAACTGATCCTGAGAAATTCTGGCTTCTGCCATTTTACTGCATGAATACAGAGACACAAACACACAACAGCTCAACTACACTTCAGTTTCTCTTACTCTGAACTGAAACTGTTTCCTGCTTCCTGCTTCCGTGTGCAAACCATTTTTTCTGTAAAACAGTGTGACGAGGCTTAATGGTAATAATGTATGAATGTATTTTTGGAGCTAAACAACTGTGCCTGTGCCTGTGACAGTGGAATTTATCGTTTGTAGTAGATATTATCCACACATGTATAAGATTCAGTACGTTTGAAGTCACAGAAAAAAATGTTTTAAGATATGCAAACTTTTAGATTTTTTTTTCTCTCCCACAAACACAACAGTTAAACCTTCTCAAATTCTTCATTGCAGATGCACAAATCCTATTATACGAATGACAAAGGCGAGTGTTAATGATCTTCACCTGTGAGGCGCAACAGCCTTGAGTCTCTCACGGAGGAGCTCCGGGAGCATAAAAGGAGGAGCGATGACAGTTAAGGATGAGAGAGGACCAGGCCTGGACTTTATTTTATGTTTTATTATGTTTGTGTGGCTGGCAGATGTCCGTGAGGGTCTGCCGGCTTTACTTTCGTTTTGTATTTATTTATTTTGAATTAAAGTTTTGTTGAATGTTCGCCGGTTCCCGCCTCCTTCTTCCCATATTTACGAACTGCAATACACTAACATTACTACCCAATCAAAATTAGAATGGGGCGGGTCTTGGAAATTGTGTGGTTGAAATCCAACCGAGTCCTACTAACTTAGGGGGAGATTGGGGTGAAAAGTACAATAAACCTCGCAAGAATCGAAAATGAGCTACTTCCATAGACTGGAGTGAGACAATAGATCCTTCTCGAGCTGTGTCTCTTTCTAGGAGCTCTGTGGCACGACAGATCATTATAGCGCTTCAGTTTGAGCAGAGCGCACATAACCCAATTATCTCTTCGCTTTACTAGGAGCATTTTGCACTTTAAGATATTGCATATTCATTGTATTTGTACTTAACATGTACTTCAATATATATTGTATAAATCCATTTAATGACAGCCACCATTTAAATGTTTAGACCTAATGTTACATAAAAAAATGAGTAGAAACAATTATGTCATTAAAATTTTATTATAACGTTATTACCACGGAAGTGGTGCGCAGGTGCTGGCGTTGGAGGAACGTGCAAGTGATTCAAGGTGCAGTGAACACGACGGTGACGCAGAGTAAATCCACCCACGACGGTGCAGAGAGCACGAGTGATTCGAGGTGCAGTGAACACGACAGTGACGCAGAGTAAATCTTGTTGTTCATTCTCATCTATCTTTTAATTAGTAAAGACTGAGATAACTAATGCCAGTGTAGTGACACTGCCATTATTGTGGATTGGTGGAACCCCTGTTGGAGTCAGATGCTGTGCCTGCTGCCCGGACTGTGGCTATAGTTAAGGATGGTAAGATCCCTGTCCGGTTGTGTAATTTGCACCCTTACAGAGTGTCTGTGGGCCGGTACCAGAAGCTTGGGTGACTGTACGAGATGCCCGATGCAGATATCTATGGCCAAAGGGACCTCGATCTGACTCTGAGTATGGATGGGATTGTTGACATCCATGTGGTGGAAGCTGAAAGCTCCGAAGAGGAGGTAATTGCTGATTGGGTG
Organism: Chanodichthys erythropterus; assembly: GCF_024489055.1. Lineage (NCBI taxonomy): Eukaryota > Metazoa > Chordata > Actinopteri > Cypriniformes > Xenocyprididae > Chanodichthys > Chanodichthys erythropterus. The sequence continues at coordinate 33,614,342 of NC_090228.1, read as the reverse complement.
AATCCATTAATGCTTGGATCTGATTTAACTGACCAGCAATGTCAAACGTTTGATACCCTTTTGAGGAAGTGGGGTGGAGTGTTTGCTAAGCATGAGGATGATTTGGGCTTTACTGAGACTGTCCAACATAGGATATACACTGGTGATACCCCTCCTGTCCGGGAACGCTTTCGACCCCTTCCTCCAATGATGTATAAAGAGATGAAAGTTTTACTGCCAGATATGATGGAAAGAGGAGTAATTTCTGAGAGTAACAGCCCATGATCAAGAAGAAAGATGGAAGTTGGCGCTTTTGTGTTGACTATAGGAAGTTGAATGCAGTTACACACAAAGATGCGTTCCCACTCCCTCGAATAGAAGAGACCCTGACTACTTTACCCCGAGCCGAGTGGTTTAGCACCCTGGATTTGGCCAGTGGCTATTGGCAAGTGGGGGTGCCCCCTGACGATCGCCCAAAGACTGCATTTACAACTCCCTTAGGGTTATTTGAATTCCAGTGTATGCCATTTGGCCTGTGCAGTGGACCAGCTACATTCCAGAGATTAATGCAGCACTGTCTGAGTGGCAGTGTTGTAGATTTTCTGTTGGTCTATTTGGATGATGTCATTGTGTATTCTGCAGATTTCGCCACCCATCTTCGTCATTTGGAGCAGGTGTTCCAGCGACTGTCACCATATGGATTGAAATTGAGGCTGGACAAGTGTCAGTTTCTTCAACAACAAGTGAAGTTCTTGGGGCATGTAGTGGACAAGACAGGCATAAGCCCAGATCCAAGTAAAACAGCAGCTGTACAAGAGTGGCCAGTTCCTTCTACTGTCCGAGACGTGAGGGCATTCTTGGGCCTGGCTGATCACTATAGACGTTTCATTGCAAATTTTGCTTGGATAGCACAGCCTTTAAATGCTCTTCTAGTAGGAGTTTCAGCCGACAAGAAGTCAAGTAATCGCAAGATTGAGTGGACAACTGACTGTCAAGCTGCGTTTGTAAAATTAAAGACATGCCTCACACAAGCCCTCATTTTGGCCTATGCTGATTTTTCTTTGCCTTTTGTCCTTTATACGGATGCCAGCCACATGGGATTGAGTGCAGTATTTTCACAGATCCAAGACGGGCAGGAGCGGGTGATCGCCTATGCAAGCTGCAGTCTCCATCCTGCAGAGTGGAATGACTCCAATTATAGCTCTTAAGCTAAGTTGGAGTTGCTGGCCTTAAAATGGGCCATTACAGAAAAATTTAAAGATTTTCTGACTGGAGCTAAATGTACTGTTGTTACAGATAATAACCCGGTGGCCCACCTACAGACAGCAAGACTGGGAGCTGTGGAACAGCGCTGGGTAGCCCAGCTGGTAAATTTCGACTTTACTGTGAAGTATCGGGCTGGGCGTGATAATACTAATGCTGATAGTCTGTCCAGGTTTCCAGTAGCTCAAACGGCCCCCATCGAGGTATGACAGGTTGAGGCAATAGAAGATGCCTGTCAGTTAGTGACTGGTATCCTGGACATAGAGGAGTGGCGTAAGAGTCAAAGCGAAGATGAGGAACTTCAGCACGTATGGAAGTATGTGGAGTCAAGTAGTGTGCCCACAGTTAAGGAGCGTACTACAATGTCTATAACAGTCAAACGATTACTTCAACAGAATTCTAAACTTGTGATTCAAGATGGTGTGCTTTACAAGAGAATGATTGACCCCAGTACCCACAAGTTACATCTACAGATAATTTGTCCAGCCTCAAGACGGGAAGAAGTATGGAAAAGATACCATGATGCATCTGCACATGCAGGGGTTGCACGGATACTGTCAAGAGTCAGACAACATTTTTACTGGCCGAAGATGGAGGAGAGTAAAGGGTTCCATCTGGGCTGTGTCGTCTGTGGCCTGCAGAAAGAAAGGGATGATAAGGCCCCTCTCAATCCAATTGAGGTATCATTCCCTTTAGAAGTGACAGCCCTAGATTTTTTGACCCCAGGGCGCCCAGCCGATTCATGCCAAAATATTTTAGTTGTAGTTGACATGTTCACACGTTATGCATGGGCTATTCCAACTAGCGATCAAACTGCTAAGGTGACCGTTGGGGCTTTGTGGGAACATGTTGTCCAGACTTTTGGTTGTCCCTTGTGATTTCATTCTGATATGGGTCCAAATTTTGAATCTGCATTGATGAAGGAGTTCTGCCAATCGTATGGTACCGCTAAGAACCAAACGACCCCTTATCACCCAGCAGGGAATGGTAGAGTAGAGAGGGTGAACAAGACTTTACTGGGGATGTTGCGGACATTGGAGAGAGATAAGCAGGATCGGTGGCCAGAATTTCTCCCAGAGTTAATGCAGGCATATAATAACACCATACATGGGGCTACGGGGTTTACACCTTCATATTAAATGTTTGGCCGTTCTTTACGTACACCAGTAGACATGAGTCTTGGGATGGGGGCAGGACAAAATAGAATGGATTTGAAGGGGTGGGTACAAGAGCACAACCAAAAGTTGAGTTGGGCATATGCATTAGCAAAGAGAACAATGGACCAGGCTGCAAAACTATCTAAACAGACTTATGATAGTAGAGCTAAAGCCATACCATTTTTGGCTTACTGGACTTGTGTATCGAGTGAGACCATGAACATGGGGGGGGCAAGAAAAAATTTTGCAACGAAATGCCACAGAGTAAATCCATCCATGACGGTGCAGAGAGTGCAAGTGATTCGAGGGGTAGTGAACACGACGGTGACGCAGAGTATTGCATTCACAGCGCTGGAATTCATCTGGACTGGGTAGTAAAAATCGCTACCCGGTCATATTGTGAGTACCACTCCAATAACTGCTGTATTGAACGAGATTGCTGGATAAAGACTCTTGTTGTTCATTCTCATCTATCTTTTAATTGGTAAAGACTGAGATAACTAGTGCCAGTGTGCCAGCCAATAGCAATAATGAGCCACATAATGAGCCATTCAGTGAGAAATGTCCTGCTTCCAGTCAGTGATCTCAGAATCATATGCATGCAGTCCAATGTGGGCAAATATCTTGTTACTATGATTCTCAAATCTGTGAGGAAAAAACCCTCTGTGAGTATGCTGATAACAGGATCACATCAGCTATTGTATTAACGTTAATATAATGTCCACTCTTAACAGAAAACATGATTTTTGAGAGAATTTTGTATAGGTTTTTGATGTTTTTAATGTTTTTGAAATAAGTCTCATGCTCATCAAGCCTGCATTTATTTGATCAAAAATACAGAAAAAACAGCAATACTGTGAAATATTATTACAATTTAAAATAATGGTTCCCTTTCATGGGAACATCGACGCTGCGTAGTCGCTTTAGGGAACGCCTCTGCGCGTTTTGTCTTGAAGCACTCGTGAAATCGAACCAATAGTGTGACGGGACGTCAGTGCGGGTGACGTCACGGACCAGGAAACTATAAAGCACTCCTGAGAACAAAGAACGCCAGCTTCTGTGTCTTCAGCAGCGCTCTGTGTTATCGTGTGTCTTATTTGGTGTTGTCTGTCAATTACATATACAGAGACGATCTCTTTTGTTTGAGAACAAGAGTATCAGTATTACACCACATATATATGTATATAAAAGACACTATAATGGCGAGCAAACGGCATCAGACCGTGTGCTTCTCCCTACCTTCATTACTTCACGGGTGGGGATACACACGAGCTCTGTGTTGTTTGTCCGGGAGCGGAGCATGCCCAGGCGGCCCTCGAGGGGGTTGTTTGCGAGCATTGTAATATAAAACCTCTCCACTCCCGCCGGGCGCTCTTTGAGGAGGGCGCCGCGGCTCGCGTTCTTCGTGGTCGGATCCCGCATCTGCCGAGGCAGACAGGCGGTTCAGATCATGGGGTTCGCAGATGAATTTGGCAGAGGGGTTAGAGACGGGCGCTCCCCTTTCTCTGCCCTTACCTGCCAGGTTCAGTGCCTCTCCCAGGTGGAAGCACGCTCTGCGGTTTCTTCCTCCGGGCTGAGGCACCGGTACACATGTCCAGCTCTGAGGAGGTGGATATTGTGATATTGATTTGAGGACTCGCCACCTCACACACATATCGTGTTTCAAAATCACACGTTTATTATTCTAACATCAGAAACAAATCAGTTGTGTTTGAAAGCCATGATTATTTTGTTAATCTGAAATATTCAGACCGTGATAGACTTGTCTGATTATTTTCTCGATTTAACTGAGAAGTTAAATATCTTTCTGAATTTGTCAACTTACAAATATTGAAGATATATTTATATATATAAAGAAAGTGAACAGCAGTTTTGAGTGCTATACTACAAAGCGAGTAGGGATGCACACGCTGAGAGTGGAGCATGCACGTCAGTTCACAGCTGACAGTGTTCATTCATAAAAATGTCCCGAAGTGTAAAGAGAAGTATGCACTAGCGGGAGTTTTTAGCTCCACTCCTGTTGGCTTTATTCTCGAGGGAATAAAAGTCCAACGCAAGGCTCGAATCTCGCGTTTGCCGCGGCAGCGCGCAGATTAAGTCTGCAATAAAGAATATATAGCTCGGATCTCGCGTTTGCCGAGGCAGCGCGCAGATTAAGTCTGCAATAAAGAATATACGGCTCGGATCTCGCGTTTGCCGAGGCTGCGCATAGATATCGTGCCCGTAATATATAGCCGATTATATATAAAATGTTTATATATATTTGGAGGGAACTGAGTAGACGGGAGTTCCCTTTCTCTTTTTCCCTATAATATCTTGCAAACTATTACGAGCTATAATTCTTTTTGTATTCCAATATATTCAGCCTGTCTTTTTGACTGTTTGTTTTTGGCTGCATTTAATTTAAGGATTAAATGAAATATTGAATACATTAAATTCTGAGTAATTTAAAATAAGAGAGACGGTCTGCCACCCCTGCCACCTCGTGTGCTTCAGGGTGCAGCGGTTTCCAGTGATCCTCTAAGAAGAGGAGGGTCATAGAGTGGTCAGTTCAGTTGTTCCTTGCCGGTTCGCCGTTTCAGGGCACTGAAAAAAAAAAAAAAAAAAAAAAGTGTCGTCACCCGTGCTCCCCCGCAGAAAGCTTGGGGACCGGGACAGGCAACACAGCTGAAGTCTTTGTGGGGTAAGACAGATCTGCGGACTGTTATCACCAAGAAGACTTCGAAAAGGTCCTGACGCCAGTGGCATAGGACATTCGAGGGTAGCCCCTTTCCGAAGAGGGTTCTTTACCACACTATATGGTATCCGCCCCTCCTCGGTGCCCTCAGGGGGCCGTTCTGCCAACCCTGCCACCTCGTGTGCTTCAGGGTGCAGCGGTCTCCACTGACCCTCTGAGGAGGGCCGGTCGACATTTGATTCGGTTGTTCCCTGCCGGTTCGCCGCTTAAGGGCGCCGAGTCAAATGTTCAAAAAAAAACAAACAAACAAAACAAAAAAAAAAAAAAAAAAAACCAGAGGCCAGTCATGAGAGACTGGTTCCCTTAGTAGATTTCTGGTAGAATGGAAACTTCTTCCAAGTATTTCTCAATGGGTACTGCTCACAAAGAAAGGGTTACAGAATTCGGGTCTCGCCCGCCCCAATTTAACAGGGTCTTCCCTATAGTGGTGGACCCCTTGCAGTCTCTGGTATTGGAACACATAGTTCTGACGCTCTTGCAAAAAGGAGCTATAGAAGGGTTTCTCCTCCCAGCAAGCTGTCAGGGTTTTACAGTCTGTACTTTGTTCCAAAGAGGGTTGGAGGGTACTTTCATGTATCCATCCATCCTCAGCACAGGAGGTTCCTCAGATTTGCTTTCGGGGGCGAAGCTTACCAATACAGGGTTCTTCCTTTCTGCCTAGCTTTCACCCCACACCTTCACAAAATGCGTGGATGCAGCTCTGGCTCCTCTGAGACTCCAGGGCATTCACGTGTTGAATTATATCAACAATTGGTTGAATTTAGCTCAGTTTGAGCATATGGCAGTCCAACATTGAGATGTTGTTCTGTCTCACATCAGAAGGCTAGGGCTGAGAATTAATGCCAAGAAGAGTGTGCTTCTTCCAGCTTAAACTACCAACGATCTAGGGGTAGTCTGGGATTCCATCACGATGCAGGCACATCTGTCTCCTGCTCTGGTGCGTTCCATTCTCTCGGCCGTGAATGGGGTGAAATTAGGCCAGTCACACACTGCAAAACAGTTTCAGAGACTGTTGGGTCTTACGGCAGCTGCGTCCAACGTGATACCTTTTGGCCTGCTGCACATGAGACCCTTACAGTGGTGGCTCAGGACCAAGGGGTTTTCTCTGAGAAGAAATCCTTTTCGCATGATTAAGGTCACGCGGCAATGCCTTCGTGCCTTAGTCATGTGGAAGAAGCCTTGGTTCCTGTCCCAGGGACCTGTGTTGGGGGCTCATTGTCGTCGTGTAATGCTAACGACGGATGCTTCCCTCACAGGCTGGGGGGCGATCATGAGTGGTCGCTCGGCTCAGGGTCTTTGGGAGGACCATCTACTTTCCTGACACATAAATCATCTGGAAATGATGGCGGTATTTCGAGTACTCAAATACTTCCTCCCACACCCGAGGGGCCATCAAAATGTGGGGGCAGACATCCTGTTGAGGCAGGGGCCGAGGCCCGGGGAATGGAGTCTCCACCCTGAGGTGGTGGAGCTCATTTGAGAACTTCGGTCGTGCAGAAGTTGACCTATTTGCTTCGAAAGAACATCTCTTTGCCCACTGTGGTGCTCTCTGACTAATCCACCCCTCTGGGGTTGGATGCCATGGTGCAGACGTGGCCGAGGTTACGTCTGTACACACTTTTCCCCGATCGCTCTGTTCCCAGGAGTTCTGGAGAGGGTTTGCCTAGAAGAGGGTCTATCTCATACTGATAGCCCCATTAAGGCCAACCCGAGTTTGATTTGCAGACCTAGTGTCTCTTCTAGACGGCTCCCCGTGGAGATCCCCATCAGACAGGACTTTCTGTCTCAAGCGGGCGGCATGATAATTTACCCCCCGCCTGGAGTTGTGGAAACTCTGAGCTTGGCCTCTGAGGGGGCTAGGCTCATAGAATCCGGTCTCCCAACTGAGGTTGTCGAGACCATACTCCACTCCAGAGCTCCTTCCACGAGAAAGCTATACAGACAAATAAATGGAAGTTGGTTTCTACTTGCTGTAGACAACGTCAGCTGGATCTGTTCCACTCTTCTATCAGTCTTGTGCTGCAATTTCTCCAAGTATAAAACTTGGATGGTTTATCTCCTTCTACCTTGAAGGTTTATATAGTGGCTATTTCCACTTATCATGCTCTGTTTGGGGACTCTTCTGTGGAAGAGACCCCCTATTTATACGCTTTCTCTGTGGTACCCAGAGGCTGAGGCCTTCTGTGCGTACAAAACTCCGGCCTGGGACTGGGCTATTGTGTTGGAAGGGTTAGCTGAGGCTCCCTTTGAACCATTAGAGGAGGTGTCTGGAAGATTCCTCTCAAAGCTGTCCACCTGTTGGCAATTTCATCTCTCAAAAGAATTGGAGATCTTCAAGCACTTTCGGTTGCTCCCTCATGTTTGGAATTTGCGCCTGGTATGTTCAGGGCTTTCCTTCATCCTAGACCTGGTTATAAATCCAAGGTCCCCACCAACGTCCCAGGACCGATTGTACTGCAGGCCTTTTGTCCTCCTCCTTTGATTAATCCGGATCAGGAAGAATGAGCAAGTGGGTGGTTGAGGCCATCTCTCTTGCCTATGAGTCATACGGGCAGCCTTCACCTTTGGCTGTCCGGGCACACTCTACTAGGGGTATGGCTGCCTCAAAGGCTTTGATCTCGGGGGTTCCCATTAACGAGATATGTGATGCGGCTGGGTGGTCATCTCAGCATACCTTCATTAGGTTGTATAACCTTGATTTGGGCTCCACTCCAGGGTCCTCGGTGCTCTCGTCGTAAGATAACAGACAGGCACTTGGTCTTATGGCCTAGTTGGGATAGCGTTCCCAAAGCGACTACGCAGCGTCGATGTTCCCATGAAAGGGAACGTCTCGGGTTACGTCTGTAACCCTGGTTCCCTGAATAAGGGAACGAGACGCTGCGTAGCTTAGCCATACTCCCTGCACGCCTGTGAGCGTCTGCTTCATCCATATCAGAAGCTGGCGTTCTTTGTTCTCAGGAGTGCTTTATAGTTTCCTGGTCCGTGACGTCACCCGCACTGACGTCCCGTCACACTATTGGTTCGATTTCACGAGTGCTTCAAGACAAAACGCGCAGAGGCGTTCCCTAAAGCGACTACGCAGCGTCTCGTTCCCTTATTCAGGGAACCAGGGTTACAGACGTAACCCGAGACGTTTTCTATGTTATATACTTAAAAATATAATTTATTTCTGTGATGCAAAGCTTTCATCATTCGTTGCGAACAAAAGCTTCACTGATGAGGCACTATATAGGTTATTTTACAGTAAACCCTTCATAATCTGTCCAAAACAGGCCAAAAGAGATATTGTCTAAACCTTCATATTGCTGTCACATTTTATGTGTCTTATTTGTTATTTCATAGAGCCTATAAATGTTACTATTACAATATGCGTAAATCAAATCGCAAGCTTCTGAATCAAAATGGAATCCAATTGTCCAATTTGTTAGTGCCCAGCCCTAGTGTCAATAAATGTTTTTTTGTTTTGTTTTGTTTTACTTGAAGCAAATGTTTTTTTTTTCCATTTATTTTCTTGCCAGAGTGCACTACAATGCTTCATTTAAAATCACAAAACTTTTCTCCTGAGGGAGGATGCCCCCACAATAATTTAGTTTGTCCACGTCACCTTTTTCACCCATGTTAGGTTTGCAGGTATGGTGGTGTGCACGTTCATTGCAGAACACGATTTATCATTCACAATCTCTCAACCGCTTGTAAATCTGTGTAAAGTATTTCATTTACCATTATTTCTTTTGAATAAAACAGTTTCAGAAATGTAATGTTTTAGACTAGCTCATCTTGTACACTGTCAAGGAAAAAGCTAACCAGTAAAACTTGATATTAAAAGCATCCTAAATGTTACATGTGTTTGCACCATATTGTAGTGAGTAACGTTTCTTGGTATTGCTGTTTTAAATAGCCCACCATAATCTGTAGTCTGAGCCTGTCAAGGGCTAATGGCAATGGAAAATTCCACTCCATAGGTACATGAGCAAGCATAAGCCCAAAACGTGACACACAAGAGACTGAACGTGATTCTCCGGGATCATGCTGACAGAGAGAAACCAATGTTAGTTACTTAATTTCCAAGCAAACATTAGCTAGTGTTGCACTGTTGTCACTGCAGAAGAGTGGAAACAGAGGCATTCATCCATCCTGTCTGTGTCTACTGCAGTACATCTTTCATGATTAATTTGAATATTCAGTTATTTTAGGACTGTGACTCTTATTGCCATGAAAAATGGAGTGTTCTCTTCCAATCAATGAGAATAAATTATAAGAAAATATATAACAAAAAGCTGAAACTCAAAGATCTTGTAGATTCTCTAAAGCCCATGAAGGTTGCATAGCGTGACAAAAACGTACTGTGCACGCATGTGTATACCACATCCTGTAAAGATGACGCATGCTGCCTTATGTGTGTGGGTGGAAATGGGTTCTGGGGGACAGGAGCATTGATGTGTGCCAAATATAAAGACTGTTAGGAATGAAATGTCAAGAAAAATAGAAATCTGATCAAATGTACAATAAAAAATGTGTGTACTGCTAAAGCCATTGACGCAAACAAGAAATGTGTTGACGCAGGTAAATAAAGCAATTGATGCAAGTAATATAACAATGCACACAGGACATTAACGTAAGTAGAAGCAACATGTGCATGAATGTAGAGATTATGTGTGCATGCAAGCAGCAGCAAGCAGAAGTCAGCTACAAACCACAGTCACATATCAAAAGAGACACCTGACATTCAGAAGAAAACATACACTGAACAGAGACAGGGTAAGCCTTAAAATGTAATTGTGTATCTGGCATATGGAACTTCCAGCTTAGCTGGCATAGAGTGGTGTATTTAGCTTTTGCCTCTGCAAAAAAATTATAAAATAAGAACGAGGACTGTAAATGTATATACAAAGCTGAAATAACCTCAGTATTAATAACAACAGTGAAATAAGATCGCATGATTTATCTGTCAATCAGATGCACATAAAAGTGTTGTTCTTTACTACAACAACAGTGGGCTCCAAGCACATTTTTGGCAGAATGAAAAAAGAGCATTTTATTTAACATGTTAACCCTTACCTCACTTTATTTTTTTACCGCCACTTTTCTATTCATACTGTTTTAATGCCTCATTTCTTTGATCGAACCTCTCACTTTCTCTTCTTTGCTTTTGCCCTTCTTAGAAACATTCAAATGATCTTACGTGGAAGTTGGTAATAAAACAATCGAGGGTGCCCACTTGCTTCCAATATGAATGAAACCGATAAATGAAATTAGAGTGTTTAACGCTCCATATTGCAAACATCACCTCATTTTGTGTAAAAACAACAAATACTTTTTACTTTTAATTCAAAACCTCTTAAATTATTTCTTTGCATTTACAAACTATGGTTAACATATTTAAGTTGCTGTTTTTTCCCCACTGCTTTGAATTCCTCTTGCACATGGGACTCTCCCCAACAACAGCTGCGTGACAATTGGTGAGTATATTTTAGGTTTTTATTAGATTCTGAAGCATCTAGAATTATTTCTAAGCATGCAATAAATATGAATAAAGATTTTATGTAATAAAATTTCTCTTGTAAAAAATGGACAGTGCTCAATAATGTGGATATTTGCACATTGCAAATATTTTCCGCATATTCAGCAGGTAAAGTTAGGGTTCAACTGACTTGATAGGTAACAAAAATATACTATCAAAGCACATGTATTTGCTGTTAAAAGCATTACATCGATTTTCTTGTTTGTTTTAGTATTAAAATTGTGACTGAGTTTTTGTCATGATCACCAGTTGGAGTGTCCTGGTTAGCCACCAGAGGGCACTCCACCCCGAACACTGTCTCACCATTTCAGACTCCATTTCCCATAACCCTTTGTCCTGGACTCATCATCATGTCTTCATTGCAATCAGCTGTTTTCACTCATGTCATTTAGTTCTGCCAATTTGTTTCTGTCATCTTAATCGAGTTTTAAACTGTTGTCATCTGCTATTCTGAACACCCGGTTTTGTTTTCTTGTTTCTATGGATTTTAAAGGGTTAGTTCACCCAAAAATGAAAATTCTGTCATTTATTACTCACCCTCATGCCGTTTCACATCTGTAAGACCTTCGTTCATCTTCAGAACACAAATTAAGATATTTTAGTTGAAATCCGATGGCTCAGTGAGTGGTCTGAGGGATTTCAGATGGGAAATACCTGGCTGTAAGGCGCAAAGGAGTGTCTAAGGCAAGGCGCCCTCCTTTGGATGAACACAGCAATGTGCTGAACTCCTCCGGCCTATATGGGGAGGCTGCAGACCTGGAGCCGGTAGCTCCTGTTGTAACTCATGCGTCCAGTAGGGGGAGAAGGAAATACAGCGAATAACACTATATGGGGAGGCTGCAGACCTATGACCTACTGTAAAATTTATTATTTATATTTATTTAGAAACTGTTTTATATACAGGAGACTGACTGATATATGATGTTGTGAATTTATATTAATTTACATTTAGATATTAACCATATTTAGGCCATTAGACATACAGTACTGTGTAATCATATGGATCCTAAATGAAATATCTGCTGTACAATTCACAATTGGTCGTCATACAGCTACAAAACATGTCCTACATAGCATTTTATGAAGACAAACACAATTTAACCCTTTTCTAAAATTCCAAAGGTCATTTAAAAGAAAGAGACAATATTGTTGTTCACAAAAAAAATTATTTCTTAACAGCATGACTCCTTTAGATGATTCTCCTGTGGCTTGCCACTCTTCTTTAATTGTTTTTTATCCTGCTGTCAAAGTGCTCCCGCTCACTGATAAAAATAAATAAAACAGCAAAAGTTGCATAGTGGTAGAAACAATGGTTATTTATAAATAATGGCAGGATGTCATGTTTCAACATTTTTTCCTTTATAGGATCCTTACAGTACCTTGCGTAAGTGACAAGTCCTCGCAGGAATTTCTCCTCAGCCTCCAAGATGGACACATGAAGGTCATTGAAACTTAGTGTTTTTATTTCAATTAATGAGTTTAAGCTATATCTTAATCGAACAGTCCAATCCGTCTGCACTTGTTCTTAATCTTGTTTTATTGTTGGAAATGTGTGTGTTGTGATTATTGTTTTTTTGTATTTAATTTAATGTTTGTTTTTTTTTTTGTTTATTGTGTGCTGCTACCTTGGCCAGGGCTCACTTGTAAATGAGATATCTATATCAATGTGATTTTCTTCCCTGGTTAAATAAAAGGTATAGTAATAAAATAATAATACAGATGATGGACTACCAGAGAAAGAATTGAGATTTATCACAGCCCAAATAAGCCAAGCATCATTTTGCATGTTCATAGTTTTTTTTTTTTTTTTACAACAAAATCAAAAGTGCCTTTTCTATATTAAGCACAAAACTATTATTTTTAGAGCAATGGTCTAACATTATGGATAAACTATTTGACATTAAAAACAATGTGAATATGACACCATGCAGAGCACAAGCAGAAATGAAGTCAGGTGAGTGTAGATAACATCAATTTGCTCCTGATCTTCAACGAACAACGGCACAGGCACTTTCTTGATGGAACACTTGGAAAAACTGTCAAGCCACTTTGATTTTTTTTGTCCATTGATGATGGACTGTGCAGAGAAAATTGAAAATTACATTAAAAACATTTCCATGTATGTGTAAGTTGTTTATTTACTAGACAAGCTATTGGTTTAGAATGCAGTTAAAAAAATGCATGTACCTGAATGTGGTTATCGGTTCCTCTTGCAACAATAAAGTCCACCAGAGCCTGATTGGACAACATTCGGTTCCTCTCGGCAACAACATGTTGTGGCAAGTCGTGTTAGTCCTGGAAAACTCCTGTAAAGAAGTCATAATGTCCCTTCAGTCAGGCATCTTGCCTCCTTGGTCCAGTGGGTGAACCTTTTCCCGTGCCTTTTAAAAAAGAAAAAATCTACTTTGTTGGCCCCCAATAGGACACCTCTTGTTGTGGAGGCAGGGGAGCCACTTCAGGAATGGTTGTCGATGTACTGGCAGTTAAGGGAGCGACATCAGGATTGGTGGTTAATTTACTGGCAGTCTTACAGCCTTTTAAGTGGGCCACAAAGTTGTCACGTCAGATTTTTATTGAGGAACAATATACACAATGGTATTGTGACACACAACCTAGACCACACCGGTGGATTGTATAATCTGAAAGAAAAAAGAAAAACAAAACAAAAATCACTCCTTTTCTTGCAATACTACTTCATATGATCAGCTTAACGTTTCAGAGAAAGACACAGCACAACTTATTTGTTAAACTTTTATGCAACGTGCCCTGACAATGTTGACATTGCTTTATTTGAGTAAACTAAAACATCAATCATGCATCCATTTAACATTAACATTCATTACAACATTTTTAGAAAAAAAAAAAATCAATCATAAATGATGCTACCTTCATGGACGACTGCCCTAGAAAAGTGAAGCTGAAGATGAGTTTGTAGTTTATTTTTCTAGTACAGAAAGGACAGTGAAATAAGGAACAGCAGGAGGTGCAGGTAAGTTGCAACCTATCTGTACAGATATTATTTCTTCCCCTGAAGAGAGAAAGAGATGGGTGTTTTTAGTTTATACAAGTTTAGAAAGATAGATTTTAATTTTCTTAAGTGGCTAAAGCAAACACACACCTTTATGAGATACAAGTTAAAGAACTAAAGACAGAGTGTGATAAAACGCACATTAAGTGCACATACATTTGTCCAGATCAGTAAGCTATTTTAAGATCATCTCATTTATAAGAAACAACTCAAACAAAAAAATACATTCAAACCATATGAGACCAAAGTTTTTAATGTGCGTTTTATCATGCATGATGTATGTGTGTATTATTTGACAAAATACTTGAGTACACAGTTCAACTCTTTTTACTTAGAGACTTGCATGCATACATACATGCCTATTATAAATGTGTATTTTGTGTGTTCACATCGTAGACTGTCAAAAAAATCACACATTTGTGATTATCCACTCTAATGTTGCTCCAGAAACCATGTGGAGTATGTTTAAATACAAGGAGTAAACAGGGTCTTACCAGAAGAAGCCATGTAAGACAAGCTAAAGACAGACAAGATAAAAATAAAAATGTGATTAATTTTAAAAGTGAGTGAGACAGACTAGGGGCAGCTTAACCTACACGTGGTTAGCTAAGATTGAGTCAGACAGAAAATATGACTCAATCAAGTACTTTTGCCTCTCGAAAGAAATTATTGACCCATCTTTTGAATTGATAGTGCATCAATCGTTTATGAATAATAAATGTTGCATCATTACAATACAATCAACAACAATAACTTTAGCAGCTTATTTAACATACCTCTATTCGTATCGCTTCAAAAAGGTCTGCTGCTATCGTACATATCGATATGGTCTGCTGTTCTGATATATGACTAGGCTCATATACTATATATATATATATATATATATATATATATATATATATATATATATATATATATATATGTAGAGTTTATTTGCAAAAACAGATAACTCCATTTTTATGAATTCTCACAAATCATGTTTTTTTTATTGTGCATTCCAATTAATAACAATCAAACTGCAGTTGGGCTGTTTTGATTAAGTAATGATAACTCTAAAAAATATAGGTAAATTAAAAAATTCAAATTCATTGAAAGTATGTTTTATATATATATTAAAAGTTTGTTTTTTAGCAAAAGCAGATAACTCCAACAGTCGTTTTTTGGCAAAAGCAGATAACTCCACATTTCATGTTTCATAGTTAAACAAAACCCAAGTAATTGCATTTAAAACACTCTGAAACACACATGTGCACACAAACGCACACACACACACACACACCCACCCACGCGCGCACACACACACACACACACAAACAGATCGGCACACACATACACACACACACACACACACGCGCGCGCGCGCACGCTCTCTCTCTCTCTCTCTCTCAAACACACACACACACACACACAGATCGACACACACACACACACACACACACACACACACACAGATCGACACACACACACACACACACACACACACACACACACACACGCAAAAGGACAACCAATTTTTCAGCATGTAAGTCGTGTATGGTGTACAAGGACTTACAGGAGTCGAAATCATAAATCCTCGATCACTTTTAGTGAGCTTTGATAAAACTTCCCTCAGCTAGCGCGTCTTTTTGAAGTGACTAGAAGCCTTGTCACCTGACCTGAATACTGCGCGCTGATTCGCTAAAACGGACTTATTGGTTTCTGTCTGTACACAAACAAGGGGAGATAGGACTAACTGCAGAACCACAGAACCATACGTCATGACAGTCTGAGGACGACAGTGCCAGACTAACAGTGTTGCCAGACGTACGATAATTATCGTATTTGTACGATAATTTTGACCTCTGTACGATGTACGATCAATAATGAAAAAATCCCATAATGTACGATAATTTCAGTATTTTGTGACACTTAAAATGATGGTCGTTATAATCGGCTCATTGATCTAGCTGTGTGGATCCTAACTTGAACTTTGTTAGGCACGTCTTCCATCTCATCTCTTGTTACGTGTTCTCGGCCAATCATTGTGGAGAATGAATCTCTCTCACGAGCTCAGCCCTGCATCTCAATGTGCATACTGTCCACCCTATCCGCCCGAAATAGTATTGAAAATGCTATATACTATTTAGGATGGATAGTATGCACATTGAGACGCAGGCCAAGTTAACGTTTCTGCAGCGGCGCTTAGGTCAGTTGTTTCCCACTAAGGCACGCCTAATAATTATTTATGTATTGTGGTAATTTACAGTTCATGTCAAAAAGTTGTTGGTCTATAGATAAATAGCTGTATTATGTACATTTGACTCTCATGTCACCTTTATTTATACAGCTCTTTTTACAATGCAGATTGTGTCAAAGTATAGCTTTACAGAGATAGAGAGAACATAATTTTGGCTGTACAGCAGCAAAAATAGTGTGATTGTCCAGCTTAAGTTAGTTCAGTATTGATTCTTTCTGTTGTAAAAATAATTAGTTATTAATTTAGTTCATTTACCTATACAAAAAAGTCGTGTACGATAATTTTCTTCCAAATACGATAATTTTGAGCTTCTGGTACGATAATTGGACATTTCCAATCTGGCAACACTGCAGACTAACAGCCTGGGGGGTTGTCCAAGATGGCGTCCTGCTAAGTTTGCTTTATCGTGCTCTGCTGACAAATCTACTTTTAACAGCCAAATTACACTACTTATATCTCTGATACATTTATTAGTTTCCATAAATACCTCATAGTGCTCCCCGAGATTGTAAATATGAAGTCTGTCGCAGATAAAAGGAAAGAAAAAGAGATGTTGCGCGCTGCACGTGTATCTGATAATGTGAGCCATCACAGCTATGCGTCTCCCGGTGAGATCCTCTTATCTACTTCGTTTCCAGAGAGCCCTGGTAAGCCCCCTACAAAGAAAGGTAAAGCAGAAGACGACGCCGTGATTTCCACTCTCTCTCAGCTGATAAATAATCGTTCGGACGCCCTGGAGAAAATGGTGGGGGACAACGCTCTTAAGATTGAAGGACTAAAAAAAAACTGTGGACTTTGTATGTGCTGAGCTGAATGATATTAAGGGTAAGGTTTGCCATGTTGAAACTAGACTAAATACAGAGGAAAAGAAGATGGAACTCTGCGAAAAAAGAATTGCAGATTTGGAAAGATACTCTCGCCGCTGGAACCTGCGTTTACATGGAGTACCTGAAAAAGAAAGTGAAAATGTCAGAGCCGAATCTATCAATATTTGTGCAGCCACCTTTCCAGAGGAGGGCAAGATCCTTCCAGATAAGATTGATACTGTCCACCGCGTTGGAAAGAGACTTCCCAATTCTCCAAGGCCGCGTGCGATCATTATCCAGTTTTCCTCACGCGTGACGAGAGATGGTGTGTGGAGAGCGGCGAAATCGTCAGAGTTCCTGCGGGCGAACAAGCTTCGGTTTACTGAGGATCTCACTGCTTTTGACCGAGAAAGGAGGCAGCTGCTTTGGCCGGCTGTTGAGAAGGCCCGCAAGGAAGGGAAAAGGGCGCATTTTGTGGGTCATCGTGCATTCGTCGAAGGCTCTGAAATTAACCCTATGTGAGTCGGCCAACTGACTTACATAGGGTCGGCTTTTTTTTTTTTTTTTTAGCTCTACCTTTTATTGTGGAGCAGGACACATTTGAAGGCTGAAAATTTACTTGACTTGACCTTGTTGTCAGCTGTTTTAGCATTTTCCACTTTTCCACAAGTAAGCTTCTAATTCGCTGTTCATTGTTCAGAGTTCTATTTTTATTATTATTATTTTTGTATGTCTATTTCTGTTTTTTCTCTCAATGCCAGAGGTCTAAGAGACATTACTAAACGAAAGGCGTTGTTCCTGTATGCCAAATCGTTCAAGACTGACTTTTGTTTTTTTCAAGAGTCCCACTCCGTTGCCAGCGATACTGCATTTTGGAAAAATCAGTGGAACAATGACGTTTGGATGGCTCACGGTTCGGAGCGTTCAGCGGGAGTTCTGACTTTGAAAAACTTTTTTGCTGGAGAGGTTTTACACCATTTTAGTGACCCAAGTGGACATTTTTTGCTTATGGTCATTTGTTTAAATAACACTGTGGTAATACTAATTAATATCTATGGTTACAATAGTTCTCATGAAAATGACTTACTGCTTGAAGTGATAGAAGAGAAGATATTGCTGTGGCTTAATGCATACCCAAATGCCTTAGTTTTCATTGGTGGGGACTTTAATATTGTGCCTGATAATAATCTTGATAGACTACCACCTAAACAGTCTGCCTCTACAAATTCTAAATTAAAGATATTTATGGACAAATTTGATATTATTGATATTTGGAGGGAGAAATTTCCAAGCATTAAATCCTATACTTGGAGTAACAAAAGTTGTTCTAAACAATCCCGCATTGATTACTGGCTTGTTTCACAATCTCTCAGAGATTTTAATGTTTCTGTCAGTATCCTACCTTCCCCCATGACTGATCACAAAGCAACTCTTTTTCAATCCCCTCTATCTTTAGCTCTTTCTTCTTCAAGTCCTCGAACTTCTTATTGGAAGCTTAACTCTTCTTTGCTTAAGCATGACCAACTGAGAAAAAATATTTTATTTTTGATTGAGTATTACTGGATCAAAGCACAAAAGGAAAATAAATACAGCCTCAATTGGGAGCTTCTTAAACACGAACTTGGCAAATGTGCTAGAAACTTTGGCAGCCATCAAACTAAACTTAAAAAATGTGAAGAGGAGACTGTCATTTCCAAAATAATGACTCTCTGTGGTAAAATGCAGGATGCTCTTTCAGAAGCTGAGTTGGTAGAACTTACTGATCTACAAACTCAATTAGACTCAATATATAAATTTAAGGCAGAAGGCTCTTTTATTCGGTCTAGAAGAAGATGGTTAGAGCAAGGAGAGCAAAGTACAGCATATTTCTTCAGAATGGAAAAGAATAATTATAGAAGTTTAACTATTAATTCTTTAAATATCAACGGTACTGTTATTTCTGATCCTATGGAAATTGGCACATTTTGTGCAAGCTTCTATTCTAATCTTTACCAATCCAAATACTGCAGGGACTCAGCTCTGTCCTTTTTCCAGTCTTTGAAGGATGTTAGGACATTATCTAATGAAGATAAGATCGCCTGCGATAAAGATATATCCATTGATGAAGTAATGGAGTCTATTGAAGCTCTTAAGAACAATAAGTCCCCGGGCACAGATGGGCTGACAGCCGAACTTTACAAACACTTTTCCCTAGAGCTAGCACCTTTCTTGCTTAAGATGTATTTGGAGAGTATTGCTTCTGAAACACTTCCACCTACTTTATCACAGGGATTACTTACTTTAATACCTAAACCTAAGAAAGACATTTTATTGATTGATAACTGGCGTCCAATCTGTTTGTTAAATTGTGATTATAAGATATTAGCTTTGCTACTGGCTAAAAGACTGAAACGTGTTCTGGATACAATAATAGAAGAAACTCAGTCAGGTTTTATTCCTAACAGGCATATTGCTAATAATATACGCCTAGTTTTAGATTTATTAGACTATGATGATCTGATTAGCGATGAAAGTTTTATTCTTTTTTTAGATTTTTATAAAGCCTTCGATTCCCTTGAACATGATTTTATTTTACAATCCCTGTGTAAATTTGGTTTTGGTGATTTCTTTTGCAAAGTTGTCCGAACTTTATACAAAAATGGCAACTGCTCAATTAATCTTAAATCTGGCACTTCTCCAAGATTTAATGTGTTTAGAGGGGTTCGCCAGGGTTGTCCGGTATCGCCTTACTTGTTCTTACTAGCTGCTCAGCTCCTTACTTCTTCTCTGTTGAGTAGTCAACTAAAAGGTATTAATATAGCTGATAAACAGATTCTTATAACTCAATTAGCCGACGATACTACACTCTTTTTAAAAAATGACTCACAGATCCCTATCGCTCTTGATCTAATTAAACTATTTTCTAAAGCTTCCGGTTTATTTCTGAATTTAAATAAATGTGAACTCCTTCCCTTAAAGTCTTGTTCTGCTTCTTTCCTGCATAGTATTCCGGTTAAAACCGAAGTGTGTTATTTGGGTGTGATTGTTTGTAAAGATGGTAAAATGAGAGGAAAATTAAACTTTGATCCAGTAATTACTAAAGCTAATAAAAAATTTAACTCCTGGCTCCAAAGGGACTTATCTTTACGGGGAAGGGCTCTCCTTGCTAAAGCCGAAGGTGTTTCTCGATTGACCTACCCTGCTCTTTCCTTGTATGTAGATAAGTCAATTTGTGTGAAGGTTGATAGAATGCTCTTTGACTTTTTATGGAAACACAAGAGACATTACTTAAAAAAATCTGTTGTCATAAATAGCTTTGATAAGGGAGGTCTTAACTTTCTTGACTTCGCTTCTTTAAATAATACGTTTAAGATCAATTGGTTGAGGCAATTTCTAACTGATTCTGATTCCATATGGAACACTATTCCTAACTATATCTTTTCTAAAGTCGGTGGTCTTCCCTTTCTCTTAGTATGTAACTACAATATTTCTAAATTGCCCATCAAATTATCAAATTTCCATAAGCAGATGCTTTTGGCTTGGCATTTAATTTACAAACATAATTTTAGTCCCCACAGGTATTTTATTTGGAATAACCATGATATCCGATATAAAAATAAAACACTTTTTTTCCCAGATTGGTTTGCTAACAATATTCTTTTGGTTTCTCAACTTTTAAATTCAAATGGTCTTTTGTTTTCTTATTCTGAATTTTTAGCTAAATATTGTATTCCTGTCACCCCACGAGACTTTGCCATAGTGATGGATGCTATCCCTAGTGGAGCTATTGCTCTTATAAAAAACTCAGGAGACTCTTCACCTCTTTTTACCTCTTGGACTCATCCTTTTGAGACAACAATAGGGACGGTTTGTTTTTTGTCCAGTCCTTCTCTCAGGAATAGAAGGATTAGACAACTCTTTCAGAATGATATCATCACTGTCCCTTCTGTAATATCTTATTGGAGTAATTGTTTTAATAATATTCCTTGGAAGAAAGTGTGGTCTTTACCCAACAAATATTTAATCACTAATAAGGTTAAAGAGGTTTCATTTAAGTTGTTATACCGTTTCTACCCTGTCAATCTTTATATCCAAAAAATGTTTCCTGAGAAGGATTCTCTATGCTCTTTTTGTGGGGCGGAAGATGAGTCTATCCCTCACCTTTTCTGGGAGTGTGTTCATGTAGCTATTTTTTGGAAGAAATTTTGTTTATTTATACATGCTTCTTTTTTTGAAAATTTTTCTTTGACATTTAAGGATGTATTATTTGGATTATATAACTCCGATAAAAATCTAAAAGACAAATACTTTCTTGTAAATCTATTTATTTTTCTTGCCAAGTTTTTTATACATAAGTGTAAATTTTTGTCTCTTAAACCTCTTTTTATTATTTTTTGTCAAGATTTGAAATGTTATTTGGGCACTATTTCCTCTTCCAGCAATGTCAAAGCCCTAAAGTCCAATTCGTTGTGCACAAAGTATAATATTTATGCCTTTTTATGATGTTCAAAGAAGAAGGAAAGGGAAAGGAAAAAAGGAAAAGGGAAAAAAAAAAAAAGGAAAAAAAAAAAAAAAAAAAGGACCCTTCTCTTCTTTTTTCAGTATAATTTAAGTTATATTACCTCTGGCTCATAGGGTTTATTTTATTTTATTTATTTTTTTTAATTTATTTATTTATTTATTTTTATTTTTTTTTTGTTTGTTTGTTTTCTCCATTGTTCATATATTTATTTATTTTCTCGTTTGTTTCCTTACTGTTTTTGTATTTGCCTATATTTCTATTGTTGTTAAATTTTTTGATCTGTAATTTTTGTCCTTATATATCAATAAAAAAAAAAAAAAAAAAAAAAAAAACAGACTAACAGCCTGAGGGCGGAAGTGGGCGGAGCCAATTTATCTCCGTAGGCATCGCTCCATTTGGAGCATTTTAAAGTTTAAAACCATGTTAATGTGAAATATTGTATTAAAACGATCTAACTGAAATTATAGATATAGATTCACATTGTGTTAATAGCTTAATCATACACACATAGGCTATATATATATATCTTAACGTGATTGTGTATATTAAAATCCCCTTGTAACCTTTTAATATTTTAAAAGTTCATAAATTTGTTTTATGTCTTAAATGATTAACTGAATATAAATTGAACACAACAAAGCTTAAACACTAAAATCGATAAACATTTATTAATTTGTCAAAATATTTTACTTAAGCATTTCAGAATGAATCATTGTTTTTCATAATATATAATACGCATTACACGGTTGTACACTAGAATGCATGAATTAAACACATTCAGATCCATCAAACCCAAAAACAAAAGATATTTATTTAATTTTAATAAAATGTACTAAAATGTAAGAGCAAAAGCATTATATAGCCACTAGCTGTGCTTTGCTCTAAAAAAATACAAAATCAAACCAAATTGAGTGTAGATTGAACAGCAGGTACATGATGACAAATTAAATCTAAAAAAATAAACTTTTTTTGTAAAATGTCCATATCATCCTTAATTTGAAAGCAAAACACTAAAGGCTCTTTGGCCAGTTGTCTGTCATCATCTGTTTCAGCCTGTGAAAGTTCTTGTTCCTGGTCTTTTTCTTTCAATATCAGAAAGCACAGCTCTTCCACTAAACCCGTAAAGACCTTTGATTGTTGTGCAGCGCAGAAGTCTTCTGTGATCCGTGGTTCCTTCATGAGAGAAGGGTATAAACAAATGGGATGAGATGTTAAAAGTGTATTTAACAACACTTTGTGTTGTAGTCAGGATGCAGCACAGCATGTATAATAAAGTTTTGACATTCTGTTTTTCTCATGTTTATATATTGAAGACTTAAATCATACTCTGTCACCAATGAAATTAATCAGTTATGTTCAGTATAATTTTTTTTTTTTTTTTTTTAAAAGGCAAGCAATTCACATGGCTTTTCACGCTACATTTAACCCCGGGTTATCGTCGTCCTAAACACCACTTTTAACCGTGGGTAAAGTAACGCTCCACATATTGCTTGTATATTTACATGCTTTTGACAGTCACAGAAACACTGTGCATTGTATATAAATAGAAAATTCAGCATTGGAAAGAAAAAAAAAAAAAAACAAATGCTGACAGAAAATGCAACAATTGCAGAGCAGAAAATACTGTTTAATTCTTTTATAGTCTGAAATGTTCATTCAGGATAAACTTGATCTATATGTAATGAGGAAGTTGACTATATGTAATGAGGATGTGCAATGCCTAAGCATTTATGAAAACATATTGTGTGCTTTGTTCATCCAATCAGTGACACTGACACTGCAAATAAGGATGTTAACCAGGGTTTAGTAATGTACAGTGCATATGAATACTCAGGATTAATTGTTAACCTCAGGTAAATGATGATCAGTGTGAAACGTGAATCAAGATAACCCAGGATTCTGTTTACCTGGGGTTAACAATCACCCAGGGTTAACTATTTAAAGTATGAAAAGCCCTCATATATGTTTTTCATTCTAATGAAAAGAGAAGTTCATACATTTTTAAAAACTTTTAACTTTTCCTTTTTTTTTGCTTACCATTAACATGAAGATCCCACACAGCCGGTCAACTGTTTCTAAAACAATAGAATATTATTAAGTTATTCCTGAAAAGATGTGACAGATATAACACACCATCTGTATAAGTAGCTTATGTGTTTATGAAAGTCTTATAAAACTAACCTTGTTTTTGATCAGCTTCTCTTGTTCTGGGGTGATTCTGCTTGTCAATTTACTGCATTGCAAAATCAAAGAAAAACTTAGATATATAACCAAAAAAATTGCATAAAAGAAACAAGTTTCATTCTTCTAAAGTCAAAATTACTACTTACTTCATTGCAAAAACAACATTTTAAATTCAGAATACAAAAGAAACGTTCATACCTCCATGAACGACAGTTTTTTTTAAGTGAATTTGAAGCTGTGCATTCAACCTGTGCCGTCTGGTCGGTTTAAGAGCACTGGGCAGTGGAAGTTGTTGCAGCACGTTTTGCATCGCTGTAAATGAAGTAAAGCGGAGCATCTCCCGATACTAATATGCCTCTAAAATCCACAAAAACACTGATCAGTATTGTAAAATGTAACCAATTAAATAAAATACAGTACCAACAACAAGTAAAATAACAAACCATGAATATGTAAACACCCAGGTGAAAAAATACTATAGTAAATACTATAGTGTTTTTGAACCATACTGTATTTACAACACTAATGAATGCTACATAATACTATAATATTAACTATAGTGAACTGATAAACTAGTATAAATAGTATACTTTAGTTTTTACTACAGTAAACTGTAGTGTATATTGTAGTATAATATACCCTAAAATTGTAGAAAACTTAGTACAATATTGGGTAAAGTAATTTGTTTATATTATTATAGCTGCCATATTATCACAGCAACTATAGAATTACCACAATAAATTAATTCAAGTATTTATAGTACTATAGTATGGTTCAAAAACACTATAGTATTTACTATAAATGACTATAGTATTTATTCACCTGGGCGCAAGCAACGTGAGACGATTTGTAAAATATCAAAAGACGTGATAAAGTGACTTTGAAGCCCATTTACAAAATATCTGAGTCATGTTAAGTGTTAACGATCGAATAAATACACAACACATAAACGTGATCGATTAAAAGCACAACACAAAGAAACTTTTTACCGTGTTCGCTTCTTCCGCCATGATTGTTTGCTTGTTTGTCGTCAACTCCGCCCACATCCAACGTGAGACTATTACTCCGCCCACTTCCGCCCTCAGGCTGTTAGTCTGGCGCTGTCGTCCTCAGACTGTCATGACGTATGGTTCTGCGGTTCTGCAGTTGGTTATTATTGAACAAGGGCGCTTGTCGGCTTCTGCTGTAAAACGTGAACTTGCGATGCCTGAAAGTGGGCAAAACCGGCTCTTCTGACAAAATGGATTTAGGGTACAGAACGTGCTATATATGGAGAATAATGCACAGCACTTAGTTCATTTTTTTTAAAAATGGCGTTTATCGGTTTTTGCAAATGAACTCTTCATATATATATATATATATATATATTATATATATTATATTACTATATATAATATACAGCCTCCCCCTACTGGACGCATGAGGAACAACAGGGGCGTAAAACTGCTTGGGGCCTATATCTACCAGCTCCAGGTCTGCAGCCTCCCCCTACTCCCTCCAGCAGCCCTCTTGCAGGGAGGTGATTTCCCTTCCTACTCATAGTAGAGCACATCAATAGGGAGTGAGGAAGAGAATAGAATAGTATTTGACATTGTTTATTATATATAATTATATATAATTATATATATATATAATTTTTTTTTAACACTTTAGTTTACATTAATTGAACATGTAATCACTTTTTTATTTTGTTTATAGTTATTCTTAAGACAAAACGTGCAGAAGTGAAATGTATGATCATTGTTCACACCGGAACTACTTCACCTACTGTAGCCAAAGCACAATAAACTCATTTAGCCAAAGGCCATATTTACAAAATATAGACTCGGTACTTGTATTTACAGTTTATCTACACAGTTTCAAACAGCTAATAGTAGTATAGAATTAGGCTCACCCATGAAAGGAAACACTTCAGACTGGTTTCTTTGTTATCAAGAGGTCCCTGATAGTTTGACATTAGGCAACATTTGAACCTACTGAACCTATCATAGAAAGTGGAACAAACCCACCTCCAACTCTTCAATTTTACATTGTAGGTTAGAGAAATCGAAAACCGAAATGACCGCGGAAATGGGAAACGAGACACGGGATGCAATTCGCTCTGTTATGGAGAACATTCAACTCTTTTTCAAACTGAAGCCAGAACAAGAAGAGTGTTTGATAAACATTTGTTTTATCAAGTGTTTACAACAGGTTTACAGTGGAAGTTCAATCATAGATTTGAGTTCGATGCATGATGTCTGTGCTTCGATGCGGCTGTACAGGCACATAACATACGTCATAACTAAACGTATCTGATTGGCTTACGGGTAACCAATGATTTTAAACTTCAGACAAGCGCCCCCTAACGAGAGAGAAAACACTTCTCTATTATGCCATTCCAGACTCTGTCTACGAAGCAAAGTGAAGTAGCAGAGTCTGGTATTACCAGGCTATGCCTTAACCATACCAGGCACAAATTCCAAGCATAACGGGGCAAGCAACAAAGCTTGTAGATCGCCTATTCTTTTAAGAGAAAGTAATAGCTAAGAGGAACAAAGTCTTGAGAGTCAGGAACTTGACTGGAACCTCTTCAATAGGATCAAAGGAAGCCAAGGAAAGGCCTCAGCCTCAGGGTGCCACAGAGGAAATGTGTAACCAATGGGTCTCTTCCTAAAGACATACCACCCAAAGGAATTTGGTAAGCAACTATGGTTAACACATAGATCTTTATATTAGATAACCCTGCAGTGAATCGCTCTTGCAGGAACTTTGGGTCCAACTGATGACCACTGCACCATGAAGTGAAATCTCTCCACTTCAGCGCATACAGTTTCCTCGTGGAGGGAGCTCTGGAGTAGAGGATGGTCTCAACAACTAAAGTTGAGAGACCAGAATCTATGAGCTGGCCCCCTCAGAGGCCAAGCCCACAGTTTCCACAGTTCTGGGCGGGGGTGAAATATTGTGCCCTCTGCCTGAGCCAAAAGGTCCCTACTGATCAGAATCTCCCAAGGAGAGCTGTAGAGGAGAGTGTTCTTTAGTGTGACCTTTTTGTCTTACACCTTTAACCCTATGATTAGTCAGGTAGGGTAAGGTCAGTCAAATCTAGCCTAAACCATAAAGTACACACCCACCCGCAGGTTGAAGTTCTTTAGGAATGATGTAGAAGACTCCCTTGTGGTAGTTCTTTGTTAAGGCTCAGTTTGTAGTAATAAGTCAAGTCTTACAGAAGGCAATAGTTACAATAAAAACGCTTATTTTATTAGTTACAATACAAAACAGTTATTGCAAAATAAAATAAAACTTAAAATCAACTAAACTAAAAACTCTTAAGTAAAACTCTAATCAGCAATATTGGAGATGCTGTTAAGTGTCCCTTGATAGGGTACCAGGTGTCCTTCACACTTAATGCAGGCAGTATCTGAGGGGTGCTTCACTCCTCAGTCTTTTTATACTTCTTTTTAGGGAATTCCAAGGTCCTTTCCCCCGCCAACTCTTCCTGTTGTAGGATTATCAGCCTTTGTAGATCCTGTTGAATCATCTTGGTGTCCTTCCACTGTCACTTCCGCTGTTGTCTTCTTCTAGCACTTTTCCCCTTCTTTACCTAAGCCTTCCTTACTTCCACCTCCGCTTGTGGTTCAAATACTTTCTCTTCACCTCCATGTGCCCTGTCACTGACTTTGTTGTTGGTTACAAAAATTTAGTTCATTGAACTTAATTTTCACACTTTTTCCCACACGTTTTACACTTGTTTCTGTTTTTCACACCATAATAAACAAAGGAAGTCAAATACAATTGTTTATACCATACATCTATGCTACTAAGTTTTTTTTTTCCACTCATATAGCATTCAAGCATTTAAGTATGTTAGGTACTTTCCACTCATATAGCATTTAAGCATTTCTATATTTAAGCATCTGCTCGACCACCTCGCCCCCGAAAGTGAACCTCAAGAACTTCCTGCGTTGTGGAAGGATGGATATGTGGAAGGATGTTCACTCAAAACTCAAAAGTTGGCAGCCCTGGATAACAATAACGATATATCACAATATAGATTGTTTGGTTATTTTGTTAAATATAAGAGCAAAGAAGCTAATTACACACAATAAATGCACAGAAGTTAACAGTTTTTCAGGTACAGAAGGTTTCTTTAAAATGTAGAAATACTGACAAAAGGTCATAATCATGTGGGATTGGGATCTTTCAGGATGGTCAAACATCATTGTATAGATCACATGGATCTCTCATCTCTAAGGGTGCTTCTAGATGCAGAAAAAGTTAATGAGAGTGTTTGACATCCTCTATTGAAACATTACACTTCATCATTTAAGGGATAGTTCACCTAAAAAAGAACTTTTGACATTTATTAATTTTACAAATGACTTTTTTAATATATTTTAATGAAAGGTAATTTTTACAGTAATAATAAAAATGATTTATGTGACACTACAATAAGAATTGAATGACTTTCCTTGAAGGGGTGTGCATGACCCCTTCATAATCATGACATGACATGAATATGAAGGAGGTTTTATGCATGTTTATGACAACTGTCATTAATAATAATAATAATAATACGTTTATTTTATATAGCGCCTTTCTATAAACACAAGGTCGCTGTACAATGTTATAACACAAATTACAATAGACAGGTAAACAATACAAAGACAACAAAGGCATAACACATAACATCATACAATCAGAGGTCAGAGAATCAAGAAACAAAAAGATAAGTTTTAATATGGGTTTTGAAATCATGTATTGATGACAGGTCTCGAATGTGCTTCGGAATGGAGTTCCAGAGTGTGGGGGCAGAGATGCAAAATGTCCGACCACCGAATGATGCGAGTTTGTGACGTGGGATCAACAACATACCAGTATCAGAGTATTAAAGTATTAAATATCATTTGCTCAATTATTTAATTTTTATTGCAAAGATGACATTGTTTGAGATGTCTTTTTTACGACAACTTGCCATTATTTAGCTTTATAAGTTAACATTACATTAAACTGTCATGTGGTTGGTTTTAACATTGGCTGTCATGAGGGCATTATAATAGTGTCATGAATATTTTTCTTGACCTCAACTTATTACTATTAGCATGCATATTACTAGAATATTGGACATTTATTAGTACTTATTAAGCACATATTAATGCCTTATTCTGCCTGATCTTATTCTACATTCTTAATCCTACCCAATACCTAAACTTAACAATTAACTACTAAAAAACAGTAAATTGGGAGTTTATTGAGGGAAAAGTCATAGTTAATAGTATATATGTGTTCCCTATACTAAAGTGTTAGCAAAATAATGTAATGTAATGTTAACACATAAAGCTAAGTAGTTTCTTAAGTTTGATAATTAATCTGCTATGTCATGTTTATGACAGGTTATGTTGTCTTGGTAATGTCAAGACAAAGACACTGATAAGTTATGATGTATTGGTTCATGTCAAGTTGTCATAACAAAGATATCTCAAACAATGTCATCTTTGCATGAAAACTGACAGAACTGAGCGAATGTCACTAAATGACAGATGTCATTGTGGGTAGAATCTCTCTGCAGTCGATTCTGATTCATCAACACAATTTCACTGATGATCCAACATAAACCCCAAAGCCAGGATAGAGCGTTTGAGTGAATGTGGTCTGGACTGTGTGGATGAGGATCATTGTGTCTCCAGAGACGCTGTAGAAGGACAGAGTTCCTGCTCTGTGATCCACATACACTCCTACTCTACTGCTGATGGGCTCTACATCTTCATCGTCGTCATCATCATCATCGTCGTCATCATCATCATCATCAGCATCATCATCCTCATATACTCCTATTCTACTGCTGATGGACTTTACAGGGAGTTTAGTCTTTATCTTATTGTAATAGAATATGTATCTGGAGGAAGAGCAGTATAAACTCCAGGACTGATCATTATATCCAAACACAGACTCATCACCCCGTCCCTTCCTGCTGATGCTCTTATATGAAACTGATATATCCACATCACCACTCCACTCAATCTCCCAGTAACAGCGTCCACACACACTCTCTCTACACAACACCTGAGCATAATAATCAAATCTGTCTGGATGATCAGGATACCACTGCTTTGTGTCAGTGTTAGTAATCACTCTGTTCCTCTCAGACAGATGGAGGAGTTTATTCACTGTGTTCAGATCCAGAGTGAGCTGATGGGAATCTGATGGAGATAAAACACATTAGAATCAGTAATTATGAATCTGGGGCCATATTCATAAAACATCTTAAGGCTAAAAGTAGCTCCTAACTTGCCAATTAAGAAGAAACTCTTAAAAATAATGGGCATGTCAGTCCTAATTTTAGTACTCCTAAATTTTTGCTCTAAGAGTATTTTAGCACTAAAAGTAGCTCCTAAATATGTGAAACGCTACGAGTAGTCAAGAGGACTCCTAAGTCACTAAGACAAAATTAAAAACAGTCCTAAAATGATTCTTGGTGCCAAAAGATACTGTACACCATTGAGGCAATAGCGATAGAGCCTTGGGTGCTAAGCCTTTTCTTCATAAATGCAATACATATTTTGAGTTATACATTGGAATTTATGATAAAATGCCGAAAATAAATCTTTAATAGATAAATATTAATGCCCGATTACCTGTGGAAGTTGTTTTCACACTTACAAATGATCAAATAGAGTAAAATAAATATACAGTGGTGGTCAGAATTATTGGCACCCTTGGTAAATATGATCAAAGATGACTGTAAAAATAAATCTGCATTGTTTATCCTTTTGATCTTTAATTCATAAAATTATAAAACAAATCTGACCTTTCATTGAAGGAAAAGAATTGAAAGTGGGGGGAAAATCATAAATAATCAATAAATGTTTTTCTCCAAAACACATTGGCCACAATTATTGGCACCCTTAGAATTTTTTATGAGTAATATATCTCTTAAGTATAGTCCCATTCTTATTTTTAGCACACCATGGTGATCATGACCATGAAATTGTCCAGCCATGACTTCCTGTTCCACAGGAGTATAAACATGAGGAAACACAAAGGCCAAATTCCCTTAATCATTCATCACAATGAGAAAAACCAAAGAATATAGTTCTGATGTGCAGAAAAAGATGGGTTTGGTGCACACATGGATAAAAAGTACCCCATGTCCACAGTTAAATATGCTGCTGGATCTTTAATGTTGTGGGCCTATTTTTCTGCTGGAGGTCCTAGACATCTTGTTCAGATATATGGTATCATGGACGATATCAAATACTAAAAAAAAAAAAAAAACCTGACCACTTCTGCTAGAAATCCAATAATAAGTTGTGGTTGGATTGGACAATGATCCAAAACAAACATCAAAATGAAGCTTCTGACATGGCCATCCCAGTCGCCTGACCTGAACCCTAAAGAAAATGAGTGGAGTGAACTGAAGAGAAGAAGGACCAACATGGATCTGGGAATCTGAAGGATCTTTGTATGAGGAATTTGTATGAAGGAATGGTCTCTGATCTCCTGTTAGGTGTTCTCCAAACGCATCAGGCATTATAGGTGAAGACTCAGAGCTGTTATCTTGGCAAAAGGTATTGAATAAAAGGGTGCCAATAATTGTGGTCAACAAAAAGAAAAACACTTATTTCATAATGTGATTTTCCCCCCCACCTTCAATTCTTTTCCTTCAATGAAAGGTTAGATTTTTGCAATGCAGATTTATTTTGATAGTCATCTTTGATCATATTTACCATGGGTGCCAATAATTCTGACCACCACTGAATATATAATAAGTGCATTTGGCGTGCTGTCCAAGGGGATCGAGGGCTCCGAGCTGGCCCAAATCCAGAGTTCTCCTCATATCCTCAGCCAGCCGAAAGTGAGTAATGGGTTGGGGGAGGAATGCAGAAAACTGTCGAGGTAACTATGCGAGTAGGCTCTCGTCTGTGTATATGTACCTCCACTAAAGCTGATTAGATAGACCATTTGCATGTGCTCCTCCAAAACTTTTTTTTAATAAATGTTACGTCCTCTGACATATGTAATATTATACTGTGATTGGTGGTTATGTTTTCTTTTTCCTTTTGAGTTTCTCTTTCCTCATTGCTCCAGGTTCCAACTAGTCATGTGGAAAAGCGGATTGGCTCTTTTGACATTCATCCTTTAAAAATGTGCTTCTGCACAATCCAAGAGAGGCATGGCTCTGAGTGTGTGTTCTGCCGGGAGGATGCGTTGGTGTCAGCGTTCTGTTGTAAAGTTGACTTGAGTGAAATAGCCTGTTGTATGCCCAACAATATTTTCCCACTGTTTTTCCCACCTTCTTTTTCTTTGGTTATTTTTGCTAATTCTATGTCGGTATTAAAAGATAATCTGTAAACAGGGAAATGTCACTACTCAGTAGGAGTTTGTTTTATTATGTTTAATATTGTGTCGTAATTAAAAGGTAATCTGTAAATAGAGCAATGCCACTTGTAGGGAATGGGTGCCTATTTTGTTTAGAAGCAATTTTTCTCCTGGTTTTGAACAGATAGGGAAATAGGGAAGTTTGATGTATTTATGTTTAATTTTTCTTTGTTAGGTTAAGGTAACTTTTTTAAAGTAGTTATTTTCTGTTTTGTTTGTTATTATTTTGGTTTATGCCCATTCCTGAAGCTGATTTAGTGATTCAGAAACAAAGAAATTGCTAGATGCTCCTACAATAATACAAATTTTTCCCTATGTTACTCCTCAATGCTCCTAGACTGGGACGTAACAATAAAACACAATTTGTCACTTGAATTCTGCAATCTCTCGAGACATAAACATGTAAGAGGTGGACAATTAGCTGAACATATACTAGTTTAATTAGTGACACTTAGTGACACACCTACATTTTAAAACCTTTAATTGAATACGGCAACATTTTTATTTTAAAATCCTTATTTAAATATGGCATCGTTTTTATTTTAAAACCTTTATTTATATATGGCAACATTATACATCATTTTACAATATTTCTATGATTAAATTGCTGACAGAGACTCCTCCCCATCAGCCAATCACTGTGTGTATAGTCCATAGCAACAAGGTCAACCCCACCCTTTCTCTTAGCTTAAGACTTCAGTCTGTTCCTTAGGAAAAGTTGGTCTCTGCAGCTTTGTGAATAGGTTTTAAGAGAAAACTTAGCTAATAACTTTTACTGCCATTTAGGATAACTCTTAGTGGTAAGATAACATTTTTGTGAATACGCCCCCTGATCTTTTAACGTTTAACTCTTCATGTTCAATATATCATCAGTGTCTCAGTACAGTTTACCAAATATCCTGTGCAAATCATCATTAAATGATCAACTATAAAACTCTTCTGTCATGTTTTCTTTCTCCTTCTACAGGAAGAACATGAACACACTCAGTGAGTTTTTCTGCTTGTTTTCTCAATGACTTACATTGTTGGAAGTTGTTCCTGGTCCTGGAAACAATGTTGGTGGAAGAGACTGTGAAATCAACAGACATGAAGAGTGTGATTATTATAAGAAATGCAGCAAAAATCACAGAATAATCTTGTATGCGCATCTCTGGTGGATATTGATGCGCTGATATGTGATGTTTATGACTTTTGTTTCTTTGTGTGTATATTAACGTTTTGTGGATCTAGTGCACATATTATTTATCTATATTGTATAGTTTTATACTTTTGCTTGATTAAGCAGTTATTTTCAGTATAATTTGTGACATGTTTGTGACAATTTAGCTATTGGAATGAATATATATGGATACTTATTTCACAATGTTGTTATTTATGTTTGTTATTTGTTTTCATTTAGAACCACACACACGTCTACAAGTATATACTATTCACGTAAAACTAACTAGAAACCAGACTTCATTTGCATCAAAGAAAAGTATTTACTCTGTCTGAATTGTTCCCTATCCCCTATATAGTGCACTGTGTGCCAATCACCATGTAGAGAATGGTAAATGTGTGAACAAGTGACTGATTTCAGATGCAGCTTCAGATTCTAGAGAGCATTTGATTGGACAGAAAATCTGTGCAGATTGATGTCATCAAAAAGTGAGACACTGTAAGTTTTGACCACTTATATCTTCTAAATGTGAATTTTGTAATTGTTTTTGAGCACACTATCTTATAGATCAAGGGTTTTCAACCTTTTAGGGCACACCCCGTACCCCCCCCCCCCCACACACACACACACTTTTATCTTTTAGTTGCACCCAACCTGTTGTAACCATAGCCAATGATTAGGTAGGAGAATAGTCAAATTGCCCCCTCTAGTAGATGACTAAAGGTTTGCTAGTAAAATCTCACATTTGCAGTTTCACTCCTGAATTAACAGGCGTTGTGTCCCCCTTTATGGGTGCTGGTGTTGTAGATAACATATTCAGTGCGCACAGCATTCTCTCACCGGAACTGGAAATCAACCGGCACAAGCACAAGCCCACCAGCTTGTGATGTATCAGCATCAGCATCAGCTCAATCGCCTAACCTCTCTGACTAAAGAACACATCAAAACGCTACAAGGCCTATGCATTACTCGCACAGACACCGTGGCAGCATCAGTGACTACTCCCGATAACAACATCCCCAATCCTCCCGCCAGCATGAACACACGTCTAGCATTCCATGAAAAATTTCACGCGACCCAGCGAAAAACCAGCAACCTACCATGTATCCCACAGATTCGAGCAGAATATCTTTTGTCTGTTCGCTGCTAACCAGAACAGCTTGGGCCAGACTGGGCCAGCGCTGTTTGGAGAGATGATGGAACAACTTTCCCATCCTTTAATATATTTCTTCAGCACTTCAGAGAAGTATTCAAACATCCAGCTGGAGGTAAGTGTTCTGGTGACCAGCTGCTTGCTCTATGTTAGGAGGAAGAAAATGGCATCGGAATATGCAATGTTGTTTCGCACTCTCGGGGCACAAACTAACTTGGCTGGAGGATACTCTAAAACTGCTGTTCAGAAAGGGATTAAATCTGAAACTCCAAACTGTGGCTAAGCCGGACACCTGAAGACGCCATGTCCTACTTCATACAACTCCAAACCGGTGAATGCTCATGCGGAGCTAAATTATTCCCCCTGTGTGAAAATGCCAGTGAAGATAATTGTCCAAGACAAGACTATATCTACCTCCACTTTATCAGACTCAGGGGCTGCTAGCAACTTTGTCACATGAGTTTGCTCAACAGTATAGACTCACTCTAGCAATTCTTGTTTGGCTCTGTTACAGGTGAGGCTCCCTCTCACGTTTTCTATTCAGACTCCATTTCCCATAGACTTTCATACCTGGGACTGATTACACACACTATTTAAGAATGCCACACACACACCATCATTGCGAAGTCTTGATTAGCTAAAGTGGTCAAATCTCAGCATTTCTTTTGTAAATGGTTACTTTGTGTTTGATCTTGGACTGTTTCCTGTTGTTCGATTCTCTGCTGCCTGCCCCTACTACTGCCTGTTCATTAGATTGTGATTGTAAGCCGCATGCTCTGACCTTTTGCCTGATTTCTGTCTGTCCCTGTTCACGATTCTGTTTTGCCTTCTCTTCACATTTGCAGATGTTTCACTCCTGAATTAACAGATGCTCGTGTCCCCCTTAACGGGCGCTGGTGTTGTAGATTACAGTAAGACTAACATATTCATGCTAAAAGACAAAAAACTATGATTTCATTAGGACTTTAAAGGCACGTGTTCACGATTCTGTTTTGTCTTCTCTGTTGCCATTGCTGTGTCTCGACCCTGTACTGTTTGACTCTGACAAAAATAAAACTGCATATGGATTCTCACTCCACTTCAAAAACTTGCAACTGAAAAAGCAAATACTCAATGTTTAACTTTCTGTTAGTTGTCAAAATAAATTCATCAATCAGGACTTCACCTCTGTCAAAGATCTTCTTGAGCTCCTCTTTGCAGAAATCCTCCAGTTTGTCTCTCAGCTGAAGGACAGATTCTCTCACACCATCAAAAGAGGAGAGAGAACTGAAGGGATCGTCATTTACGTCTGTAGATTCAGGAGGAGCTGAGAGAGACTGGAAACTCTACAGAAAACAGAAATCAAAGCTCATCACCTCCACACTTCAGCCAATAACCTGCACTACAGTCAGAGCAGCTCTTGTTGATCTTTAGTAACTCTCCTCAATCCAGCACTTTCACTGCATCAGATTCATTCTTCTCATCTTCATTATATCATGTTAGAGCTATAAGTTTGACTAGTGTTTGACACTTACACCATATGTGAACTTTCTAGGAAAACACTTGATGATCAAACATTTGCCAATAACATAAATGTAACAGATCAAGAGCATCAATGGAGTCACATGACAGGGTTGAGTAGATTTGATCAGGAAAAGCAGTTCAAAGGCAATGAGTAGTTTGAACATTTTTTATATCTTTTGAACAGTTAGTGGCTCTTAGGACACAATTCCAATATCAGGTTTTGTGTTTTAAATACACTGAAGCGTTGCTAATATACAGCCTCACTTCCTGTTTGAGGACACTGTCAAATTCATTAATGTGTAATGAAAATTATTATAAGAGGTTACAGCAGGTTTGAAAATTATCTGATTTTGGTAAACAAAAAATTGTAAAACGATAAAGAGATAAGTAAAGGGAAATCTAGCTGGGTAAAACTGGTATCATCAAGTTCATGGATTTCACATTGTTAAAAAATATTAGTAACGTTTTGAGCAGTAGTATATCTTTCAGAAAAATATTTCCTAAGAGATTTCCAGAGCTGAACTGCATTTGTAACTGTGTATCTCTCAAAAGAAGATGATCGGTCTGACTGTTAATTATATAATAACCGAACACACAGATCAACATTTCAGTCAACAGCTCATTCTGCTCTCATGAAATGTTCCTCTTTGAGTCTCTTGCTCAAGTCCACTATGATCCTGTTCTTCTAGATCTCTGTTACCTCCAGGAAATGGATGTGATCCTGTGT
This sequence comes from Chanodichthys erythropterus, assembly GCF_024489055.1. NCBI lineage: Eukaryota > Metazoa > Chordata > Actinopteri > Cypriniformes > Xenocyprididae > Chanodichthys > Chanodichthys erythropterus. Next base: position 33,578,030 of record NC_090228.1, on the reverse strand, counting down.
GTGTGAAAGCTGCTCCAGCTCAGCATCTCTCCTCCTCAGATCTTTGATCTCCTGCTCCAGACGCTCCAATCGTCCTTCAGCTCGACTCACTGCAGTCTTTTCCTGATCTCTGATCCACTGTGTGGCCTCAGAGCGGCTTCTCTCGATGGGGGGGGTGAGTTCATTGACAATCCTCTCACTGTCCTCCACTGCTGTCTGTGCAGAGTGCTGTTAGGACACACATCACAATCACACAGTGGCTTCAGTGAGTCCTGACTGAGACTTCTCAAACTTTTCTACTTCTCCAGACTCACCTTATGAGACTCCACAGCCTCTCTCAGCTGCTGAAGATCTTTCTCTCTCTGCTGGATCCTCTGCTGGAACGACCTCTGTGTCTCCTTCAGCTGGTGCTAAAGGATAAACCAATAACAGGAGAAACATCACATAAATCATCAAGTAAACAGATATGAATCCAGTATCAGTAAAGTGGTGAGACTGAGGGATTAAATATCTTGCATGATAAGACTATAGGGTTCATTCATAAATGCCAGAATTATTTAATCAATGACTAGTTTTAATAGGGATAGTTCACCCAGAAATGTAAATTCTTTCATTGTTTACTCATCTTCATGTCTGTCCATACTTGTTTTTCTCTTTCATAACACAAAAGAAGACATTTTGAAGAACGTCTCTATTTCTAGAGCTCAAATCAAATATGGTGGCACGTCAATAACATCAAACGTCACTTGCTCATGAATGTTCTCATGGATAAATAGGTCACCACATTTGATTTACGACACTTTGCATCCCAATTCAGAGGCTGCACCTTTTGAAGGCAGACTGTGTTAAATGTAAGTATTAAGTTCTACCTAATCAAAAAATCTAATGTTTCTAATGATACAAGTGTAAAAATAAAAGTAAAAATATATAAAGCAGTTCAAATGTTGACATACCTTACTAAGATGCAATTTTATATAGTTTACACTAAGGTGAACATATTTAGATTAGGTTGAGAACCCTGTTTCATTTTTAGGCAGTTGAATGTAACTTTTGAAAAGTCCAGTACAAACGTTACTGCCGGTCGTCAACGGCAGCTGTCACAGTTGATAGGCAACAAGAACAGTCCTCCTAAGCTAGACTGCCCTATTTAACAATGCTGGGTCTGACCTTTGCAGCCTTCAAAGTGCTCTGAATTGGGATACAGCCTTAGATTACCCAATTGGAGTATTATTGATTTATTTTATATTACCTTAATGTCCTTTTGAAGATTGGAACTTTTGGACCTTACTAACTTTAAATACAGGTGCTGGTCATATAATTAGAATATCATCAAAAAGTTGATTTATTTCACTAATTCCATTCACAAAGTGAAAGTTGTATATTATATTCATTCATTACACACAGACTGATATATTTATAATGTTTATTTCTTTTAATTTTGATGATTATAACTGACAACTAAGGAAAATCCCAAATTCAGTATCTCAGAAAATTAGAATATTACTTAAGACCAATACAAAGAAAGGATTTTTAGAAATCTTGGCCAACTGAAAAGTATGAACATGAAAAGTATGAGCATGTACTGCACTCAATACTTAGTTGGGGCTCCTTTTGCCTGAATTACAGCAGCAATGCGGTGTGGCATGGAGTCGATCAGTCTGTGGCACTGCTCAGGTGTTATAAGAGCCCAGGTTGCTCTGATAGTGGCCTTCAGCTCTTCTAAATTGTTGGGTCTGGCATATCGCATATTCCTCTTCACAATACCCCATAGATTTTCTATGGGGTTAAGGTCAGGCGAGTTTGCTGGCCAATTAAGAACAGGGATACCATGGTCCTTAAACCAGGTACTGGTAGCTTTGGCACTGTGTGCAGGTGCCAAGTCCTGTTGGAAAATGAAATCTGCATCTCCATAAAGTTGGATAGCAGCAGGAAGCATGAAGTGCTCTAAAACTTCCTGGTATACAGCTGCGTTGACCTTGGATCTCAGAAAACACAGTGGTCCAACACCAGCAGATGACATGGCACCCCAAACCATCACTGACCATGGAAACTTTACACTGGACCTCAAGCAACGTGGATTGTGTGCCTCTCCTCTCTTCCTCCAGACTCTGGGACCCTGATTTCCAAAGGAAATGCAAAATTTACTTTCATCAGAGAACATAACTTTGGACCACTCAGCAGCAGTCCAGTCCTTTTTGTCTTTAGCCCAGACAAGACGCTTCTGACGCTGTTTGTTGTTCAAGAGTGGCTTGACACAAGGAATGCGACAGCTGAAACCCATGTCTTGCATACGTCTGGGCGTAGTCGTTCTTGATGCACTGACTCCAGCTGCAGTCCACTCTTTGTGAATCTCCCCCACATTTTTGAATGGGTTTTGTTTCACAATCCTCTCCAGGGTGCGGTTATCCCTATTGCTTGTACACTTTTTTCTACCACATCTTTTTCTTCCCTTCGCCTCTCTGTTAATGTGCTTGGACACATAGCTCTGTGAACAGCCAGCCTCTTTTGCAATGACTTTTTGTGTCTTGCCCTCCTTGTGCAAGGTGTCAGTGGTCGTCTTTTGGACAACTGTCAAGTCAGCAGTCTTCCCCATGTGTTGTGTAGCCTACAGACCTAGACTGAGAGACCATTTAAAGACCTTTGCAGGTGTTTTGTGTTAATTAGCTGAATAGAGTGTGGCACCAGGTGTCTTCAATATTGAACCTTTTCACAATATTCTAATTTTCTGAGATACTGAATTTGGGATTTCCCTTAGTTGTCAGTTATAATCATCAAAATTAAAATAAATAAACATTTGAAATATATCAGTCTGTGTGTAATGAATGAATATAATATACAAGTTTCACTTTTTGAATGGAATTAGTTAAATAAATCAACTTTTTGATGATATTCTAATTATATGACCAGCACCTGTATATGGACAGATGAGACAATCCTTAAAATACCTTCTTTTGTGTTCCTCAGGTAAAAAAAAAAAAAAAGTCATACCAGTTTGTAATAACATGAGTAAATGCTGGTTTAAAGAAATCCTATTAAGGAGTCTGTCAATTCCTGTCAATCACCAGTACAAGCGTATATAAGCAGCAGTCATTGTGCCATTCCAGCGACAATACGTCCTGTATCCGTCCACCTCTACATTGCTGGTTATGATAAAGTGCATTACATTTCCAACACGCACTCTAAGCATTAGACCAATCACAACAGACTGTGTCAGCTGACCAATCAGAGCAGACTGCGATTTTTGAAAGGCAAGAAACTGAAACTAAAACAGTTCAGACAGAAAGGGGGGAAAACAGACATTAAATGATGTAAATGTATTCAATTAGACCCCATAAACAAAATTACCTGTTTCTCTGTCCTCTGTGCTGCAGCTGATACAGTGTCGTGGTTTTTATGTTCATCCATCGTACACAGCACACATATACACTTCTGATCAGTGCGGCAGAAAACCTCAAGGATCTTGTTGTGTTTCAGGCAGATCGTCTCCTGCAGTCGTCCAGTGGCATCAGTCAGATTGTGTCTCTTTCCTTTAAGCAAACTCTCATGTTGTTCAAGGTGATTCTGACAGTAAGACTCCAGACACACCAGACAGGACTTGACGGCTTTGTGTTTTCTTCCAGTACAGACGTCACACTGCACATCTCCAGCTCCAGCGTAACAGTCAGCAGTAATTTTAGTCTTCTTCAGTTTTTCCACCACTTCAGCCAGCATGGTGTTTTTAGCTAAAGCAGGTCTTGGACTGAAGGTTTGTCTGCACTGAGGACAGCTGTAGACTCTCATCTGATCCTCCTGATCCCAGCAGCCTGTAATACAGCTCTTACAGTAACTGTGTCCACACAAAGTTGTCACTGGATCCTTCAGCAGATCCAGACACAATGGACACAGGAACTGATCCTGAGAAATTCTGGCTTCTGCCATTTTACTGCATGAATACAGAGACACAAACACACAACAGATCAACTACACTTCAGTTTCATTTTCTCTGATCTGAAGAGCTTCCTGTTTCCTGCTTCTGTGTTTGAGTGACGTGTGTAAAACAGACGTGCCTGTAAAGCAGGTTCTTCAATCCTTTTTTTTTTGTTTTTTTGAATACAGCAGTATTTATTTTCAATTATTTATCTGTGCATATCAATATTTTGTTAAATTTATGTGCACTCATAATCTTTACTCAAAATAACTTCCCCTCCCTTTAGCGGTGACATCTTTCCTCTGATGACGTGTTTACTAGTGTGTGGAAGGGGCAACCTGTCACTCAAATTAGATCCACCAATAGCAAACCACAATCATACATTTGTTCATTTCAGAAACCATTTCAGTCACATATACACCGATCAGACATAACATTATGACCACTGGCAGGTGAATAACACTGACTATCTCTTCATCACGGCACCTGTTAGTCGGTGGGATATATTAGGCAGCAAGTGAACATTTTGCGTGTGGTCCGATCCAACAGATGAGCTACTGTAGCTAAAATTACTCAAGAAGTTAATGCTGGTTCTGATAGAAAGGTGTCAGAATAAACATCACAGTTTGTTTGTAAGCATCACTTACCTGGGGAACACATGGCACCAGGATGCACTATGGGAAAAAGGTTTCTGGTTTCTGCTGGTAATCTTTGGGTCCTGCCATCCATGTGAATGTTACTTTGACACGTACCACCTACCTAAGCATTGTTTCAGACCATGTACACCCTTTCATGGAAACAATTTTCCCTGTGGCTGTGGCCTCTTTCAGCAGGATAATGCTCCTGCCACAAAGCAAAAATGGTTCAGGAATGGTTTGAGGAGCACAACGAGTTTGAGGTGTTGACTTGGCCTCCAAATCCCCAAAAATCTTAATCCAATCGAGCATCTGTGGGATGTGCTAAACAAACAAGTACTATCCATGGAGGCTCCACCTCACAACTTACAGGACTTAAAGGATGTACTGCTAACATCTTGGTGCCAGATACCACAGCACATCTTCAGGAGTCTAGTGGTGTCCATACCTCAACGGGTCAGGGCTGTTTTGGCAGAAAAAGTGGGACCAACACAATTTTCGGAAGGTGGTCATAATGTTATGCCTGATCCGTGTACGTCACAATAGTGAAGAAATGATTAACATAACTTGTATTTCATGCTTACATTAATACCTCGTTAATGTTTTTACTTTGAATATCATTAAATATTTAGTCTTTTCAATGATAAATAGGGATTTGCTATGTCATTTCTAGAGATAGGTGGACATGGTTTCACACATTTCATCTAAGTTATTTTCTTCTAAGTTTGGTGATGATCATCTCTGATTCATCAGAAAAAATACAGTGAAACGAGTGAGACGACCGTCTAGGGGTCGGCCGCAACAGGAAGAGGAAGAAATGAGTCTCACTACCAGAGAGATTCCAAATAGAAAAGATTTTATTTCTTACAGAAGGTTAGCGTCAGGGGCAGACAAGGCCAAAATAATAAACAAAAGAATCCTTTTTTTAAACCTCTACAATTCCTAGTTGAAAATAAAGAAAACAAAATACAGTTTAAACTTACCTATCTCCCTAACCAAAAACAATATAAAAAAAAATGTATACAAAATAAAATGGCGTCCAACCCCCTACATCCCTCGACTGGGCAAAGATATATACAAAAGTATTTACAGGTAATATTTACAGAAGTCAGTAGCGAACAAAGCAGAATCAGTATCCAGTAATCGGTAGTCAAACAGGCGTGGGTCGAATAAACAAGAAATAACAACAAACAAAATACTACAGTAAGTCACACTCGCAAATACAAACTCCAAATAATCACTCACAATCAATCTCTCTGGCACGACACTCTAGACTAACAAACGATACGAAGTAATGATGAGATAGGTAACGATCAACGACACGATGGCACAATGATGGCCTCTTCAGTGTGTTTGGGGCGGTCTTTATATTCAGATCAGGTGAGGAGGAGAACCAATCGCAGCCTCCAACAGGTTATCACAAGCCACGCCCATCTGTAATACAAACATGCAGGCACATACACAGAAATTAAAAAAAACAAAAAAAACACACAGGACAAAAGGATGGGATGAATGAATAAATAACTTCTGCTCATAACACCCCCACCCACAAAATAAAACATACTGTTTTACTGATTAACACGGGACAATGAATCAGCAATTACATTGTCGGTACCCTTTTTATGATAGATCTCCAGATTGTAGCTTTGACAGATTAGTGACCAACGCATTAGACGATGATTAGCATTAGACATACGTTGAAGAAATATAAGAGGGTTATGGTCGGTGTAAACAGTAACAGGTTGTGAGCTCGAACCAACATAGACCTCAAAATGTTGGAGAGCCAGAATCAAAGCAAGCGCTTCCTTTTCTATGGTACTGTAGTTAAGCTGATGTTTGTGGAATTTTTTTGAAAAGAAGCTAATTGGGTGATTCAAACCAGCACCATCAGTCTGAAGTAGAACGGCACCCGCACCTGTACCACTAGCATCCACTTCTAATATGAACGACTTTTCAAAGCAGGGCGCGGCAAGCACAGGGGCACTACAAAGTAAAGACTTTAAGGCTTCAAAGGCGAATTGACATCCTGAAGACCACTTAAATGAGACTGCCTTACGTAACAATCCAGTGAGGGGACTGGCAACATCAGAAAAGTTCTTGCAAAAACAGCGGTAGTAACCAGTCATTCCGAGGAATCGGCGAAGTTCTTTCCTAGTCTTGGGAACTGGGAAATCAAGGATGGCTTGTATTTTTGAGTTAAGTGGACAAACCTGACCATTACCAACCTCTTTTCCTAGGTAAGTAACAGTGGCACAGCCAAATTCGCATTTTGACAAGTTTAAGGTGAGATTAGCATCTCTCAGGTGCTTGAAGACATCCTCCAAGGTTTTGAGGTGGTCTTCCCATGTATCTGCATAGCATACAACGTCGTCAAGATAAGCCTCACAATTAGACACATTAGACAATACCATGGACATTAGTCGCTGAAAGGTAGCTCCAGCATTACGAAGGCCAAAAGCCATAACTCGATACTGTAAAAACACATCAGGGGTGGCAAAAGCAGAGATCTCAGATGCTCGCTCCGTGAGGGGCACCTGCCAGTATCCTTTGAGCAGATCAAGTTTAGTCACAAATTTAGCATTACCTACACGATCAACGCAATCTTCCATGCGAGGAAGTGGAAAGGAGTCAGCTTTTGTTAAAGCGTTAACTTTTCTGTAGTCCGTACAAAACCTTGAGGTACCATCTGACTTAGGGACAAGTAGACATGGCGAACACCATGGACTAGCACTAGGAACTGCTAGATTGTGCTCTAGTAAGTACTGAGTTTCTTGCTTCATTAGCTCTCTTTTAACTGGGTTAACACGATAAGCATTCTGTTTAACTGGAGTGTGCCAACCAACATCTATATCGTGTTTTATTACATGAGTGGTCGAGGGAAAATCATTGAACAAGGTCGGATACTTACTAATAAGATTAGTAATGTCAGCCTGAGCAGGTACTGATAAATGGGACAGCTTTTCTGGCAAGTTCGACAAGGTTTCAGAATTTGGTAAACGAGCAGACAAGAACGAGGCACTATTCATCTTTAAATCATCACTTTCAGGTGAGTATTCTGACAGTGGCACAGTAACTGGAACAACAGTAGCAACAGGCATGTTAACATCTTTCGAATCCGAACGGGACACGTATGCTTTAAGCATATTAATGTGACAAACCCGCGACTTCCTTTTACGGTCAGGGGTATCAACAACATAGTCAGTATCTCCTAGCTTCTCCTTAATCTCATAAGGACCAGCGAATTTCGCTTGAAGAGCTGAACCTGGCACTGGTAACAAAATGAGAACTTTATCTCCAGTCCGAAATGAACGTTGTACTGCCTTTTGATCATAGCGAGTTTTCATTTGTGTCTGCACTGAACCAAGTGAGCGTCTAGCCAACTCCCACATAGTATGTAGTCGCTCACGGAATGCACTGACATAATCTAGGACATTGGTAGTTTGAGACGGATACACAGGAGAAAGAATTTGCCCTTGCAAAATTTTCAGTGGACCACGAACGGTGTGTCCAAAGATTAATTCAGAGGGACTGAATCCAAGTGACGCTTGGGTAGTATTGCGAACTGCAAACAACAAGAGCGGGATCTCCTCGTCCCATTCTTTTTCACGCTCAACACAGTAGGTTCGAAGCATCGATTTCAATGTTTGATGAAAGCGTTCAATAGCGCCTTGCGACTGAGGATGGTAGGCACTGGATACCTGATGTTTGATATTTAGCTGTTTCATTACCTTCGCGAACACTCTGGACATAAAATTCGTGCCTTGATCAGACTGAATGAATTTAGGCATTCCAAATGTAGTACAGAACTTAACAATTGCTTTGACAATCGTAGGGGCTTTGAGAGAACGGAGCGGTATTGCCTCGGGAAACCTGGTTGACGCACACATTAGCGTTAATAGATAAGTGTTTCCAGACTTTGTTCTGGGCAACGGACCAACACAATCAATCAGAATTCGTTCAAACGGTTCGCAGAGGACTGGTATGGGCTTCAGTGGGGCAGGAGGAATCACTTGATTTGGTTTACCTGCCATTTGACACGCATGGCAGGATCTACAAAATTTGGCTACATCTGATTTCATCGACGGCCAAAAGAAATGCTTCAATAAACTATCATAAGTCTTTCGAATACCAACATGACCAGAAAGTTCATGATCATGCGCAACACACATTACCTGCTCCCTGTAAGGTTTTGGGACAACAACTTGAAAGACAGCGCTCCACTCATTCTCTGCGTGACGTGGAGTCCACTTACGCATCAGGACACCATCGTCCAGGTAATATGCAACAGGATGCTCTAACAAAACATATGGCTCAACAGTAACCGCTATACAGTGACTCAAAGTTTCATCAGCACGTTGTGCTTCAATTAACTGTGGCTTACTAAAGGATAAATCGACATTGGGGAGCGCACACACATCCATCTCCATTGCATCGGCATCATTCTCTGACTGGACAAAATCATCAGCACACATAAAGGAATTAGACAGATCCACTGTGTCCAGTAGTTTACGAGCTTGAGCTCGGGGTCACAACACATGTGCCAAACACATCTGGAAATTCTTCCTGCAACACATCTTCATTGTACACATCTGGAACATTTATTACCTCAGGTAGACAGAAAACTTTTACCTGCTAAATCGTTCCCGAGAATGAGTGATACACCCTTCACAGGTAGTTCAGCTTGGACCGCCAGCTTAACGTTTCCTGTAATTAATCCAGATCGCAAAAACACATTGTGCAAAGGAACCTTAACTACTGCAAGATCAATGCCCTGCACAAGTACATCGGAATCACAACTTGACTGTTGAGAAAATGGTAACACACTTTCTAAGATAAACGATTGCGCAGCGCCAGTATCACGTAGGATACGGATGCACTTCGTTTCTGTCTCATCCTCACTCAGTGACACAATACCATCACAAATAAATGGTTCAAAAGTAGACTCAGTCACCGCACTCAAAGATACATGTTTGGGTGACAAAGTCTGTCGTTCAATCAATGAAACGCTCTTCGAAGGAATCGCTTTTCTACTAACTTTGCGTTTTAGAGCGGGACAAGCAGCAATGAGGTGACCCACCTCATGACAATAAAAACACTCACGACTTTCACTCTCTACACCAGAAACGTTCTTCGGTGCCGTTACTGTATCCTTAGAACTGCGAGACCGATCAGGGAGATTACGTTTTCCGGACGAAAACACTACTCTATGAGTAAGCACAAACTCATCAGAAAATACTGCAGCCTCAGAAAGAGAGGAAACTTTCTGCTCATTTAAGTAGACTACAATTTTTTCTGGCAAACAATTTTTAAACTCCTCCAACAGTATTAGCTCTTTAAGCTGTTCAAACGTTCCGACTTTGTTTGCAGCGCACCATTTTTCAAACAAATTTGCTTTGTCTCTCGCGAATTCGACAAACGTTTGACTAGAGGTTTTCACAAGACTGCGGAACTTTTGCCGGTATGCTTCGGGAACCAACTCATAAGCGCGCAAAACAGCACTCTTCATTACATCGTAGTCTAAGCTTTGTTCAAGCGTTAGTGCTGAACAAACTTCTTGGGCTTTACCGACGAGTTTGCACTGCAATAACAGTGGCCAAACATTCCGCGGCCATTTTAATGTGGCGGCGATTCGCTCAAACACGGTAAAATAGGTGTCAACCTCGCTCTCTCGAAACAGTGGGACTAATGCAATTTGACGACTTATATCAAAATCAGGTTGACTTACTTGTGGGCTGCGTCGAGGTGCAGGAATAGGACTCGGAGTAGAAGCAGTGATGGGTGATGACACGGGCACTCTCACGCTCACGTCAGGCGCATCAGCAGCGGAGGGGGAACAGGTGATCTAGTTTTGAGTTCAAGTTCCAGCTCCTTGAGCTTGATATCTCGCTTGATCTCCAGCTCAACTGTGCGCACATGCAACAGCTGGCTCTGGTATCGTTGCCTGCCCAGCTCCACCTCTAACTCTTTTAATTTGATCGCCAGTAAAGGATCTCTCGGAGAAGGTAGATCGACGGGATCTATGCTGGCCAGATCCTCAGGCTTGGGTTGCTCACCCTCACCCACGGAAACCGGCAACGGAGCTGCAACACCCGCCGCCTCACTCTCCTCTGGCAAAACTCCGTGCTCCACCAAGTGTCTATAAATCACATGCTTAATCTCCCTTTTCACTGCACCACGAGAAACTTTAATTTGATACAATTCCGCAATCGAAAACAAATCATCTTTGCGGCAGATATCCAATTGTTGTGATGTAGGTTCAATCGCAAACTTCTCAAGTTCAAATTTCGAAGCCATTCCGAATTCCCTTCCCCTTAAAGTGAAAACCACTAAGCAAACGACGACATACAAAGCAAATTTCATGAGTTTCTTACCTTTTATTTTCCTCACACGCAACGAAGTATCCAATTGGTTTTCCTAGGGAAAAAATAAACTTTTTAAGACGAGCCCCCAATTTCTGTTACGACCATCTAGGGGTCGGCCGCAACAGGAAGAGGAAGAAATGAGTCTCACTACCAGAGAGATTCCAAATAGAAAAGATTTTATTTCTTACAGAGGGTTAGCGTCAGGGGCAGACAAGGCCAAAATAATAAACAAAAGAATCCTTTTTTTAAACCTCTACAATTCCTAGTTGAAAATAAAGAAAACAAAATACAGTTTAAACTTACCTATCTCCCTAACCAAAAACAATATAAAAAAAAATGTATACAAAATAAAATGGCGTCCAACCCCCTACATCCCTCGACTGGGCAAAGATATATACAAAAGTATTTACAGGTAATATTTACAGAAGTCAGTAGCGAACAAAGCAGAATCAGTATCCAGTAATCGGTAGTCAAACAGGCGTGGGTCGAATAAACAAGAAATAACAACAAACAAAATACTACAGTAAGTCACACTCGCAAATACAAACTCCAAATAATCACTCACAATCAATCTCTCTGGCACGACACTCTACACTAACAAACGATACGAAGTAATGATGAGATAGGTAACGATCAACGACACGATGGCACAATGATGGCCTCTTCAGTGTGTTTGGGGCGGTCTTTATATTCAGATCAGGTGAGGAGGAGAACCAATCGCAGCCTCCAACAGGTTATCACAAGCCACGCCCATCTGTAATACAAACATGCAGGCACATACACAGAAATTAAAAAAAAACAAAAAAAACACACAGGACAAAAGGATGGGATGAATGAATAAATAACTTCTGCTCATAACAGCAATATACTTGACTCATCTAGTACTTATCTAGAAAGCAATATACTTCACTCATCTTATTTCATATAAATAAACTACAGCTCGTACAAAATGCAGCAGCTAGAGTTCTTACTAGAACTAGGAAGTATGACCATATTAGCCCAGTTCTGTCATCACTGCATTGGCTTCCTGTTAAACATTGTATAGATTTAAAAATCTTGCTAATTATTTACAAAGCACTAAATGGTTTAGCTCCCCAGTACCTGAGCGAGCTCTTAATGCATTATAGTCCTTCATGTTTATTGCGATCTCAGAATTCAGGCCAGCTGATAATACCTAGAATATCAAAATCAACTGCAGGCGGTAGATCCTTCTCCTATTTGGCACCCAAACTCTTGAACAATCTTCCTAGCATTGTTTGGGAAGCAGACACACTCTGTCAGTTTAAATCTAGACTAAAAACACATCTCTTTAACCTGGCATACACATAACACATTATCAATTTATTAGGCTGCATAAATTAGGTCAGCCAGAACTGGGAACACTTCCTATAACACCAGATGTACTCGTTACATCAGAAGAAGAATGGCATCTATGCTAATACTAGTCTTTCTGTTTATCCCGAGGTTTACCGTAGTCAACCGGATCCGGGCCGTATCCAGCTGAGACCAAGGACCTGCACCATGACATGACCAAAACTTAGCCCTGAAGTATCAGCAGAGATCGAGTCAACTAGATCATCCATTGTGAAGACATCATCAACACGACAGCCAGTGCCACAGTTCCACAACAAACCGACCATACCGGCGTGATGAATACGATCCTCAATTGGACACGACCACAACGCAGCCCTGAAGTATCAGCAGAGATCAAGTCAACTAGATCATCCATTGTGAAGGCCTCATCAACACGACAGCCAGTAGCACAGTTCCTCAACAAACCGCCCATACCGGCGTGATGAATACGATCCTCAACTGGATGGAACTGAAATAAATACTTTGATTGTTGTGATCCTATCAGACTTATGATAGCAACCTGATTCGTAACAAAGCACTGTTCGCCAGAGGAGAACTGGCACCCCGACTAAGCCTGGTTTCTCCCAAGGATTTATTTCTCCATTTTAACACCTATTTGCCATTTGTTTGCCACCTGATGTCACCTGTTGGAGTTTGGGTTCCTTGCCGCTGTCGCCTTTGCGAAGTGTAGTTATCTCTCTGAGTTAATTTTAAAAAATTGTCATAAACCAAATATCCTTTTTTCCACTATTGAATCTGTTCTTCATCCAAATATTAATGTGTTTCCTGAGACATCTGTCTCTCTCTGTGCAGATTTTGCAAGACATTTTAATGACAAGATTTCTCAAATTACATCTTTGTTGCCTCTGTCATCGTATAAATTGCCTGATATTCCTATCTCCCCTTCCACTTGGTCTGTCTTTGAGCCTGTAAATCTAAATACTCTGTTTGAGATTACATCTTCTCTGAAACCTACTACGTGCCCCCAGGATGTAATTCTTGTACGTTTCCTTGGACAAATTATTGAGACCATTGGCCCTGACTTATTGTCTATTATTAATAAATGTCTCTCTACTGGCACTGTACCTGGCGACTTTAAACTTGCCACGGTGCGGCCTCATCTTAAAAAACCTAATTTGGATCCCGCATTACCGGCCAACTTTCGTCCTATTTCAAACTTGTCTTTTTTTTCTAAAATTTTAGAGAAAGTTGTTCTAAATCAACTGCAATCTTATTTGTCTATAAATTCAATTTCTGAAAAATTCCAGTCTGGTTTTAAATCTTGTCACAGTACCGAGTCAGCTCTTTTACGAGTTTTAAATGATATCATGGTGATTACTGACTCTGGGCAGTCTACGGCTTTGGTTCTGTTAGACCTCAGTTCTGCCTTTGATTTAGTTGACCATAATACACTTTTATCACGTCTTGAAACATGTGTTGGTCTTCGGGGCACGGTGTTGCACAGGTTTCATTCTTACCTTACTAATAGGAGATATGTTGTCAGCATTGGAAACCAATCTTCATCTGAAATACATTTAAAATCTGGTGTCCCCCAGGGTTCGATTCTTGGTCCAGTACTGTTTTCCCTGTATATGCTTCCTCTAGGATCTATTTTTAATAAGTATGGGGTTTCTTTTCACCTGTATGCTGATGACACACAACTTTATATCCCATTGAGGCGCGATAATAAACAGGCTTTAAAGCATATCTTAGACTATTTGGATGAACTAAAGCTTTGGCTTTCAAGTAATTTTTTAAGCCTCAATGAGGGTAAGACTGAATTTATTTTGTTTGGCTCAAATGACCATTGTGTACATGACTTTGATTCTGAACTTCTTACTCCTTACAGCACTACATGTGTAAGAAATTTAGGTGTCTGGTTTGATAATAATCTTAAATTTGATAAACAGATAAGTGCTGTCGTTAAGTCCTGTTTTTATCATCTTCGTCTTCTGACAAAGGTGAAGCCATTTTTGTCTCTAAAGAAGCTTGAAATTGTTATGCATGCTTTTATAACATCTCGATTAGATTACTGCAACTCTTTGTATATTGGTGCTCCTGTGTTTCACGTCTACAGTTGGTCCAGAATGCAGCGGCTCGGCTTCTTTATGGGAAGCGTAAACATGAGTCTATTACACCAGTCTTGATTTCATTGCATTGGCTGCCAGTCAAATATAGAATTGATTTTAAAATTTTATTGTTTGTCTATAAATCTCTTCACAATCAAGCTCCACAGTACCTATCGGATTTGCTACACCCGTACACTCAATCAAGAGCACTCAGATCAGCTGATTCTGGATTAATGCGAGTTCCCAGGGCACGTCTCAAAAACAGAGGTGATCGTGCTTTTTCTGTTATCGGCCCCAAGTTGTGGAATAGTCTCCCAATTCAAATTCGAGCTGCTACCACTCTGTCTATTTTTAAGTCTACTCTTAAAACTTATTATTTCTCCTTGGCATTCAACATCCCCTGATTTGCTGTGCAATGATCGTATATTTTAATACACCTCATCCATTTTACATTGTTTGTTCTACAAATTGTCTTATTGTTTGTAACCCTGTTGACTGTTCTTTTTTGCATACTCTGTGCAGCACTTTGGTCGACTTCGGTTGTTTTAAATGTGCTATATAAATAAACATTGTATTGTATTGAATTGTATTGTATTTGGCTTGCTTAGTTGGGGACTCTTGACATTTGATATTCAACAGTATTCTTGACATTTATTCAACAGTGCTTCTGATCTTCCTGCATTGACACTATTCTTGAAGAGCTGCTGTACAGCAAAAATTATGTACCAGTTATCAATGTAAAGCTGCTTTGACACAATCTGCATTGTAAAAAGTGCTATATAAATAAAGGTGACTTGACTTGACTTGACTCAAGAATGACTGAACTGCCTACTAGATGCATTTCCCCCTATCCCTCTGTTATGGGAGATGTTACACAGGATGTGCTACTCGTGGCACCATGTTTGACAGCCAGATCATGGTTTCCTTTGTTGCTGACAGGCAATCTGTGGAAACTTCCCCTCAGAAAGGACCTCTGCTCCCAGCTGGAGGCAAGGGTCTGGCATCCAGATCCAACTCATCTGCAGCTTTGGGTCTGGCCATTGGGTTAAAGGCTTCTCTGGAGCATTATGACCCTGCACTTATCCATACCATCTCTTATGCCAGGGCTTCATACACACAACAGATTTATGCTTCCCGTTGGAAGCTTTTTTCTACATTGTGTGGGAAGGGGAGGTTTGATCCTGCAACATGTGACATACCGAGCATCTTAAACTTTCTTCAACATTTACTGGAGGAGATCAAGGCAGCTTCCACGTTGAAAGTGTTTGTCTCTGTGATTGCTGCATATCATGCTCCAGTTGGTAGATCTTCTCTTGGATCTCACAGTCTTGTCTGCAGTTTTCTGAAGGGTGCACGACATCTGAACCCTGCTCGGACTCCTAACTTCCCCGTGTGGGATCTGCCACCTGTGCTTACCTTCCTTTGCTCTTCCCAGTTTGAGATGACATTTAAATGGATGTCCTTGAAGACTGCTTTTTTGTTGGCTATCGTTTCTGCGAAAAAAGTCAGTGAGTTGCACACTATTAACAGTAAAACCTCCCTGTCACAGACATGGCATATTCCTTCACATTCCATGGTTCTGGCCCCAAAACCTATTAATACAGTAAAAATCTCCAAATTAAAGCCACCAACAGTGGAATCATAGAGTCATACCTAACATATATTGCCCTATTCCAATGCCTCTACCATGTTATCTGTTTGTTAATGACCTTCACAAAAACAACATCCAAATGTACAAACTGCTGCTGGCATCAAACAGACACTTAGTGGACAAAGTTGCGACTGAATTTGGACATCTGCCTTATAGATCGGCATTGACCTACCAATCGTCGAGTTACCCACCACCACCACTGATCCCCACCTTTTCTTCCACCATAAACGTGCACTTATTCAACAGCTCTCAGTGAAAAGGAGAGCACTTTTTATGGTGGTCTGATTGTTACACTCTGTGATGCTAATGTAGTGATGTTTGTGATGTGTCTGAAACATCACCATCATTGTGGGAAGTTTGGTTTGAGTTAACTACAGTTATGTGTTTTAGTGCAGTGTGTCTACAGGGTGCCCACCTATGCATCATGGCAGCACAATAGCCAGGTCGGAACACCAGCTGTTAATCTACCAACTAAAGGAGCTACTATATGACTATATGTGTGTGTGTGTGTGTGTGTGTGTGTGTGTGTGTGTGTGTGTGTGTGTGTGTGTGTGTGTGTGTGTGTGTTTGTGAGTGTCACGTCGTCTAATTATAAGGTGAGTAACTTGTTTTTTTCTCTCGTAAATCGTTGTATGCCTTAAGTTGAGAGTGTAATAAATGTTTATGTTTAGGGTCCTCGTTACAGGCATTGCATCACTCAATTCAATTTCAATTTCAAATGAGCTTTATTAGCATGACTGTGAATCACAGTGTTGCCAAAGCATTAACATATTATACATTAATAATAAAATAAACAAACAAACAAACAAAACATATATGTATACATCATGTTACATGCAGTGATGCAAACAAATCCATCTTAGTAAATTAATAAATAAAGCAGGTCTCTAGAGAGTTATCCATCTCTAATGTTGTGAATGGCTAACACATATTTTGCAGCTGTGCTGTCATCTTCACCAAGTATGAAGGGCATTTTCTCAGTATCACTCAGTTCAATGAATGATGGAAATAGTGTTCCAAGTATGGAGAGAAATGTTTCTCTTGCATCGTGATATTTAGGACAGATGAGTAGGAAGTGTTTCTCATCCTCTATTTGCTGTAGATCACAGTGTCTACAGATTCTCTGCTCTCTCGCTGTCCATGTTTGTCTATGTCTTCCTCTCTCTATTTCTAGATCATGGTCACTTAATCTGTATTTGGAGAGGATTTGTCTTTCTTTAAATTGTTTTATTAATAAATAATTTGCCAATTTAGTGGTTCTATTTAGGGTTGAGAAACACTTATTTTGGATCTCAAAATGTGCTTTTAGTGATTCATCATGAGTATCTTTTAGATTTTTGTCAATTTCTTTAATAATAGTTTTGGGGTTGTAGCTGTGGTCCACTGGGAATTGAGTTTCATGGACAAGTTGAAGAGCGACTGTGTTTAGAGGATGAGATTCTGCTGAGGTTTCATTGGTGAGGAGGGCTTTATATTGGACTGAATCAGGATCAGACTGATGGAGGTGATGCCAGAACTGAACACATCTCTTCTGGATCTCAATGTTCAGTGGGTACAAACCTAATTCAGCCCTACAGGCGTCGTTGGATGTGCTTCTGTGAACCCCTAAAATGTTTTTGCTAATTTCCAATTGTAGTTTTTCTACTGAAGTTTTATCCCAATTTCTAAAATTAAAAGATAATTCCATAGAAAAGAATTGGTTTAATTATTGAATTGTATAATTTTATCCAAGTTTTAATGGGTAATTTTAAGTGACCGCATTGTGACTTTATAGCATAAAAAGCCCTCCGGCCTTTTCACTCAGTGTTTTGACAGCCAGACCAAAGCTTCCCGAAGTGCTGATGTCGATGCCCAGATAACTGTAGCTGGTGCTGTGCTGTAGGACCTGGCCTTTATAAGTGAACTGGTGTTTGTTTGCCTGAGATCTGGCCTTTTTCTGGAACACCATTACTCTGGTTTTGTCCAGATTGACTGTCAGGGCCCACTCATGACAGTACTACTCCAGCAGGGACAGGCTTTGCTGGAGACCCTCAGGTGTGCGGGACAGCAGGACCAGATCATCTGCGTACAGCAGAGTGACCTCTGACCTCTGTGTGGTGTAGAGTGAGGCCGGGGACAGTAGAACGCTCTAGCACTGATGCCAGATCATTTATGTAGATGTTGAATAGAGTCGGACTCAGACTGCATCCCTGCCTCACTCCATGTCCCTGCTGGAAAAACGCTGTTCTGTGGTTATTGATTTTCACCGCACATTTACTGTCTACAGGGATTGTATAGTGTCAAAAGTTTTCCCACCAATGCCAATTTGTAGGAGTTTGTACAGTAAACCGTCATGCCAAATTGAGTCGAATGCTTTTTTAAAATCTACAAAACATGCAAATATTTTTCTTTGTTTGTCCTTGATGTTTTTGTTAATTAGTGTGTGAAGAGAATAGATGTGATCGGATGTGTGTTGTTTTGGTAAAAATCCAATTTGTGCTTTATTTAAAATGTTGTGTGTGGAGATGTGTGTGACAATCCGGCTGTTTATGATGCTGCAGAACAGTTTTCCTAACGCACTGCCCACACAGATGCCTCGATAATTATTGGGGTCAAATCGATCACCTTTTTTAAATATGGGGGTGATCAGTCCCTCAGACCAGATCTCAGGGAAGTTAACGGACCATAAAACCAGATTAAATAATTTAGCTAGAGCTTTATTCATGCTGGAACTGTTGAGTTTAAGCATTTCATTGCTAATGTCATCTTGGCCACATGCTTTCTTTAATTTAAGTCTTTTAATATGCTCTGTTATTTCAGATATTGTTATTAATTTGTCTAATGTATTTTGATCATTTTTAATTGTTTTCTCCAAGTCTACTAGTGTTTTCTTTATTTTACACTGAGGCTGGTTAAGGTCAGTATGTTAAATTTTTTGATAAAGATTTTCGAAATAAGTTTTCCAAAATGTGCCACTCTGTAATGATATTTCTGATTTGGGTTTTTCAAGTTTTTTATATAGATTCCAGAAAGAATTTTGATCAACTGATTCATCAATTTCCTCAATTTTGGTTTTAAAATAATTTTCTCTTTTGTTCCGCATTAGTCTCTTGTAATTTCTCAGACACTCTTTCTCTCTCTCCAACCGTCACTCTGGGCCACGCTGCTGCTTTGGGTAGTCAACGCTTCTGGTCCAGTGGCTAAGTGGGCCTGAAATTTGTTTTTTTTTCTCTTGTGGTCACATCATTTTTTGTTTGGGTTAATTTGTTGTTATAATAATATAATAATAATCCTTACATTTATATAGCGCTTTTCTGGGCACTCAAAGCGCTTTACATATTGAAGGGGGAATCTCCTCAACCACCACCAATGTGCAGCATCCACCTGGATGATGCGACGGCAGCCATATTGCGCCAGTACGCCCACCACACACCAGCTTATTGGTAGAGAGGAGACAGAGTGAGGAAGCCAATCAGTGTATAGGGATGATTAGGAGGCCATGATGGACAGAGGCCAATGGGCAAGTTTGGCCAGGATGTCGGGGTTACACCCCTACTCTTTTCGAAGGACATCCTGGGATTTTTAATGACCACAGAGAGTCAGGACCTCGGTTTAACGTCTCATCCGAAGGACGGTGCTTTTTGTCAGTATAGTGTCCCCATCACTATACTGGGGTGTTAGGACCCACACAGACCACAGGGTGAGCACCCCCTGCTGGCCTCACTAACACCTCTTCCAGCAACAACCTAGTTTTCCCAGGAGGTCTCCCATCCAGGTACTAACCAGGCTCAGCCCTGCTTTTTTTTGTATTGATTTATCTTTTGTATTACTGTCACCAACCCTCAGTTTCTGATTTTGACTGTGTGATAACAGTCACTATTAATTAGAGTGATTACCGCTATGCGGTAATCGTGATGTCAGTTATATTGAAATCTTGAGCCGTGATCAGCTCTGAGTTTGTGTGATCTTTGTTGTTGTGATGGTATACGTTGTTTGTTTTTTCTTTAATTTGTATTTTTATTTGTAAACTTGATTATAATGTTCATTTGAGTATTGCAAGTTTTCTTGGTTTTGTTACATTTGTTTAATACATTGATTCTGACTGTTTTGTTTTTGTTTATTTATGTTGGGGTTTGGTTTGTTGGTAACACTTTACAATAACAGTACATGAATAACCATGAACTAATACCTGAGTTAATAGTTACTTCAACATGAACTCATGATTAGTTAAGATATGAACTAATGAAGAGTGATCCTTAACTACGACAGGAGTCATAGGGATTCATGCATGAAAACAGAAGCCTTAACTAAGCGTTAATACATGTTTGATAATTAATGCATTAATTAACATTTAGGGTAAACTAAATCAAACATCTCTATAAGAAGGAATAATACATATTTGGACTTTGAAATAAATTTAAACAATTTATTATTGTCAGAATTTAAACTACTGACATCAGCAGCTTCATTATAAACATTACTGAAAGGCACATGATTAGTTTGTAATTATTTTCACTGACCCTCCCTATCAAACATATAAAATACTAAATACACTATTTATCTTAAAAGGTTTATCTTAATCTGTTTTGTGATATTCTTTCCTATCAAACTAAACTACTGTGACTTACATCAGTTCCTGAGGAATCGGTTCCCAAAAAAATAACCAAACAGGAAACATGAACTAAGGTCAGGGAGCGTTTGCTGGGATCAGATTCAGAAGATCACTCTCCATCCAGACGCAGGCCGTGATCATACTGTACCTCCATTCTCTGACTTTTTGAAAAGTCACACAACATCACTTAACTGGGCTGATTACTTATATAGTTGTGTTAGTACATGTGTGTTTGATAGTAAGTTAATGATAATCATGAGCTGAATTTGGTAAGTAGTTAACAGGGAATTAATTATGATTGTGCCCCCTCAAGTAAAGTCATGACATAAGTATACATTAACAAACCATTAGTTGATGTTAGTATATGCTTAGTTAATAATGAGTTAATTATGATTGTGCCCCCTCAAGTAAAGTCATGACATGATGCACATATCACACATCATTAACTAATATATGAATAAACACTATAGAGTGCCATCCTTATTCCTTTACACCCCGGTACAAAAAAACTAAAATAAAATGTATTTGTATTTTACTTTTATTTATATAATTAAACATATATGGACTTGAAAGCAAGCCATAAACATACCTGTAAAGACACACATAAGGCACATTTACATCTAAAATAGCGCACGTCCACAAGCTAATGCTAATCAAAGCATATAAAATACAATACAAATACAGAATAACTGCACATAACCTCCTGAAAACCCCAATAAAACATACATGTAAATATGTCTTTAATTATTAATTCGGCTTACCAAAGCAGTCAACATTTATTAGTTTAAAATGCCAGCAACACAACAAACGCGCCAAGAGAACACCTAACGTGCGCCACTAATGAGTGTCCCGCCAGAAACAAACCCTACATACTTTAGTTCCGGGAATAAACTATGACTATTTAGCTATGACTAAATAAAAATGAACTATAAAAATCAGAAAACAGTTTAGATCAAATTAAATTTATTAGTGGTAGTTAGTCTATTTTCCACATTTGTTTAGACAGATCTATGTAATTAATGGCTAAATAATCATGTGCCATTGCAATTATTTGTCACAAAGCTGCAGATGGCAGATTATGATATTACAGTGTAAATTATGACAGTATTAAATCGCGTTTAATTCAAATTCAGAGTACTTCTTGTTTACTCTTATGGAGGCTGATTTATTTAGTTTACCCTAAATGTTAATTAATGCATTAATTATCAAACATGTATTAATGCGTAGTTAAGGCTGCTGTTTTCATGCATGAATCCCTATGACTCCTGTCGTAGTTAAGGATCACTCTTCATTAGTTCATATCTTAACTAATCATGAGTTCATGTTGAAGTAACTATTAATTTAGGTATTAGTTCATGGTTATTCATGTACTGTTATTGTAAAGTGTTACCGGTTCGTTTGTCTTCTAATGTGATTTTTCTTTCTCTTTTTTTGTATTTTGCAGGAGCTGAGTGTTCCTTGGAAGCGGGCTGGTTGAGAAATCACCTCGTTGGTTCTGGGTTGCACAGGCTTCACTTCAATATGGGTTGTCATTATTGCTATGTCACTATTTCTGGTCATGATTTGCAGTGATTTTTTTGGATGTGATTCTGATTGGCGGGATTTATTTTTTCCATCGGACCAATACAATTAAATTCTGTATTTTTGGGGTTTTAAATTTTGTAAACTATTTTAACTTTAATAAAAAATATCTGTTTAAACAGAAACTCACACCTCTTGCCTCTTCTAAGTGGAACTTATTTGTGTGACATTAACAGCCTTCCCATTAGTATGCAGAAAAAGAAAAGTTCAGTTCAGACAGGCAATGAAAAGAGTCCTGGGAGAACTAGAGTCAGATGCACCTGCACAATACGAGTAGGTAACCAGTAATCACGCTTACTCTTGTGGCTCTGTCATAAATCCCCGGTCCTCCCATTTATGGTAGTCTCCTGATCAGTGTTTTTTTGATAACACTGGTGCTCTGGGGATAATTGAATTTAAGTGTCCTGATGTAGACAGTGTACTAGAGTGCAAGTACTTTTCTGTAAGAGCAGATGGTATGCTTGCTCTCAAGACCAGCCATGAACTTCATTATCAGATGATCGGATAATGGAATCACATGGATGACATGGTGCGACTTCTTGGTCAAATCCAGAAATGACTTCCACCTGGAGCACATTTACTTTGAATTGGGAGTCAGTAAAAATATATTCCACTGACTGTACAAAAATGTATTAATAATATTTAATAAATTACATTCACAGTATATCGTCTAAAAAGTATGAAATAAATATTTCTACAGTTTTAGAACAACTAATTTCTCTGTTAAGAGAATTATCCACTTGCACAACTGAATGGATCTGGAAATGATAAGGGTTACAGATCCAGATCCAGGACTGTTTTGAACCCATCCATGAAGCAACTCATCCGGCCGGATCTGATTTGAGTGTCCATCCATTTAGTGTGTCATTCAGTCTGGTTACCTTCCAGATACCTCATTCAAAATTGGTATTCTGGCCAAAACCAACTACAGAAATATTTCAAATCTAACAGACCAACATTTGCACTATAAAAGTTTGAATATTTGATATGTCTGCCTTTATTAATATTAAAAAGTCTAAATCCATCCTTTTTAGCCAGTAACAATAAAAATAGTTAATTAAAGACTGTAAATACATTGAAGAGGTACTACAGAAAAATCAAATGCAACCATAAATTTTACCAATAACATTGTTTTATTTAATGAAAAACATTTTTCTAAATGAAAAAGAAGACATTTCAAAACAGGCTACTGTTGGTCAGGATGCTGACAATGGGAAGACTCCTTGAGCTTTCCCGATCTGCTGCCAGGCTGAAGCACCGTATTACATGCTTTACAATGTTGTCATTAGTGGTGTGGGGCTCATAATAACATTCCATGTGATGTTAATATTAATGGTTAAAGAGAGCGTACCCCCCCATATGTCTTTATTTTATTTTGTATAGTTCATTTTGATGGTTTTGTTTTCTAAATGTATGGTTGGGGTTAAAAATGTTGGTGCAAATGCATAAAATCCTGCTTAATGTGAGTAATGCTCAAGCAGGCATGTTGTTTTATTGATCAGACAGGAGAGGGCGTCCGCGGAAGAAAGGTGCGGGCGTAAATGACAAGCGAGAGAATTAGTTTTTTTGGCATCGGTTGAAAAAGGCAGGCAGATTTGTGAACTACGAATACGTGTAAGCAAAAAAAAACAACATTAAACGAACCCATCAAACCAAGCACGCCTGGAACTTCATTTATTTCGGCATGCAACAAACTTGGAGGCACTGCTGGGATTTGTAAGAAGTGCGAGCCGAAGGGTTCACGAGAGAGAGAGAGCTAGCCAGAGAGAACGCTGAGATTCTCGGCCGACTAAGCGTGTGAATATCAGCACGAGATGGATCTGGAAGCCCTGGCCGAAAGTGTAACAGAGAGACTGTGGCTGTTGCGGCTCGATCAAGTGAAAGAGGTATGTGATTGTAACAAAATCTCTCTCGAAAACGCCCCCACTAAGCGCGCACTTATCAAGAGAGTAACTGAGTCGATCGATGCTGTGATTGAACGCGAGGAAGAAGACGTAGCAAAGCATTTTCTGTTGTCAATGTTGACGTTCATGGAAACGCAGGGAGAGAGAGAGGACGATGAAAATGACGGCGGCAGTATTAAAAATGCGACAGACATTTCACAGGCTGAAAAGTATACTGTGGATGAGACATATTTACAGCAAAGTCACTTTAAAATGCACACGCAAAATACGGAGATGAGAGATAAAATAAAAATAAAAGGAAAAGAGGATGAAATTGTTCAAAATCGGCCCCTAGAACAAGACATTTACTTGTCTTGCCCCTGAAGTCACTGTAAGGAGGGATTTCAAAGTTTGTGGTCAAATTGGAGAGAGCGGACAAAAAGATAAATTGTCATTCACTAATTTGATGCACCAGGTGGACAGAGGATTGAGAAGAGGCCATAGTGAAGCAGAAATTATTGAAGCAGTAATAAAAGCTATTAGCCCAGGATTGAGTCTACGCAATATGCTTGAAATCAAGAGAAATCTCACTCTGTCACAGCTGAAAACAATATTAAAGGGACATTTCAAGGAGGACAGTTCTACTGACCTGTACTACAAATTGTTGAACATCACTCAAAATGCCAATGAATCTCCACAAGCATTTCTATTCAGAGCCATTGAGTTAAAAGAGAAGCTGCTGCACACCTGTGAAGAGGGCGGTGAGTACTTCAGTACAGAGCACGTTCAGAAATTCCTACGCTCTATTAGCACAGGGCTGATCAGTGATAATATTAAATTTCAGCTGAGGCCGTACTTGGATGATTCAAAGATCTCTGATGAAATGTTGATAAACAAAATGAATGAAGCCGCTGGTGATGAGATAGAGAGACTGAATAAACAAAAGAAGAACACTGCAAGTAAAGTGGCAAAAGTACACAAACTCTGTCCAGAAATGCTGGCCCATCCATGCAGGCAGGATGAGATGACTGCCAAGGTGTTGGTTCAGGAACAGTCAAGTGATATAGTCAGGCGAAAAAGCAGAGATACACCAGCAGTGGAGGGGCGCAGAGAAACAGAGTTATATGAGATGGTCAAACTCCTGAGAGAGGAAGTTGCAGAACTCAGGAAAAACCAAAACAACCCTCCTGAACGTATGGCAAGGGGAAGATCCAGCTACAGAAAGGGATGCAGAGCATGTCAGGAGAAAGGTGAAGAGGATCGATGTGAACACTGCTTCAGATGCGGAGTTGTGGGTCATGCTGCCCGGGGCTGTAGAGCGCCAAAGAATCCAGCAGAAGGGAGGAGCGATGTAAAAATATCAGTTCATTCCATGAGACCAGACAGCTCAACCACCATCTTGGGCTACAGTGGTCCACAAGAGAAAACTCAAGAGCTCCTGCGGCAAAGAATTAAACAGCTAGAGGCAGAGCTAGAGCAAAGAGGAAAAACAGAGCATGCTAGAGCTGCCACCTACACCAACCACATACCCTTGCGGCATCGAGCGAGATTGGAGAACCTCATTGGTCCAAGATGTATGGTTGACTGCTTCTTTGAAGGCGTGCCGGTGCAGGCGCTCTGGGACACTGGATCGCAGGTGACCATTGTCAATGAGGAATGGAGAAGAACTTGCTTTCCTCACATTGAGACACGCAGCCTGAATGAGCTGCTGGATGAAGGTGAAACGCTCATTGGTCGAGCAGCAAATCAAACTGATATACCCTTCTCTGGATGGGTGGAGCTGAAATTCCAACTAGGACCAAAAAAAGGGTCCCAGGCAGAACTCCTGGTGCCAGTGCTTGTCTCAAATGAACAAGGCGTGGGGCAGCCTCCAATCATTGGCTACAATGTTATTCAGCAGCTGGTGACAGAGGGAATGGAGCAGCACCCTGATGTCATCTCAGAAGTGGTAAAGGAAGCTTTCTCTTTTGACTGAAAAAAAGCTGTTGTATTGATACGAATGATACAAAATGGGGACCGAGTCGAGAGAGAAGGAGTAGTGAAAGTTGGACGAATTACTACAGTAGTTGCAGCAGGACAGACAAAAATGGTGAAGTGTGGAGTGAGGGCTGGTCCTCTTGTTTCAAAGCAGGAAGTCCTGTTTGAGCCAGAAGTTATTCCACAGTGGCCTGAGGGACTGGATGTAGCTAGAATGGTAATCAGTCTACAGAATGGAAACTTGACAAAAGTTCACATCCCAGTAACCAACATCAGCAATGTGGACATTATGCTGGCTCCCCGCACTATACTAGGACGAGTACAGCGAGTCCGAGCCATTTATCCAGCAGACACAAAACCCGCTATTGTAGAGTCAGACCGGACTGACAGTGGTGATAGTGTGATAGCAGGAGTGGTGGTCACTGAAAGTAAAGATGTAACATCTCTGAACGGGTTTGACAACACCGGCCAGGATGCTAATGGAAATCTGTGGGACCCACCAGTGTCAATTGATCATCTCACGCCAGAGCAACAGAGAAAAGTTAAGCAGCTGCTGAGGGAGGAGTGTGCAGCGTTCTCGAAGGATGAGGATGATGTGGGGTGCATCCCATCCCTCAAAATGAAAATCCGCTTAAGTGACATGTCTCCAGTAAAGCGTACTTATGTCTCTGTGCCAAAACCGCTACATAAAGAGGTGAAAGAATACTTGGAAGACCTTCTGAATAAAGGATGGATTAAGAAGTCTCGCTCCTCTTATGCATCCCCGATCGTCTGTGTACGGAAGAAAGATGGTAGTTTACGCCTATGTATAGATTACCGCGAGCTCAACCGCAAATCTGTCCCAGACCGTCACCCTATTCCACGGGTACAGGACATGCTAAACAGCTTAAGTGGGAGTGCATGGTTCTCAGTCCTGGATCAGGGGAAGGCGTATCATCAGGGGTTCATGGAGGAGGGCAGCCGACCATACACAGCTTTCATAACGCCTTGGGGCCTTTATGAATGGGTCCGGATCCCTTTTGGGCTGTCCTCTGCCCCCGCCGAGTTCCAGCGCAGTATGGAGGAATGTTTAGCAGGACTGAGGGATGACACCTGCCTTCCATACTTGGATGATAACCTTGTGCACAGTAAGACATTCGAGGAGCATCTCTGTGATGTCAGAGAAGTGTTACGCCGTTACCAGAGACATGGGATGAAGCTCACAGCTAAGAAGTGTGAATTGTTCAGGGCTGAGGTAAAGTTCCTGGGTAAAATAGTCTCTAAAGGAGGCTATACTATGGACCCCAAGGAAATTGCACCCGTACAAGCACTAAGAGACCGTAAGCCTAAGACGGTGGGTGACTTGAGACAACTGCTGGGGTTCCTGTCATATTATCGCACATACATTCCCAGTTTTTCCCAAATTGCTAAACCCCTCTATGAACTATTGTCAGCAGGAAAGCCACCAGGAAAAGTGGCAGGTGGTAAAGGGGAAAGCTGTAAGAAGAGTGTGGGAAAAGGGAGAAAATTAGCACAGCTTAATTCCAGTCATTCTATAACTTGGACAGAACAACACCAGAATGTCCTTAACCAGCTGCTTGAGTTCTTGCTTCACCCCCCAATCATCGGCTACCCTGATTTCGAACAGCCCTTCATCTTGCATTGTGATGCGTCACAAGATGGACTGGGAGCCATACTATATCAGAGGCAGCAAGGGAAGCTGGTGGTGATTGGCTATGGATCACGGACACTAACGGTTCCGGAGAAGAATTATCATTTGCACTCGGGGAAACTGGAATTCCTTGCAATGAAATGGGCTATTAGTGAGCGATTCCGTGAATACCTTTATCACGCAACTTCCTTTGTGGTCTATACGGACAACAACCCGCTGACATATGTGTTGTCCACGGCTAAGCTCAATGCCACCACCCACCGATGGATAGCAGAGTTGGCTGACTACAATTTTACTATCAAATATAGACCAGGCCGCACACACCGGGATGCTGATGGACTGTCGAGGATGCCTTTAGACATGGAGAGTTACATGCAGGCCTGTTCACAGGAGGCCAGTCCAAGAGTCATAGCTGCTGTCACGAATGCACTTCTCCTGAAGCCAGAGGAAGAAGAGCCCTGGATGTGCCCGATCACCATAGCTACAATTTGCTCTGAGGCTGAGCAGGAGCAAGGAACATCACAAGTGAACAAAGTGACTCCCGAAGAACTCAAAACAGCCCAAGAACAAGATCCGGTACTTGGAAAAGTGCGGGAATACATTCTAGCAGAACGTTGGCCAAGGTTGGTGGGACGAGGCCGTCGTGATGAGTTGACTGTTCTGTACAGGCAGAGAAAAAAGTTGTTTTTAGATGAAAAGGGAATACTGTGTCGACAATCAGCAGGACGATCCCAGACAGTGTTGCCTAGAAAATACTTTCACTTGGTGTTAAAGGAGCTTCATGAGGAGATGGGACACCAAGGAGTGGAGCGCACACTGAGCCTTATCCGGGACAGGTTCTATTGGCCTCACATGCAGGCAAATGTGGAACATTATGTCACCAAAGTGTGTAGCTGTCTGAAACGCAAGCGTCCAAATAGGACAACGAGAGCACCACTGGTAAACATAGTGACGACTTACCCTTTTGAACTGGTATCAGTGGATTTTCTGCATCTGGTAGGCTGCAAGGGTGGCTATGAATACATCCTAGTATTAATGGACCACTTCACACGCTTTGCCCAAGCGTATGCCTGCAAAAACAAATCTGCAAAAACAGCTGCAGAAAAAATCTTTGGCGACTTTGTTCTCAGGTACGGATTCCCCACTAAACTCCATCATGATCAGGGAAGGGAATTTGAGAACAAGTTGTTCACCCACATGGAGGAACTCTGCGATATCCAACGCTCCCACACGACTCCCTACCATCCTGCTGGAAACGGGCAGGTGGAAAGATTTAATAGAACATTGTTGTCAATGTTAAGATGCCTGCCGAGTCAAGCCAAAGCTGACTGGAAGAGCTCCCTTAACAAGGTTGTCCACGCGTATAACTGTACGCGAAGTGAAGTGACAGGTTATGCCCCGTACTACCTCATGTATGGACGACACCCAAGGCTGCCTGTTGATGTAATGTTTGGCCTGAAGCCAAGGGAGTGTGGAGAGTCGCACAGTGATTATGCCGCCAAGTGGAGAAAGCGCATGAAAGAGGCATATGAATTGGCATCAAGAACAGTGCAGAAGGAGCAGAGGAGAGCAAAACAAGGCTACGACAAGAAAATATATGGAACAGATCTCCAGCCAGGAAGCAGAGTGTTGGTGAGGATTTGTGGAGAAAGAGGTGGTCCGGGAAAGCTCCGGTCATACTGGGAGGACAGAGTGCATGTTGTGACAGAAAGGAAGTATGAAGACGGCCCAGTGTATGTAGTTAAGCCAGAGCATGGCCCTGGGGAAGCACGGGTCCTTCACAGAAATTTGTTGCTGCCTTGCGACTTCCTACCTGCTGACAACAACCAACAAAAGAGCAGTAAAACACAATTAGGGCGAAAAGAGACAAAGACAAAAGGAAAAAAAGACACACATCAAGAGGATGCTGTAACTGAAGAGGACTCAGAGGATGAGGATGACTGGAGAGGCGTGACGACCTTGCCAATACAGCAAATTACAGAGAACGAAAGCCAGCTGAGACCTGAAGAGGATGAGTTCCATTTAAAAGCTACTGAAGGAGCATTGGACCAGCAGTCAGATGGTGAGCATGTACTGCCCAGGTGTGATGAAGAGGACGGAAACTCAGAAGCGTTTGCAAATGAAGTGGACGATGACAAGGAGATGGCAGAAGGGGGGCAGGTGACATCATCAGATGAAGCAGATGACATCAGCCCAGCAGTAACTCACCTGCCACAGAGAAAGTATCCTTTAAGACAAAGACATCCACCCACAACACTGACGTATGATACATTAGGCAAACCCTCTCTCACACATAGAGGTTCTTTGATTTCATAGTTGCTAAGTGAAGTCGTAAAAACAGTTCATAAAGTTCATAAGTAAGAGAAAGTTCATGAGATTGTTTTATTTAATATACATACAGTTCCAGTAAACAGACAATGGCACATAAATTGCTAAACTATAGTGATACAGTCATAATAGCTTATAATGTGGGTCTGTTTATAGAGCATAGACTATGTCTAAGGTTCCAACCTTTCAGCACTTGATGTGTGGCCCGTTGCATGACGGAGCAATCTTTCGACATCATGTGGCCAGTGGTGTCTACTCCAGCAGATGGCATGAAGGGGGAGATACATGTCATCCGAAGACAGTTGCAAGACAAATTAGCATCAAGTATAGAGACTGACTCCCTTATGTACTACTTTGCTCTAATGTTGAGGACAGAGATGCTTGGAACGATGGAATGCCAAGTCGGCATTCATTTTTGGAGGGGAGAGTGTGGGGCTCATAATAACATTCCATGTGATGTTAATATTAATGGTTAAAGAGAGCGTACCCCCCCATATGTCTTTATTTTATTTTGTATAGTTCATTTTGATGGTTTTGTTTTCTAAATGTATGGTTGGGGTTAAAAATGTTGGTGCAAATGCATAAAATCCTGCTTAATGTGAGTAATGCTCAAGCAGGCATGTTGTTTTATTGATCAGACAGGAGAGGGCGTCCGCGGAAGAAAGGTGCGGGCGTAAATGACAAGCGAGAGAATTAGTTTTTTTGGCATCGGTTGAAAAAGGCAGGCAGATTTGTGAACTACGAATACGTGTAAGCAAAAAAAACAACATTAAACGAACCCATCAAACCAAGCACGCCTGGAACTTCATTTATTTCGGCATGCAACAGTGGCGGCAATATTCCTGTAGCACACAAGAATATTTTCATTAAAATCTCATTGGAACTATTTTTTTTAAAAGGATACACATAACCACCGCTTAAAAAAAACAATACAATAAATTGTACAACTCGACATTTAAACGTACACTATGTAAGTTTTGGCGCTCTAGCAATCAATAAACAAAACTGTGTGCGTCCTGCAGAAGAACATTGTAGTCGGGGCAACTTCTTGTTGTGCAGTAACAATAACTAAAAGATCTAAATGTCTTTATTAGAAAATATGGAAAATGACATAACAGATGAGCAATTTTATTGTTCTTAAGTATGAATTATAGGAAGTGTAGGAAAAAAAGTCATGCCATTTAAATGAAGGGTACATTAAAAAAAAAAAAAAAAAAATGCAAATCCCAATAGCCTAGAAGGGTTAATTATTTAACATATTTTTAACTAAGTTACTACTTGAAAATACAAAACATTTAAATAAGTTATTTATTAACACCAGCAATGATCATTATACATAACTGATGTATTAAATACATTTACATATATGTTTTATTTAAAAAAAAAAAAAAAAAATCTAACATTTTTAAACATTGCATTAAAAAGGACACATGAGAAGTGCCTGAACATATGTTTGCACAAGTTCTCCAATTTGGCACTGTGGTATTGGTATTGTGGGGCACGGTGAGAGCATTTGGTTAAGTTGTCTCCCCCATAATCAACAACAAGGTTTAACAAATATTTGTCCAATAATTATATAATGGGGGACAGAGCAAAAACATCAATCAGGTTTAATGGAGTTTGACAGAATCTGTCACATACAGGAGAAAACACTCTTATACATATTTGCTAATAATAGACAAGGTGCACTGAATAAGCGCATGTCTGGCACATACAGATGATCTATTTACCCTGAGTTCCTCTGATAACTATATAATGGCATCTAAAGACTCTTGACAAAGACTATGGATCTCAAGTTCTGATCAGAACTTTTATTGAGCAAATCACAGTGAAAAAATATATTTAAAGGAATATCATTAGGCAGGAGAGGAAAATCTGGAAATGTAGCCTTGAGTAAAGCTACAAAACTGTAAGTATCTGAAAAGAATGCTGCTTCAGAAGTGAGAAATTGTCTGTAAGTGGTTAAAAAGATGCAAAAATGCCACCAATATATAAATCTTGAAGGGTATTGATGCCACAACTAGACCAAAATAGACAACATATTTTATATGTGCAAGTAATGAGGTTGACCTTCCTTTTATTTTTTTATGCTGTTGTGGCGCACGTTTTTGTAAGATGCCAGGTGTAGAAATTTAGCTTTGCTGAAAACCATCAGTGTCATTGCTGTAAGAGATTACAGAATGTGCACATGTATCGGCGTACTGTAAATGCATCTCGCTGGTGAGCGAGAACTGAGCCTGTCAAATTCAGTCATCAAAAGGTATGTTTAAGATCCAAATGCAATTTGTTGTAAATTAAATTGGGTACAATTCATGTCCATTTATGGCCATTTTTATTTTAACAAATTTCTCCAAAAATATTATATTTTATCAATTAAGAGAATAGTATAATCTCACATATAATATAGGTAGTCAACCAAAATGCCTATTACAACCCAATCACATGTGATGATTGTTCACAAAATCACCACCAGGAGGTGCAAAAGGATGTGTTGCTCAGCATTGCTCAGAAAGGCTAGAATTGTGACATCTTGAAGATAAAATAATGAAATAAATTACTGGAGGTAATAACAACAACAACAACAACAAAAATATAGCATTATAACCTTTAATCTCAGCAAATTATTTATCATATAGGCCTGGTTTCAAAGACAGGTTAGATTAAGTCAGGATTAGGCCTTAGTTCAATCAGGATATTTAAGTAGCTTTAATAACTGTATCTTAGAAAAAAACATTACTGGTGTTCATCTTGAGACAAAACAATGGCTCTGACGAATCACGCTTCTGTCTGGCAAAAACTGCAGGTAGGTATGTTGGAGCAGGGTGAAACTAATCTTATCTTAGCAGTATTGTGGGGTTAAGACCTATGCCTTATGACATATCTGGTTGCACAGAGTGAGTGGAGCAGAGCAGGCATATTCATTTAATTCCCATGGGGGAAAAAAAAAAACATCAGGTTTGAGAACCCCATCCATGTGAGAAAAAAGTGACTGTTCTGGAGGATCTCTATACCCTTAAATAGGGCACTATTTGAGGGGACACCCATTTGTAGTGGTATCCGAAACCATAGTGAACTTTTATTGAGTACACTCATTCAATCGCATAATACAGCACAATACCGAGTATACAACTGATGTACACTCAATGGCTAGAGAATACCCAGAATGCACATAACGGCACACTCAGTGTCCAAACTCACTTACTCCTTTTCATTCACTCTTCAAGTGGACTATATTAGTGGACAAATGTAGGGAATGTAGAGAGTTTTGAGAAACACGGCTCTATACAATTGAAATTAATTTCCCACAGATATATTAAATGCCATGGCATTTAAAAGCCTTTCCACAGACCTAGGTGAAAAAATTACTTCTCAAATGTATTTCTAAGTGTGAATGCAAAAAACTATTTGACAGATCCTAATTAAATTGCTATTTCCTGAGTGAATGTGAAAGTGATTTTTGAAATTGTTTAATTTCATGAACCTCTTGCCACACTCTAAAACTTTCTTTCTCTGATGATTTTGTAAATGTTTGAGGCCACTTTCATATCTGGAACTCTTCTTACACTGAAGACATGTGACGCCTCATGTGACTGTTAATGTTTCCTTTAAATCTGAAACTCTTTCCACACTGATGGCATGTGTAAGGCTTCTCTCCGGAGTGAATTCTCATGTGAGTCTGAAGGTTTACTTTCAGTGTGAAACTCTTTCCACACTGAGGGCAGGTGAAAGGCTTCTCTCCGGTGTGAACTCTTAAGTGTTCCTTAAGGAATGCTTTGATTGTGAAACTCTTTCCACAGTGATGGCACATGTTAGGCTTCTCTCCAGTGTGAGTTGTTACATGCTTCTTAAGGTGATTCTTGTCTGTGAAACTGCTTCCACACTGCTGACATATAATACAGTTCTCCCTTGAGTGAATATTCATGTGGTACTTTAGTGTTTCTTTACATCGAAAACTCTTTCCACATTGAACACATATGAACGGCCTCTCTCCAGTGTGAATTCTCATGTGAGTGTTAAGATTTCCCTTTAATGTGAAACTCTTCCCACACAGTTTGCAGTTGTAAGGGCTCTCTCCGGTGTGAACTTTCATGTGTGAATCAAGGGTTCCTTTACGTGTGAAACTCTTTCCACACTGAACACATGTGAACTGCTTCTCTCCAGCATGAATGTTCATGTGAGTCTTCATGTTTCCTTTTTGTGAGAAGCTCTTCCCACACAGTTTGCAGGTGAAAGGCCTCTCTCCTGTGTGAATTCTCATGTGAGTCGCAAGTTTTTTATTGAATTGGAAACTCTTTCCACACTGGTGGCATGTGAAAGGCTTCTCTCTGGAATGAATTTTTACATGCATTTTAAGGTGTTTCAAGTCTGGGAAACTCTTTCCACACTGACGACATCTAAAACAGGTCTCTCTTGAGTGAATCCTCATGTGGTAATTAAGCTTTTCCTTACATTTGAAACTCTTTCCACACTGACCACATTCAAACAGCTTCTCTTCTGTGCAAATTCTCATGTGAGTCTCAAGACTTTCTGTTTGTGAGAAGCTCTTCCTACACAGTTTACAGGTGTAAGGCTTCTCTCCAGTGTGGATTTCAAGGTTTTGTTTTTGTGTTGGATTAGAATTGTTAGATTTGGTCTTCTCGGCTCTTGAGGTAATATTTTCAGTCTGTGTGGATTTTTCTCCAGTTATGAAATCATGATTTATCTCATACTGATTTTTCTCTTCCATTTCATTGAGTTCTTGAACCTCCTCCTTCAGTGCCATCAGGTCTAAGGTGAAAGAGACAAATACAAATTAACTTGTGTCACAAGTTCACCTGCCCATCCTGCCTTAATAAATGATGGTGAACAACTTTGGCTGTGGCAGTGTATAAATAAGCATTGGGCAGAGGGGGGAATGAGAACGAAATATGATGCTGTGGCAATGGAGAAACTAAAGGTTGAAAAAGGAGAAAGATAGCAGGAGGGAATAAAGGTTGAATTACAAACAAACATGTTAGCCTGGATGAATATGGCATCAATTCATTATGGTGTGAATAAGCAATTAATTGGGTTTGGTCTATTTAACAAATAAACCAGGTCCTTTCAACACCTGGAATTAAGATTGTTTCGGTCGATTGACAAGTGAAAAACATTCATGTTTACATCTTTTGTCCTGATTTCTTCAAGGGGAGCGTCTATGAGCAGGTAAATGTATGGACATTGTCAGATATTTCGATCTAACGGACAAAATAAGCTCACGCAATAATTTCAAAAATATCCTGCACCCTGAATCTACCATAATAATCTAATGATGGCTTATGACAAGACGGCAGTCAAAGTATTTTAGGCTTCTGTGCTAAAATGTGTCGTCACAAAATTGATAAACAAGGAAATGTTGTATATATTGTGTACATTGAATAAAGGGCTATATTCTATGAAATTAAAATACATTTCTTTTAAATGTATAGCGCAGCTTTTTAATGAGGCAACAACAAATATGTAGGATAGAACAAGACAAGGCTACTAATATTCTTTCATTGTGCAATAGTATTATATAGGCTCCAATACAGACCGACACAAAGCACTTATGTGCATCCCGTGTGCAGAATGATGTGCTTGAAACAACAGCAGTTTTTTGAGCATTTTCTTTCAACAGATTTACATTACAGTTAATGTGTGTGTGAAGAACGATTCATAGCACTCTATTCTCCAGTGTTGTGATCTAACTAACAGACACTGTTTGAGATGTGCGCGCGCTGTTTTTTGCAAGGCTTTAAACATAAGCAAATTATAAACTTTCCTTAAGATTCAGCACTGGCTGACCGTTCCATATACTACCTTGAGCGTCTTTCACAAGTTCTGAAAGATGGTTTAAACGAGAATGCACGCGTTGGCGATAAAGCATAGACTGTCATTGTGTGAAAATGTGGAGAAAGTTAAAACAAAGCTGCCTCTATAAATAGCCCACAGGTATAGATTTTTCACGCGTTACATAGTATCGTTAGACATTAGATCGCTCTATATCGCTGTATTGTTATACCCCTAATGAAGATTCATTGAATGAAAAACACCTCAAAGCTTATCTTTTTGTGCTGCCTGAAGATTACTGTAGACATCATATTAAGCATGCAGACTATTTTTGTTAGGGATGTGCACAAATAGTCGAATATTTGAATATTCGTTCTGTAATTAATTTTCGAAAAATAAAAATACTATTCGAATTTTACTATGTTCCTTTGCTGGCTGTAAATGCAGTGAATCCATGATAAATCCTAAGCACTAAAACTCGCAGTTATAACTAAATGCACCGGGTGGCGCTGTGGAGCGTATTTAACAAGTTTATTTTATTTGATCGTCACATGTTGTCGTCTGCCTCGCAAAGTTTGGAATTACTTAGATGAAAATGATACGGTGGCCGAGAGAGCTCAACGCGCTGCAAATGAGAAAACATCTTCATCAGTTTGACAACACATGCGCTGCAAACTCCACAACACTTACAAATAGTGAAACGCGCTGCAAATAAAGAAAACATCTTCATCAGTTT
This sequence comes from Chanodichthys erythropterus, assembly GCF_024489055.1. Classification (NCBI taxonomy): domain Eukaryota; kingdom Metazoa; phylum Chordata; class Actinopteri; order Cypriniformes; family Xenocyprididae; genus Chanodichthys; species Chanodichthys erythropterus. Next base: position 33,541,540 of record NC_090228.1, on the reverse strand, counting down.
GACAACACATGCGCTGCAAACTCCACAACACTTACAAAAAGAAAAACGCGCTGCAAATAAAGAAAACATCTTCATCAGTTTGACAACACACGCGCTGCAAACTCCACATGTTTTCTTTATTTGCAGCGCGTTTCACTATTTGTAAGTGTTGTGGAGTTTGCAGCGCATGTGTTGTCAAACTGATGAAGATGTTTTCTTTATTTGCAGCGCGTTTCACTATTTGTAAGTGTTGTGGAGTTTGCAGCGCGTGTGTTGTCAAACTGATGAAGATGTTTTCTTTATTTGCAGCGCGTTTTTCTTTTTGTAAGTGTTGTGGAGTTTGCAGCGCATGTGTTGTCAAACTGATGAAGATGTTTTCTTTATTTGCAGCGCGTTTTTCTTTTTGTAAGTGTTGTGGAGTTTGCAGCGCATGTGTTGTCAAACTGATGAAGATGTTTTCTTTATTTGCAGCGCGTTTCACTATTTCTAAGTGTTGTGGAGTTTGCAGCGCATGTGTTGTCAAACTGATGAAGATGTTTTCTTTATTTGCAGCGCGTTGAGCTCTCTCGGCCACCGTAAAATGATCTTACAAAATGGAATTACTTTTGATCAAATTAATTAATGAAACTGAGTTATCATAATATCAACACCATAATGAGAAAGCACATAAAATCGAAATACCCGTCAAGTGAGGAAAGACAGCTGCATTCACGACAGGTAAGCGCAACCTAAAGTTATCCCCGAGTGAGCCAAGATGATAACTTATCTGATAGCAAAATGATTTTGAGACACATGCTTCCTTTAAGTTTCGTAGAGGGAGATATATTTATGAACAGAAAATAAAGTGCTACTGTTAGAAACTTAGCTTAGCACACAGTTATATAGGCTATTATCTTTGTGTCTCTGCAACATCTGTCAGCACGGCTCGTTTTCTGACCCGAGCATGTGGATATTATTGTTTTTCTCAACATGAACATGTGAAACAATATAAACACGATAACCATATACTGACTCGAGAGTATTATGTACGTTTTGTACAATAATGGGCGCTGTCCGGCTTATTAGTATTTTCCCGCTCGCGCTGCTTGATATTAAATGCTTTTGTTCTTAATATTTTCAGTTTACACATATTGTTTAATCCTTTGAACTAAAAGAAAAACTTAAGATATAATGTAAGCTTGTTCAGAAATGCTTACAAAATATTGATGAATATAAAACAATAACGTCTTTCTCGTTTAACCTCATTTAAATAAACTAATATTCGAATATTCGTTTTTTACGAGCCCAAATATTCGAATACAATATTTTGGAAAAATGCCCATCCTTAATATTTGTTGCGTCTTGCTTGGCAGGAGTTAATAACTCAGTGTCAAGTTTTTAATGCTAAAATATTTATTTTAAAAGAGCCTGTCTCAAGATGGAGCAGCTTTTCCCATTCATTTGTGTTCAGTCATTCTTGTGCTTTCGCAAGAGGAAATTTCATGGTGCAAGCCAATATCAAAAGAGCTAAGCAGCATTTGTTGCAAAATGTCACACCACAAGTGTGGCTCATGCAGGGCATTCCTGCATCCCTCGGGTGAGCACTCTTAATGCGGGTGTATTTATTTGTGATAATGAGAGTAGCATTACTTAGCACTAATATATAACACTAATTCTTTTAAATATCTGAATTTTCATTATTGTAGCCTCCATGTTTTTGTTAGATCCTGTTGCATAATTAAGTGAAATAAATTAATGGTTTTGACTTTTTAAATTCAAAATTTGCTTTTGAGTTTAATATTACAGAAAATAACTGTCTTAGATAAGTAAGCAGGATCTTCTCAGGTTGAAGCAGCATTAGTATTTGTATCATGTGATAACATGTCTGTCCACATGAGGCCACCCGCTCCATGTCAAATAAAACCCCTTTATCTCTTCAAAAATATAATTATTTTCTGTGGAGTTGGACATTTAAATAAGGATCAAATAAGTGAGTTGAGCTTTGAGAATGAAACCAACCTGTTTGTTCCTCAGTATCTTCATGTTTCACTCTGAATGTTTCTTCAATCGTCACATCTTCAATCTCCTCTTTAATAAACGCCATCTTTATAATAGTGTGTGACGTGGATCTCAGTCACTTCACCAGGAGTGTTTCTGTATGTTTGGACAGAGATCAATCATGTCCTGTTTAAGATTAGAAAAATTAACAAAAACAAAAACTCTGTCTCAATCAGCTCTAGTTCACTATTTCAGTACACTAGTAAGAGAGTCAGTCAGAGTCAAGTTAATGGACTTTAGATTAGACTATGGATTATGGATCAGATTTGACAAAAACATATAGGCTAGAACTATAATTAAATATTAACAAAATAACAAATTATACAAACTATTAATATTTAGTTTTGATTTAAGTATTTTATAAAAGATTACATTTCCATGATAGCATTAGTTGGTTTGTAAAAGTTGTCGTTTGTGTTTGTTCTCGTTGCAATTACACGCTTTGAATCAGTGAGTCGTTTTGTAAAGCATTTGGTTCAGTTGAGTTTCGAAAAGTTCTGTTTCTCTCATCACTACATGCAACATTCGTGTTTATGATAATCTGATTCACCATATAGGGAATGAAATGACTGTTTATCAGTTAACGTTACATAAAGCATTATAATGTTACATTCAATAATTGTTAATTTATTTACATATCTTGCAAAACGGTTTAAATAAATCAACTGAACAGTTTTCATTGGTTTAAACGTATTAAATGCTTAAAGCACCAACCTTTCTTCAGCCGAATCACAACAGAAGCAGGAGCACTGCGGAGCCTTATGACATCATATCGACACACCAAAATAAAAGTCCCGTTCAGACGCTGCTGTCTAATGTACATACAAATTCATGTCATATTAGAAAAGTATTAAGAACTATTAATGAAAGAGTGTGAGATTCTGTCTAATACGCAAAACTTTAAAAAAAAAAAAAAATTGTTTTAAACCAGATATTACAGTATTAATATGCAAATAGTGGTGGGTGATATGAGCAAAATCTTATTTCAAGATATAAGACATTTTAATCCAAATAACAATCTATCACAATATAGATATTTTGGTTATTTAATTTTAGTTGTTATAATACACACAACGGATCAAAAGACAAAAATATGTTTTTCAGGGACAGTAGGTTTAATATGTAGAAATACAAAAAGAGGTCATAATTGAGTGTGATTGGCTCATCTTTCAGGAAGGTTCAAAGGTCATGGTATAGATCACATGGGTCTCATCTCTGAAGGTGCTGCTAGATGCAGAAGAAGCTCATGAGAGTGTTTGACGTCCTCTACTGAAACACTTCATTGACTCTCTCTGCTCTGATGAAAGTGAAGTATATTAATATATTGAATTATTTGTGTTCATTACAGCACTGAGAGCAACAGCGGGACGATCACATGACAGATATAGAAAGAAAACACTGACATTATTCAACACAACACTACATGATGAATTCAGAGCATGGTATTACCACAGTTCATGTAGAAAAACATGGTTTATCATGTCAGGATACTTTCTAGATCAGGACGAGCAGCATGAACCACTGAACAAAGAAACTCCAACAATTCTGACATTTACAGTAATGATGAGATTCATCTGGACTGATTTCAGAGTTCAGCTTACAGTTTTCCTTCTTTCATATCTAACATATTTCTGAGTTATTTGGATTGAACTGATGATGATTGACTCAATCCTTGTTTTTATCTTTTCTCAGAGTTGTCAGAGCATCAGGTCTGTAAATCCTGTTCAGGAGGAGGTTTATTTAACGTAAACTGGATTAGATTAGAATAATTGTGCTCATACTTTCACTGATCAAGAGTTTACAGTATCATCACATGATCTGGATCTATATATTTTACATTTATTAATAAACTGATATCAATTTTACAACAAATTTTTATTGAATGTTACATTTTAACGAATCATGTCTGTGATCAATGATTGGACTGCTGCTGAGTGGTCCAAAGTTATGTTCTTTGATGAAAGTAAATTTTGCATTTCCTTTGGAAATCAGGGTCCCAGAGTCTGGAGGAAGAGAGGAGAGGCACACGATCCATGTTGCTTGAGGTCCAGTGTAAAGTTTCCACAGTCAGTGATGGTTTGGGCTGCCATGTCATCTGCTGGTGTCCACTGTGTTTTCTGAGGTCCAAGGTCAACGCAGCCGTATACCAGGAAGTTTTAGAGCACTTCATGCTTCCTGCTGCTATCCAATTTTATGGAGATGCAGATTTCATTTTCCAACAGGACTTGACACCTGCACACAGTGCCAAAGCTACCAGTACCTGGTTTAAGGACCATGGTATCCCTGTTCTTAATTGGCCAGCAAACTCGCCTGACCTTAACCCCATAGAAAATCTATGGGGTATTGTGAAGAGGAATATGCGATATGCCAGACCCAACAATGCAGAAGAGCTGAAGGCCACTATCAGAGCAACCTAGGCTCTCATAACACCTGAGCAGTGCCACAGACTGATCAACTCCATGCCACACCGCATTGCTGCAGTAATTCAGGCAAAAGGAGCCCCAACTAAGCATTGAGTGCTGTACATGCTCATACTTTTCATGTTCATACTTTTCAGTTGGCCAAGATTTCTAAAAATCCTTTCTTTGTATTGGTCTTAAGTAATATTCTAATTTTCTGAGATACTGAATTCGGGATTTTCCTTAGTTGTAGTTATAATCATCAAAATTAAAAGAAATAAACATTTGAAATATATCAGTCTGTGTGTAATGAATGAATATAATATACAAGTTTCACTTTTTGAATGGAATTAGTGAAATAAATCAACTTTTTGATGATATTCTAATTATATATGGCCAGCACCTGTAAACACCATATCGGATTAGATAACGTCTCATGTAAACAGTTGACCGAATCTTTGAATCGAAATGATTTTAATTGGAATGACAAAAAAAGTGTACATGTAAACTTGACTACTGTCTCAGTACAGTTTACCAGATATCCTGTACAAATCATAATTTACGTGATCAACTCTAAAACTCTTCTGTCATGTTTTCTTTCTCCTTCTACAGGAAGAACATGAACACACTCAGTGAGTTTCTCTGCTTGTTTTCTTAGTGACTTACATTGTAGGAAGTCGTTCCTAGTCCCGGGAACAATGTTGGTGAAAGTGACTGTGGAAATCAACAGACATGAAGAGAGTGATTATCATGTCAAGAGAAAATGATCCTGCATCCGTTGCTAAGATATTTCTAAAATGATCTTCTACATGATATGAGATGATGGAGGATCATTTCTGAGAGCAGATGAATCTCCAGGACTTTACCTCTGATCTTCTTGAGCTCCTCTCTGCAGAAATCCTCCAGTTTGTCTCTCAGCTGACGGACAGATTTTCTCACGCCATCAAAAGAGGAGAGAGAACTGAAGGGATCGTCATTTACGTCTGTAGATTCAGGAGGAGCTGAGAGAGACTGGAAACTCTACAGAAAACAGAAATCAAAGCTCATCACCTCCACACTTCAGCCAATAACCTGCACTACTGTCAGATTTGAGCAGCTCTTGTTGATCTTTAGTAACTCTCCTCAATCCAGCACTTTCACTGCATCAGATTCATTCTCCTCATATTTGTTATATCATGTTAGAGCAATAAATTCCAGTGTTTGCCATTTAGGCCCTGGCAAGGCACTGGCAAGGTTCATGGGTCCGTGTGCTCATTTCTGTGTGTGTTTATCAGTGTTGCCTAGTTACGGCACACCTGACAAGTCAATCTAAACAGTCACAGGTGTAGTCCTAGGGCATCCTTGGCTTGTGCTTCATAACCCTCATATAAATTGCACTGATTTTCAGTTTTGTTCAAGGTAATTCAAGCAACAGTTTTTCAATAATGGAAGAATATGTAAAAGTATGGTATTTGGGGTAAAAAGCGCTGCTGATGTTGGGGTAAAAAGCACAAAAATTAACATCATAATGAATAGCTGACTGACTTTTCCATTTGTTGACGTGACATGGTTAGAGTGAGATGGTAAATATCATAAATCTAATTGGGAATCCATCTTAGAAATAATACCCATATTAACTGAAACAATCATATTTAAAAATATTATTGTCATAGACACATCAGTCTCCACCGCTCACCAATAAACAGTTCCTGTGTAGTTCTTAATTAATGAAGGATCAGTATTCTAAAGTGTTACCAAGAAAAGATATAACAAAGCTGAAAATCAAATATCTCTTGGGGCCATGAAGGTTGCATAGCGTGACAAAAACGTACTGTGCACTCATGTGTATACCACATCCTGTAAAGATGACATATGTTGCATTATGTGTGTGGGTGAAAATGGGTTCTGGGGGACAAGATCATTATTGTGTGTAACTGCCAAATATGAAGACAGTCAGGAATGAAATGTCAAGAAAGGTAGAAATCTGAAAAAATGTACAATAAAAAATGCTAATGCCATTGACGCAAACACAAAATGTGTTGATGCAGGTAAATAAAGTGATTGATGCAAGTAATGTAACAATTAACACACAGGACGTTAACTCAAGAAGAAGCAACGTGTGCATGTATATAAAGATTATGTGTGTCATTAGTGATTAAAAAAGCAGGCCTTTAGAGCTCTCTGAGTGGAAGATCTTTTAGAGAGAGAGAGACCACACAAGCGAGCACACAAGCAAGCAGGAGCGAGCGGAAGCCAGCTAAAGACCACAACCCTCAGAAGATCAGAGGAGACACCTGACTTTCTTAGAGGAGAAAACATACTGAACAGAGACAGGGTAAGCCTTAAAATGTAATTGTGTGTCTGGCCCATGGAAATTCCAGCTTAGCAGGCATAGATTTGTGTATTTAGCTTTTGCTTCTGCAAAATAATAATAATAATAATAAAATGATAATGAGGACTGCCCTAAAATTCATTGAGTGAGAATTCATTTGGGGTATCAGGAGATGAAAGTCTGAAAAAGATAGATTTCATAGCAATCTCTAATATGTTTCATTATGAATCTATGGAAGCCCGTTTCTGCCACAAAAAACAAAAAACAAAAAAAAACCCATTAAAAAAAAAAAGATGAAAAAAAAGATGAATTATGACTTTTTATCACGCAATTGCGGCTTTATATCTCAGAATTCTGACTTTATATCATGTGAGATAAAAACTTGCAATTGCGAGTTATAAAGTCAGAATTCTGAGATATAAAGTCGCAATTGCGTGATTAAAAGTCAGAAAGTCAGACGTCTTTTTTTGACGTCTTCTGGACATCCGATATAGACGAACACGCAGAATCACCAAAGGAGAAAAATCACAATTTTTAAGCCACCATCATGGAGATTAGTGTTTGCTTTAGTTGGGCTCTTGTCCCTTGCCCTATTAATATTAGAGGTTTTTTGGGGGGCAGTTAACTGAGTCATTACAGCCAGACAAGTAAAGAGAAATGATCAGGTGTTGGTTATGTTTTCACATAATCATTATTTGACCTGAACTCATTTAGAGCCCAATCTCTGAGTTAGATTTACATCATTGATTACAGCAGCACTGTGATTCTACAGCACAAGATCAGCTTTATCAATATAATATGAAAGATTTCACATGATCATTTTTTTTTTTCTCTTAGGCACACACAGACATCAAGAATCAGCCTGTGAATCTCAATGACGGTGACAAGCAACATATTCTGATCAACAGATCAACTCTGAACATTAGAAAACAAGCTACTAAAAGTCACATAAACAGAACAAAATAAAATATGAGAATAAAGAAAATTACTAAGACAATTAAGCTCATAATTTATTCATGCAGCAATGCATGATGGGAGCCATGGATGAATTTTGATTGGTGGCTCCCAGAATGCACCACAACATGCTTTTTGATGGTCACCACTGTTGAGATTCACAGGCTGATTCTTGATGTCTGTGTGTGCCTAAAATGAATACCTTTTTTTTTTTGTTCAGTACACCTTTTCTGAAATAATTTGAATCATATTGTAAAAGCTGATCTTCTGCTGTAGAGTCACAGTTCTGCTGTAATCAATAATGTAAATCTAACTCAGAGATTGGGCTCTAAATGAGTTCAGTGACTCAGGTCAAATGATGGTTATGTGAAAACATAATCAACACCTGATCATTTCTCTTTACTTGTCTGGCTGTTATGACTCAGTTAACTGCTCAAACAAACTCTAATATTAATAAGTTAAGGGTCAAGAGCCCAACTAAAGCAAACACTCATCTCCACGATGGTGGCTTAAAAATTGTGATTTTTCTCCTTTGGTGATTCTGCGTGTTCGTCTATATCGGATGTCCAGAAGACGTCAAAAAAAGACGTCATAAAAACTTTCATTCTGGCCCCTCAGTGGATGTCTTTTCAACCTGAGACAAGACCTCAAAAAGACTTCTTCTGGACGTAATTTGCTCAGTGGGATTTTGCAGCTCTAGAGATGCGTTTTTTAAAAGCTGAACTTACTTAAACTTGAGTGCTGTGTTTTGATCCTGCGTCACCAAAGTATGGATATGAGGGCAACTATTAAATATGTGTCACCATTGTGTTCAATTGACTTTCAGTTTGTTGTCATTCCTGTTTCATGTTCCCTGTTCCACCATGCCACCACTCATCAGTCTCCATGGACACTAATGATCCTCAGAGCTAAGTTCCTGCTTGTGTTCAGTTCTTTTTCCGATATTGTCTATGTTAAGTGTATGTGTTGCTTCCTGTGCTCCTGTCTTTGGGTATATTTTTCATTAAACCTCATATTGGATTATATTTGTCTTCCTTATCTGCCTTCCTGCAACTGTATGTGACAGAATACTGAACCAAACATGAATTATGCAACAAAGTTTGCATAATTTTTTATGTTTTTCTCAGGAGGTTTTCCATCTTGCCATCCCTTGCCCCTACGACGACGAAACCCTGAAGTCACTGTTCTGGATCAGTCTGATGATTAAAAAAATATCATGGATCATGTCAGTTATTATTGCTCCATCTGCCATTTTTTGCTATTTTCCTTGCTTGCTTACCTGCATAAAGTCTGTTGATTCAGCTGTGCACAGATCCAGACGTTAATATTGGCTTGTCTAATGCCTTGAACATGAGCTGGCATATGCAAAAGTTGGGGGTGTACATATTAATGATCCTGACTGTTACGTAACAGTCGGTGTTATGTTGAGATTCGCCTGTTCTTCAGAGGTCTTTTGCACAAATCAAATTTACATAAGAAGGAGGAAACAATGGAGTTTGAGACTCACTGTATGTCATTTCCATGTACTGAACTCTTGTTATTCAACTATGTCGAGGTAAATTCAATTTTCAATTCTAGGGCACCTTTAATTTTCCACAGGGATATCATGTGGTTTCATATGATTCTCTGCCTTTGCCTGAACAAAGAACAGTTATTGATCCTATAGATGTGTATGATCATTGTATGACATGAAATAAGAAATGTGCGTCTGTGTTCTAGAGAATATAGTAGTATAGAAGAATGGTAAACATATTCCTTATGTGGCAACTACAACGGGATAGAGGCTTCAGCCTTGGAAATTAGAGAGATAAAAGTAGGAGGAAGCCCTCCTTTCCTCGTCAAACACTCTGCATCAAGTCAGAATGACTTTTTGACCTATTCTTGTAAGAAAATAAAACTTTTGAAAGACAATTGGATATGTTTGTCTCTTATACAGTGATATTATTTTATTTGCCACCACAATTCAGTACCCAATGATAGGGCTGTGCCTGTACCGGGAACAGGACAATGGAGTTGGAGATCCACGTGCAGGCTTTATTTACAGGAGAGTGTAGTTGGACAGGCAGAGGGTCAAACACCAGCAAACAGAAACAGGAAGGTAAGGCAAAAGATTAATCCAAACACAGGCAAAGGTCAAGGCAGGCAGCAAATAATCATAAACAAGGAATCAGTCCAGGTTCACAACACAGGCAGGGCTAAGCAGGACAAGGAACAGATGGATTGTAAACAAAGGGCTAAACAATACTCAGCAATGTGAGTGTGTAACAGGGTTAAAAAGGTGTTTCCACTTGCTACACATTTTCATGTATGGCCCCTTTAATTGCACTCAACCTGGACACTCCACCATAGAATGAACGGGTTCCGGTAGGGTCATTTAGATTCACGCCAGCCAAGAGTGATAAAAGTATATTGTATTAACTGTATAACCATTTTATTGACTAATATTGATATAGATGTGTTTAAATGTATATTGTATGATTTGTGTTCATGCTTCATCACATTTGTGGTAACATCAAGTTTTTCACCTCATTATAGAACTCACAGACGGTGATTTGCAAATCTGATCACGTCTGTTTAATATGTTGTCAACAGAATAAAAGCCTGTCTTCAAGTGCGAATTGGTGTCGATCCTGACTTTCACACAACACAACGCAGAGACAGCACCATTAAAAGTGCAGCTTATAAAGAGTTATTGATGGGAAACAGGTGTGAGTGTGTGATTGGTTCCTAGGTGGGGAATTGTGAGAAATGGAGTCCATATAATGAGAATAGAGCATGGACCCAGGACACATGTAACAGTGCCAGTATTTACGTGAATATGCAAATTACTAATAATTTGCTATAAATCAAATGAAATGCAAACATGGTAAAAATATGTGTTTTTATAGAAGCAAAGATTGTAAACAGGACATAAACATACCCCCCAGGATGTTGTATCTATTTACAAGATAAAAAAAGATCAAATTTTATTTGAAAAATTATAAAGTACTAGCCAAAAGTCAAAATGCATATATATATATATATCCTCCAGGTCTAGAGGAGATCTCAAAAGTGCTCTCTTAAACTTGGAGAGAAGGTCCTCCAAAAGATGCCTTTTTAGAATTTGCTGCAGAATAGAGGGACAAAATGTGCTTAAACTGAGCAACATTAGATAGGGTGGGATGTGGGAACTGGAGGACAGTGATGACGAGGTTAAGGTTGGGACATTGTACACTAAATAAAACCCTTAAGATGATGGGAAAACACCAGACAGGATTGTGTGAAGGATGTCAAGAGGAGGAAACAGTAGAGCATATAATCATGGCTTGTAGGAGATATGAAGTTCAGAGAGAGATAATGAGGAATAAACTGAGGGTGTTAGGGGATCAGGAGTTCACGTTAAAAAGGTTACTGAACACGAAAGATAAGGCACAGGAATCAGAGTACTGGTGAGTTTTTTAAGAAAATCAGGGGTATTCAGTATGATTTTAAGTAAAATTAGTAGAATGTGAGGGAGTAATTACAAAAGGATATTAGTAGTTTATAGAAAACAGAACCAGTTATTTTGGAGAATTAAAAGATTATTTTGGAGATTTTTTATGTGTATGTGTGGGTAAAATTGAGTGGGAAATAGAAGGTAAAGAAATTAGTTTGTAAACCTATTATCTGATCCACACTCTGGAGCAGAAGGGGGTGGTAATGGACCAATAAACTGGATGCCAACCGCCGTAAAATAGGAAAGAAAAAGAACACAGATTGCTGAGTATTGTTTAGCCTTTGTTTTACCTTTTCTCCATGTTCCATGTCTTTGACTAGCCTTGCCTGTGTTTTGACCCTGGACTGTTTCTTTGTTTGAAGATTGTTTGCTGCCTGCCTTGATTATAGCCTGTGTTTGGATTACTCTTTTGCCTTGCCTTTCCTGTATCTATTTGTTGGTGTATGACCTACTGCCTGTACGACTCCAGTCCGCTCCAGTCCTTGAATCCACTCCAGAGCCCACTTCAGTCCTTGAATCAGCTCCAGCCCATGAATCTGCTTCAGAGAAAGCTCCAGTCCTTGAATCTGCTCTAGACCCCGCTCCAGTCCACAAATTCACTCCAGAGTCCACCTCAGTCCATGAGTCCACTCTGGAGTTCCAGCTGTCCCAGAGTCCAGCCTTGTGACCCCTGAGTTCCCGGTCTGCCCTGATATTACCATGGAGATGAGTTCTCTTCCTGCCCTGATGCGACCATGGAGGTCGTCCCTGAGTTTCCTGTCTGCTTTGACACGATCACGGAGGTCGTCCCTGAGTTTACTGTTTGCCTCGACACGACCACGGAGGTCATCTCTGAGTTTCCGGTCTGCCTCGACATGACCACAGAGGTCGTAACTGAACTGTCTGTTTGTCTCGATGCAACCGCAGAGGTTGTTCCTGAACTGTCTGCTCTCCGCTACATGACCAGTGAGGACGTTCCAGTCAGAGCCCTGGAGGGCTTTTCTGAGCTCCCGGCCTGTACTGTCATGGCCCTGGTGGCCAATCTTAACCTCTCTGTGCTTCATGTTTCAGTTTCTCCTGTTCAGCCATGTTGGTTCCCAGTGCTACCTGAGCTGCAGTGGTGGTCATCTGTTCCGCCATGGAGGTCTTCAAACCAATCTGAGCTGCAATGGTAGTCGGCTGCTCCGCCATGGGGGTCTTCAAGCTCGTCTGAGCTACAGTGGTGGTCATCTTCCCCGCCGTGGGGGTCTTCAAGTCTGTTGCCCTGATCGTCTGTCCAGCCTTCTTCGCCCTGGTCGTCTGCCATGTTTCAGTTTCCAGGCCGTCTTCCTTTCCATGGACCTGGCCCTCCATCCCGCCCCCTGTTCCGCCTCTGCTCCACCTCCCTCCAAGATTTACAGGTGTCTGGAAGCCACTCCTTCTGTCACGTTTCTGCCCACTGCTGCTTCCTTCTACTCATTAACCTTTGTTCTACCTTTTCTCCATGTTCCTCGTCTTTGCCTAGCCTTGCCTGTGTTTTGACCCTGGACTGTTTTCTTGTTTGATGATCGTTTGCTGCCTGCCTTAGCCTGTGTTTGGATTACTCTTTTGCCTGTATGACCTACTGCCTGTACGACTACACTATCCTGTAATTAAAGCCTGCATGTGGATCTCCAACTCTGTTGTCCCGTCCAATACATCCCAAACCTTCTGTGGACATGTATTGCACTCAATCTTAACACTTAACATCTTAACAGCGCATGTGAGGGATTCTGTAGAGACAAGTTGAGCAACACTCCCCGTTAAAGATCATTGCATTTAAGGAGCTCATCATCCAGGAGATAAACAGGACAGATGTTACAGTTTGTCATGAACTTGTACACTTCCTGCCATGAAGGGTCAGAGCAGTATATTCAAAATTATGGAGGGCATAAAAAGTGCTAGAATATTATACATTTGTTGAATTAAATCTAGGGTGTACTCATTTCTGAAATCCTTAATTTAAACAAAATTGGCTAATTTACTTATTTTAAGGCTATTAATGATATATTTCTCAGTTTTCATTATGTATACATTTTAGTTTTTCCATCTTTCCATGAATTGTATTAGTGATCACAAAGAAAATACATCTTTTATATTTGTTCAGAGGGGGTGTACTCATTTATGCTGTGCACCGTATATATTCATGTTCCCCCTCACCTTGAAAATATTTTGTGCACAATTGTGAGACTATTGGATCACAAAGACTGTCAATGAACACCATTGCACTGAAGTGTTATTGTGACTAAGCTATTTTTTTTCCTGTATGGGACCATTATTACCATCACACGTCATCACACTGCTTTACAGACACGGCTGTTTTGCACACGTCACTCAAACACACAACCAGGAAAAGTTTTAGTTCAGAGAAACTGAAACTGAAGTGTACTTGAGCTGTTGTGTGTTTGTGTCTTTGTATTCTTGCAGTAAAATGGCAGTAGCCAGATTTTCTCAGGATGAGTTCCTGTGTCCAGTGTGTCAGGAAGTCCTGAAGGATCCAGTGGCCATTCCCTGTGGACACAGTTACTGTAAGATCTGTATTACAGGCTGCTGGGATCAGGAGGATCAGATGAGAGTCTACAGCTGCCCTCAGTGCAGACAGACCTTCAGTCCAAGACCTGCTTTAGCAAAAAACACCATGCTGGCTGAAGTGGTGGAGAAACTGAAGAAGAGAAAACTTCCTGCTGACTGTTACGCTGGAGCTGGAGATGTGCAGTGTGACGTCTGTACTGGAAGAAAATACAAAGCCCTCAAGTCCTGTCTGGTGTGTCTGAACTCTTACTGTCAGGATCACCTTGATCAACATGAGAATTTCTTTAAAAGAAAGAGACACAATCTGACTGAAGCCACTGGACGACTGCAGGAGATGATCTGCCAGAAACACGACAAGATCCTTGAGGTTTTCTGCCACACTGATCAGAAGTGTATATGTGTGCTGTGTATAGATGAACATAAAAACCACGACACTGTATCAGCTGCAGCACAGAGGACAGAGAAACAGGTATGATCTTAAAGGGGTCCCATTATGCTCATTTATAGGTTCATACATTTATTCATGGGGTCTACTAGAATACATTTACATCATTTAATGTCTATTTTCACTCTCTCTCTGAACACTGTTTTTGTTTCAGTTTCTTTAAAACCCACCTTCTGAAAATTCTGATTGAGTCTGCTCTGATTGGTCAGCCGTTCTGTTGTGATTAGTCTATTGCTTAGAGCATGTGTCAGAAATGTTACTTTGTCTTAAAGGGGTCATGAACTGAGAAAACAAATTTTCCTTGAGCTTTTGATATAAGTGGCCATCCTACTATAAAAAATATCCTGTAAGTTTTAGAACTGAATACGTATTTGTTAGTCAAAAAACAGCTTTTATTGTTACCAAGCCCAGCGACCGACTCATCCTGGAATGTGCCTATACAGTAGTTGAAAGGCGCCTCTGCAGAAGAAAATCAACACCTACTTCACAATTGCAACTTTGGCCCCACCCACTGGCATTAGTGAGATGAGGAAGTGAGAAGAGCACAGGATCACTTACTGGACTAAAAATAACACATTCCAAAGGATCCTAATGCAAAGAATGTGGTTTATTTATTTTCAACAATGTCAATGTCTCAGTTGACCATTATTTATTTTTTATGCAGTACATTTCACTGTGGATTTTTTGTTAAATCTGTTATTTAAACTCTGAATAAATTATAAATAGAAAGCGATCAAAGTATGCTCCTTTTACAATCACTGGAGCTGTCAATCAAACAGTGCAAGTTTATCAGTGGGTCCGGGCTTTTGCCAAAACTCCCGTAATAATCACTGAATCTCTTATTTACACTGTGTTTGCACTGTTAGTTATGAAAGCATTCGTTAGTGTGCAGAAATGGAGTTGCAATCACAAGATCACTGCATTCATGTCTGTGATCGGATATAATGCTCATCACAATGCTATTTCAAATGCAAAGCTGTTCACAGCAGTGGGCATTTACACTGAAGTCTCACAGCAGACACGCCCCTTAAAAGAGCGTTCAAATCAGAGGGCTAAAATCAGGGTAGGAAAAAATGCCTTTTATTTCTAAAATATCACAAGTCACTGGGCGGTGTAGTGACTGCTGCTTATATATGCTTGATTTGAGCTGATTTGCAGGTTAACAAGCTCGCTGATAGGTCGGGCTGTGATCCATTCAAATTGCCTATAATTTGCTGACGTTTGTTCATATCAGATACACATTGTGTAAGTAACAATAAAGCTCACTATTCTTCTCCCAGTTCACCGGTCACATGTATTTCGGTACAATTGGATGAATTTATGTGCTGTAGCCCATAAATTCAACTGACAGGACTCTTTGAACTAAAGCGCAAACAAAGCACAAACAAACAAGGCGGCACCCATCTCGCGTTATAGATTAAGATCAAGATCATGATGTAGGTTTTTTTTTAAATGAAAAAACACTCACTTGCAAATATATGAGAATCGCAATATCAGATAGTTGATGACATGGTGAGAAAAGCGATACATCTATCATACAGTGTGGCCACGGCATGTCACAATCATGACGCGTATGGAATCAATAAAGGAAACTATTCTAATAGTGGCCTTAACTCTGGGAGGTCAGCCAGAATATTTTAAACTTATGTGTGAATGGGTTCATTTAATTTTAATTAAATTTAATTAAAAATATCCATTTTCAAAGAAAGTCATTGGGTGACCGAGTTGTTGTCAGCTCATGTTGCATGTAACTGTTGTGGATCAATTATGTAGTGTCACGTAGTGTGAACACAAAGAATTCAAGACTCCACAGCAAGTCATGTAGTGATGCAATGTAGTCATGAACAGCACAGCGATCTGCCAATGTTTAAAGTCCTGTAGTGTAAACCTGGCATAAAAAAACTCAAGACTACAATGGAGGCATTTCAGGGACTTCAGAAACAGTAAAGGCCCTTTCACACCGGACGGGTAACGGAAAAGCGAAACGAAAAAGCTAATAGTTCGAGTGCGAATAGTTTGCGTCAAAACCATTCACATCAGCCGCAACGCGAATTTGCGACGTTTGTGCTCTGAAAGATTCCAAAACATTCGCGGTGACAGCTGAATGAAAAAAAAAAAAAAAAAAAATATAATATATATATATATATATATATATATATATATATATATATATATATTTCAACAAAATAATCTTCATCCTGTTGGAAAGGTTGCTCAGTTTAACTGCTCAGGACAAACAACACAGGCACGTCATCATCCAGTGAAGATGAGCTTTTCATTTTTTTTCAAAGACCGACAAGAAGTTTTTGGGTGCACCCAGTCTCAACAACAACTCATTCACTTTCCATAGTCACGGACACAATTTAGGTTTAAAAAAAAAATCAACAAGTTTTACCTCAGAAGTTGTTATCCTTGTCTATAGCCTACAGCGATTTGCATGTACTCCCACAGGAGCTGTAATCTTGTGAGAAATGCGATACCTGTCAAAGGTTAATGTTGATTGAATAGCTAATGACATCTAATGGACATTTTGTTTATAGAAAAGAAACCCACTCACATAAACTGCGAGTAGCCCAGGCTAAATAGGCTTCTGTCTAAGATAAGAAAACCTTTATTTGTCCCACAATGGGGAAATTGTATGCCTATGGACTACAGATAGAAGTTTAACTACTAGACATATAGTTTAAATAAACATTCACAAGGTAGTTTTCTATTGTAAATGCGTCGACACACAAGCTATCAGATGATCCGTCATTGTTGCTGTGACATCACCTTTGTTTCCTTGTATTTGATTGGTTGAAGCCTTTTCTGTCGCCTCGAATGTGAAAAAAAATCGACATTGAAGCGAAAAAAATAAGCGTTGTTTTTTAGCAGCAGCAAATTCGCGTTCGGTGTGGAAGCACTCATTACACAAACAGCTGATCAAAAAACAAAACCTTTGCGTGTCAAAATCGCGTCCAGTGTGAAAGGACCTTAATGTTGTTATAGAGAATAACTCCCGCTGGAGGGACTTTGTGCTGTGCAGAGCTTTTCATGCTCAAACAGCAACATTACACACTAAAGAAAGATGATCATGGACACAAGCATAATAGGACCCATTTAAACCAGTAGTTCACCAAGAAAAAAAAAAAGTACATTCATCATTTACTCCTTTTAGTCCAAACGGGCATGGCTTTCTTTTTTCTGAGGAACACATATGATATATATCTGTCTATCTATAGAAGACAGATATCTGTCCATCTGTCCATAACCCAGGCTGGGAGACCAGCTAAAACCAGCTACATCCAGCTTAAACCATCTAAGACCAGCCAACCAGCTTAGGCTGGTTTTAGCAGGATTATTTAGCAGGAAAGGCTAGCACTTGTGAATGAACTTATAACCTTACTAGGCAAGATCTTTAACTCCTCATTCTAACCACTTCACTGATATTGGATTCATATTTGTCTACTTGATGATTTTTGTGATGTTTCTCCTGTTATTGGTTTGTCCTTTAGCACCAGTTGAAGAACACACAGAGGTCATTTCAGCAGAGGATCCAGCAGAGAGAGAAAGATCTTCAGCAGCTGACAGAGGCTGTGGAGTCTCATAAGGTGAGTCTGGAGAAGAAGAGAAGTTTGAGAAGTCTCAGTCAGGACTCACTGAAGCCACTGTGTGATTGTGATGTGTGTCCTAACAGCGCTCTGTAGAAACAGCAGTGGAGGACAGTGAGAGGATCTTCACTGAGCTCATCCGCTCCATTGAGAGAAGCCGCTCTGAGGTCACACAGTGGATCAGAGATCAGGAAAAGACTGCAGTGAGTCAAGCTGAAGGACGACTGGAGCAACTGGAGCAGGAGATCAATGATCTGAGGAGGAGAGATGCTGAGCTGGAGCAGCTTTTAAACACACAAGATCACATCCATTTCCTGCAGGTAACAGAGATCTAGAAGAACAGGATCATAGTGGACTTGAGCAAGAGACTCACAGAGAAACATTTCATGAGAGCAGAATGAGCCATTGACTGAAATGTTGATCTGTGTGTTCGGTTATTATATAATCATCAGTCAGACTCTCATCTGATCATCTTCTTTTGAAAGAGACACACTTAGAAATGCGGTTCAGCTCTGGAAAATCTCTTAGGAAACATTTTTCTGAAAAAAATATTGACCTTCCAGACAGAAACAGCTCAAAACTTCACTAATATTTAAACGTGAACCTGATTGTGCCAGCTTAACCTAGTTTACCCATCATCTCTTTACTTATCTTTTTACAATCTTTTGTTTACCAAAATCAGATAATCTTCAAACCTGTTGAAACATTTTATAATTTTAATAACAATTTGCCAGTAACACATTAAGGAATTTTACAGTGAAGTCCTCAAACAGGAAGTGAGGCTGTATATTAGCGATGGTTCAGTGTATTTAAACCACAACACCTGACCTTGGGTTTGTGTCCAAGGAGTCCTTGTGATTTGTAGAGCCACTAACTGCTCAAAAGATATAAATCATGGCCAGTCTACTCTTTGCCTTTGAACTGCTTTTCCTGATCAAACTATGCAACCCTGCCATGTGATTCACTTGATGCACTTGATCTGTTACATTTATGTTTTTGCAAGATGTTTGATCATCAAGTGTTTAAAAAGTTCACATATGGTGTCAGTGTCAAACACTTGAACTTATAGCTCTAACATGATATAATGAATATGAGAAGAATGAAGCTGATGATGTGAAAGTGCAGGATTGAGGAGAGTTACTAAAGATCAACAAGAGCTGCTCAAATCTGACAGTAGTGCAGGTTATTGGCTGAAGTGTGGAGGTGATGATCTTTGATTTCTGTTTTCTGTAGAGTTTCCAGTCTCTCTCAGCTCCTCCTGAATCTACAGACATAAATGACGATCCCTTCAGTTCTCTCTCCTCTTTTGATGACGTGACAGAATCTGTCCATCAACTGAGAGACAAACTGGAGGATTTCTGCAAAGAGGAGCTCAAGAAGTTCTCTGACAGAGGTAAAGTCTTGGAGCCTAATGTGTAAATCTTGATGTATAAGTATTTTACACGCACATATCAGGATTTATAAAAAATAAACTTTTCGGTTACAACTGTAACCTAGGTTCCCTGAAGAGGGAATGAGACCCTCCATCGAAAATGATGTTGTGGGAAGGCTCTGTGTGATTGTGTCATGAATCACATGTGAAATCAGTCCAAAGGTGTGATGAGACGTCAGAAGCGGGTAACGTCATGACCAGGAAACTATATTGTATGTTCAAACAGTGAAACGTTAGCTTTAAAGTCTGCAGTAAGTTGACAAGCATGCTGGAAGTATGGCAGGTCTACGCAAAGTCTTGTTCCCTTTTCAAGGAACCTAGGTTACAGTTGTAATTGAGATGTTGAAACATCTTGAAGAGACACTCCGGACAAGAGAGCTTTAGAGGCAGCCATACTTCTAGTAAAGTGGGCTTGGACTGATATAGGGGAAGGCTGCCGGGCCGACTCGTAAGCAAGTGAAATAGCCTCAAATATCCACTTGCTCATCCTCTGTTTAGATGCTGGGGACCCTTTGCGAGGAGACCCAAAACAGATGAACAATTGTTCCGATTTACGCCACAGGACAGCTCTGTGGACATAAGCATCCAATGCCTGAACAGGGCATAGCAGATTGTTTATTTCCTGGTCTGGATCCCCAAAGGGAGGAGGACAGAAAGCTTGCAGCACAATAGATCTTGCCACATTACTGGGGACCTTAGGAACGTAACCCGGTCTGGGGTGAAGGAATGCCTTTACCATACGAGTCGCAAATTCCAAGCATGGCAGGGCAACCAACAAAGCTTGTAGATCTCTTATTCTTTTAAGAGAAGTAACAGCTAAGAGGAACAACGTCTTCAGAGTCAGGAACTTGACTGGAATCTCTTCAATAGGTTCAAAGGGAGCCGGGGAAAGGCCTTGGAGCACCACGGCCAAATTCCATGCCGGTACTCTGGTTCGTACTGCAGGCCTCAGCCTCAGGGTCCCACGGAGGAAACGTTTAACCAGTGGGTCTCTCCCTAAAGATATACCACCCAGAGGAATGTGGTAAGTAGCTATGGCCACCACATAGACCTTTAAAGTGGATGGGGACAACCCTGCAGTGAATCGCTTTTGCAGAAACTCCAGCACTGTACCAAATGGGCAGTTAACTAGGTCCAACTGATGACCACTGCACCACAAAATGAAAACTCTCTACTTCAAGGCATACGATTTCATCATGGAGGGAGCTCTGGAGTGGAGGATGGTCTTAACAACCTCTGTTGAGAGACCAGTATCCATGAGCTGGGCCTCCTCAGAGGCCAAGCCCACAGGTTCCACAGTTCCCCTGAGTGGAAAACCCCCTGCCATCTAACAGTCTCTGGAACTGTTTCACAGTGAGTGACTGTCCTAGCTTTATCCACTTTATGGTAGAATTACGGATTGAACCTATGGGTGCAGGAGAAAGATGTGCCTGCATCACAACAGAACCCCATACTATGCCCAGAAAAGTGTTTCTCTATGCAGGAGAAAGTACACTTTTTTGGCATTTAACCTCAACCTTTTCATGTAAGTGAGAACGACATCTCAATGCCGAACTGGTTGCTGATGTGACTGAGCTAAAATCAGTCATTCGTCGATGTAGTTCAGAATGCAGATGCCTTGTAGATGCAACGTGCTAGCACTGCATCCACGCATTTGGTGAAAGTGCAGGGTGATAGAGCTAGGCCAAACGGAAGAACTCGATATTGGTACGCTTCGACCCTGAAAGCGAACCTCAGGAACTTCCTGTGTTGAGGAACGATGGATACATGGAAGTATGCATCCTTGAGATCTATCATGAAAAACCAGTCCTTGGACCTGATCTGTGACACAATTTGTCTCAAGGTTAACATCATGAACTTGAGCTTCATAACTGACTAATTCAGATGACGCAGATCCAAAATGGGATGCAATCCCCTGTCCTTCTTTGAAATTATAACATAACGGCTGTAGAAACCAGTTTCTCTGTCAGGAGGAAGTACACATTCTATGGCTCCCTTCTCCAACAAAGTTTTTACTTTATCTCATTTTTTCCTAATGTCTTGTACCATTAATGGTATCTTGTGGATGGAAACATGCATATGGAAATGATATGCAGATGAAGATATGCATAGTAAAACTAAGTGTTGTAAGCTCTATATGGCAAGGCAATTTTATTTGTATAGCACATTTCATACACAATGGTAATTCAAAGTGCTTTACATAAAGAAATATATGTTTATAATGGTATAATGGTATATATGGTTATTTCGGGGAGGGGACAGGGTGGAGAAGCATGAATTCACAATCTTCCGCTGACTGGGTTTTAGAAAAGGCTCAGGTGCTGAAGAATGCATGGTTTTATAAACCTGATAATTTTGTGTTACACTTACATTGCCAGGATGAAATCTCTGTAAAGTTCTATACATGAGGCCAATGGAGATTCATCTGCTGTCAGAAATGATCCTTCATCATCTCATATCATATAAAACATAATGTTAGAACTGTCTTAGAAATGGATAAATGGATCATGACATGATAATCACACTCTTCATGTCTGTTGATTTTCACAGTCACCTTTACCAACATTGGTCCCAGGACCGACTTCCTACAATGTAAGTCATTAAGAAAACAAGCAGAAAACCTCACTGAGTGTGTTCATGTTCTTCCTGTAGAAGGAGAAAGAAAACATCTGTGCTGCGTCTTCTAGAGGGTGCTATGGGGAATGCCTCTGGCGTGACCGGTGTCTGAAGCATGAGTGTAAACATGATGATGAACTTGACATTGGCAGGCGGCAGTCTATGACGTCACTACTGGTGTAACCATGAGTATAAATTGGTACCTGTTAAATACACCATACACGTAATGTCTGAAGGAGACATGCATAGGATTACCTGAAACATTGCAAAGGGATGCAGCATCTTGTTCCCCTTCTCAGGGAACAATGGTTACATGTGTAAGCTGAGACATTCCCTTTCGAAAGGGAACTCACTATGAGGAACGAAATAACCATATCTCCATGCTGAAAGGATGAGTCCCTTATGTATTTGATCTGCCTACATTTTAATGAAAAACCATTGTATGTGTCACCATTGAAAACGGTGTAATAACGCAAGCTGATGGTTAAATGATTACTGTAGAGTACCGTAAGAACTGTTTTTGTGTGCATTTTGTATTTATTTTTTTATTATTATCGTAGTTTTATGTTTTAACAGTTTTCTTCTTTTAAATAAAATGACTAAATTACGTTTAAGTCAAGTCATGCACTTCTCTAAAAACAAAACAAATAAAAAATGTGACAGTATGGTAGATCTCATTTGCGTCACGTCAGCAAATAGCATTCAGTTTGGGCTGTGAAGGGGCATGTAATTGGTGTGATTTACTGAATGAATACACCCATCACTGACCCAGTCGCTGTTTTGAGTCTGAACAAGAGAAAGATCTTGTTCGTGAATGAATTGAATGAACTGGTAGGCTACATCTCGTTTGTGGATGAAATGAATGAGAGTGTACCAGGTAGGTTGGTCATTATGTGTCAATCTCGTTCAACAGAAAGAGGATACAAAGCGCAGTTATAGGTGGGCTACTGTTGGGCTACTCTTGTTAATATATTCATTTTTAACATACAGAGCTCCACGTTTAACATAATCCCAGAGTTATGAATGTGTAAATGTCTGACGAAACAATTAAAATGTTAATTTAGCAAGAAAGCCTTGTGCTTTGGTCATCTAAACCACTTATTAAACTTATTTTATTTCTTTAATGAGTTGGGTCTTGGCACATTTTAATCAAAAGGTTTTTTTGTAACAAGTAAATATGTTCATTAAATTAAGACATAACACATAAGACACTCTTTTTCGCCATCTGCTGGCGTATTTATGTTATATGAGGAAATGGTCACTGAACAAATCAGTGAACAAATCTAAACAAATTATTTTGCTGAACAAACTCAAAATGAATGAATCTCTTGAAAGACTAAAAATTTCAACCACTAAGCTGCACCGAATGTGCACTCGCTGCTACACTAAACACAGTGTGAGCTAGTCTTGACAGTTGCGGTAGCATGGTCGCGTGTTGTTTCCACCAGCACAACACTATGTCTATATGCTTGTTTTACCATCATCAGCTTCTCTTGGTTTCTTTTTATTAATGGATGAATTATGTTAAAATATTCAAAAATCTGAAATATTAAAGGAGGAGAAGCTTAAAACAGTCCTGAAGCCCAGCCCGCCTGCGAGCTATGATGTGAAAATTGGCCCGAAGCCTGGCTTTAGGGGCGTAAATAAGTCGGGCAGTAATACAGGGCTCTAGAACTTATTTCCTCTGCAGGGTCAGTTCACTTTTCAAAATGCAACCGTTCTTCGTCAGAGGAACATCTTCCTCAGAGGAAAAGGTGATGCGCTGCGAGGATAAAAAGCTTACTCCTCATTTAAAAAACAACATGTTTAACACAAAATACTTCTCGATTCACGAAAAATACTATTTTTTTTTTCTCACTATGGGCCACAAGAGAAATATTAAGAAAATAAATTAGATTCATCTCTAATTGTCTCTAAGAGAATATGTGCCGTTAGATGCTGTCAGATGCCAAAAGTTCGTCAGTTTTTACTTTCAGTTTCTGTAGTGAATAATGGACTGCTGTTTGAGACTTCTTCACCTGCATAACTCTCACGAAAAGTTTGCACATTGTTTGTGTGATATCCACTGGCTTGCCTTCATGGTTTAAAATTGAAATATTTTCAATATTGCGATGTGGCATTTTTCTTTATCACCAGTTGCTCGCAAAATGATGGACACTGATTCACATATCGTCCATGTCATAATAAAATTAGTTGATTTATTAAATTAGTAAATAAGCAACAAGCAAACTTAAACTTGTTTGCTTTACATTTCTGCAAATAATTTGCTGATGCAGGTACAAAAAGATGTTTTGTACCTGCAAAAAAAAAATATATATATATATATATATATATATATATTTTGCCCCCCTACCTCGAGAGTCAAATGTCTCCCATGACCAGGGGTGTGGCACTCTTAGCTCATTGCAGATAATGGAGTAAAATGAGAAGATTGTACCTCTCCTTGGTTTCAAATGGATTACATAAACTGAGAATTATTTGGTTTTGATTTGACTTCATTTAAAAGTAAACATTCCAAGCATTATGTAGACATACACTGTCCGGCCAAAAAAAATGTTGCTGTTTGGATTTTAATAGACAAACACTTAATAGTCTATGAATAGATCATTATTGCAGTGATTATTATGTTTGTAGCATGTTATATTCTCGGCAACCATTCTTTTAACCCTAAAATATGGAGTGTGTAGCTTTTTATTTCTTAAACAATCATGTATCATGATGTATCATGGCCATATTCCAGGATGACAACGCCAAGATTCATCAGGGTTAAAATTGTGAAAGAATGGTTGGGAGGGAGCATGAAGAATTATTTTCACACATGAATTGGCACCTCTGAGTCCTGACCTTAATCCTCTGGAGTCTGATTTGGGGCCCTGGAGAAGTTTTGACATACCTTGACATTTGTGCTTTTTTCAGTTGTTCATAAACATATTAATGGAAAAGGTGTCACTACACTGTATTCAGCACAAACTAGGCTACAATAATATGTGAGGAACATGTATGTACGTTTGTGTTTTTGAGGGAACATTTCTGCGTGGTTATTGAAAAAACAAAAACTTAAGTCACTGAAATAAGGCCAAAAAATAATATTAAATCTGTGTTCACAAGACTTCTGGGCATTGGAGGTAAAAAATAATGTAAAATAAGCCTGCCTACTCGTTCATATAAAACAATATTTAAATTTTGTAAGACACTTTTTGTCAAGACACACAGTATATATGGAGGTGTGAATCTTCATGAATAATGCTGTAATTCACACCTGAGAAGACAAAGCCCGCATAATAATGAGCCCTTTCAGTCAGGTAGGCTATGTGAAAAAAACCCTCTGTCAGCTGTATTAACGTTAATATAATGTCCACTCTTGACAGAAAACATGATTTTTGTGATCTCATGCATGCACGTATAATTGCACATCATGTGAAGAAAATTTTGTATAGGCCTATGTTAAATTACAGTACCAGTCAAAAGATTGAACGCATTACTATTATAATGTTTCTAAAAGAAGTCTCATGCTCATCATGCTGTATATCAAAAAATACAGAAAAACAGCAATACTGTGAAATTTTATTACAATTTAAAATAATGTTTTTCTATTTTAATATACAGTAAAATATAACGTATTTCTGTGATGCAAAGCGTCTGAACATTCCTACCTCTGTGGCATTTCATATAGCCTTTTAGCTTAAAAGCATGCACATTTGGAGAAATATTGATGGATTCTCATATGTTTATGTCAATTTTCTATACAGAGGAGTAATATTTATTCGATATTTATTGTAATAACTATGAGCGCTCGATACTGTGATTTCATCTCATACTTGCAGCCGGAGGGTGCTCTGTACACCTTTAGTCCACAAATGACTCAGTGAAGAACAGGCATACCATGTGACATTCCAGGAACTAACAGAGGTTTTCAGAGATCTTTATAATCATGGCTATAACATGCAGATAGACACTTCTGAAGATAATAAATACATGATTGCAACGATGTATACATGTATTGCCTCAGAATTCATGTCTGAATAGCGCTGGCTCTGTGGGCGTGGCTGCATTAGTGGATAATGAGCTGACTCACGGACGTCTGACACGTCTCTCTTTTCATACATATGACATAAACAGAGAATTTTTGTTTTCAGTTTGACTTATATGATTTAAAACCTCACATTTCAATGTTTCTTAAGACATAAGTCTCATTTTTGTGTCATTAGTATTCACTAAGTTACAGTTCATTTTTGGACTTTGTTCAGAGGGAGACGACAGATCATGTCATGTTAGTTTTCTTTATTTTGCAAAAAGCACAACATTTTGTTTTTACTCTAAGTGTACACAAATAAAATAAGACATTCTATAGTTTCAATTTATATATTACTTCTGTCTCTATAACAAAAACTGACGGAGTATTTTAAGTCTGTTTTGCTGCAATGTGAAAAAAATCCTACAAAACGCTCCAACGGGTTTTCTGACTCAAGAGGGTTAACCTCAGTGAAAGTCTTTGGGATGTGCTGGAGGAAACTTCACAGACTCCTCATCTCTTGCATTGTCAATACAAGATCTTTACAAGATCTTTACCATCGCTGGCATGATCGCTGACCCCAGGGTGTTAAGTCAACAAGAGGAGCCAAAAAAGGAAAACTTACTGTTTGACTCATCCATGCTTTTCCTTCAACCCCCACAATCAAAACTGCCTCACCGTAATGCCGACCACAGGACTCGACCCATGGTGTTCAACTCTCAACTCTCATCCCTTAAGAGAGAGTCAAGCCCAGGTGGAACCCATTACAGAAAAGAACCATATGAGAACAGACACAAATGTGTCACTATGAGTGCCTTAAACTCCCTCTAGAGGCGAACACCCTTGTGCAACACTAACTACTCTCCCTCAGGAGATAGCAGAAAAGAAAAAGCTCTTTAACTGTCTCTTCTAGTCTTGTGAATACATCATATCTAGTGCATCCAGCTTGCTCAAAGAGAAGACAGCTTTCCGCTCAATTCGATATTTCAACATCGTTCCACATCCCTCGAGGGACAAGCGAACAGAGCTTTTCATTGAGAAATACTTTCAATGTGCACATATAGGTCCTTCAAGGGCTAAATGTGTGCGCAACTCACTCATGTGCATACAGTCTCCTGAATACAAGAAGGATGATGACGTATTCCACAGGTGCCCTTTTATACTCATGGCCACTCCAGTAATGACGTCATAGGCTGCAGCTTGCCAATGTCAAGTTCATTGTTGTGTTTTCACTTATGCTTCAGACACCGGTCATGCCAGATGCATTCCCCATAGCACCCTCTAGGGGAAGCAGCAGGAGTTCCATTTTGAAAGTGAAAAATGATTTGCACAGGATATCTGGTGAACTGTACTGAAACACTGCTGAAATACTGAACAAAGATTTCAGCTACATTAAAAGATCAGATTCATAATTCCTGATTCTGATGTGTTTTATCTCCTTCAGATTCCCATCACCTCACTCTGGATCTGAACACAGCACATAAACGTCTCCGTCTCTCTGAGAGGAACAGAGTGATTACTGGCACTTTCACAGAGCATTCGTATCCTGATCATCCAGACAGATTTGATGTGTATCTTCAGGTGTTGTGTAGAGAGAGAGTGTGTGGACACTGTTACTGGGAGATTGAGTGGAGCAGTGATGGTGTGTTTGGTGTGTTTATATCAGTGTCATACAAGAGAATCAGCAGGAAGGGACGGGGTAATGAGCGTTTGTTTGGACGTAATGATCAGTCCTGGGGTTTGTTTTGCTCTTCCTCCAGTTACTTATTCAGACACAATAAGACAGAGACTAAACTCCTTGCTGTAGAGTCCATCAGCAGTAGAATAGGAGTGTATGTGGATCACAGTGCAGGAACTCTGTCCTTCTACAGTGTCTCTGGAGACACAATGAACCTCATCCACACAGTCCAGACCACATTCACTCAACCTCTCTATCCTGGATTTAGGGTTGGTCCTGGATCATCAGTGAAACTGTGTTGATTTCACATGGCTGTTCTGTTTTTATGTCTGCATTGGTTCTAGTTTGTCTCCCAGTTATGAATCAGCTAATCATTCTGTGCAAGTGTTTTGTAGTATGTTAACAATTACTTTAAGTATTTAAGCCCTGTGTTTCTTGAGTTCATTGTTTGTGATTGTCAAAAGATTGTCATCTTTTTATGGTTGTGTTAACTCCCAGTGCCTTTCTGTGTTAGATTATTATTAGACTGCTTTCTTGAGTTTCTCTATCTTTGTGCGCTTACTACCGCAACCAGCTATGACAGTTGATGAATCAGAATAAATTGCAGAGCAAACCGTGGTATTAAAATAGTTCCATCCAGACCGTGGGACATAAATACACATTTACCATAAATACATATTTTTTATATATTTATTAAACCATTTCTACAGTTTAAAGCAAGGAGTAATGTTGTCAAAAGTATCGACTTCGATACCAAGTCAATACTAAAATTTAAAAAATGTGACGCTTTAAGCGCTGTTGAGCAGATTCTTAAACACCTCTGATTGGCAATTATGTTCATGTCTGTGATTGGCTACAATGATCAATGCTTTAACCCTCAGGGGTCTGAGGATTTTTGGGACCCTGGAGAAGTTTTGACATGCCCTCACATTTGTGCTTTTTTCAGTTGTTCATAAACTTATTAATGGAAAAAGTGTCATTACACTGTATTCAGCACAAACTAGGCTACAATAATATGTGAGGAACATGTATGTACATGTTTGTGTTTTTGAAGGAATAACGTTTATGCTTGGTTACTGAAAAAACAAAAAACTTAAGTCACTGAAATAAAGCCAAAATATATATATTAAATCTTTGTTCACAAGACGTCTGGGTATTTGAGGTTGTAGACTAGAGTTTTTGCTTCAAAATGAGGTAAAAAATTATGCTGCCTGCTTGTTCATATAAAACAATAGAGAGATTTAAATTTTCTAAAACATCTTTGGTCAAGAAACACAGTATGAGTGGAGGCGTGAACCCTCATGTATAATGGGTGATTCTCACCTGAGAAGACAAAAGAATCACATAATAATGACCTGAAATGACTTGCATATTAATGAGGTCTTTCAGTCAGGTAGGCTATGAAAAAACCCTCTGTGATCATGATTCAAATCTCATCATGGTGTAAATCAAACATACAGAAAAAACAGCAATACTGTGAAATGTTATTGCAATTTAAAATAATGGTATTCTATTATATTCTTTAAAATATAATGTATTTCTGTGATGCAAAGTGTCTGAACAATTATGTTACCTCTATGGCATTTCATATAGGCTTTAGCTTAAAAGCATGCACATTTGGGTAAATATTGATGGATTCTCATGTTTATGTCAATTTTCTATACAGAGGAGTATTTATTCATTATTTATTGTCGTCACTGTGAACGCTGGATACTGTGTTTTCAATTCATACTTGCAGCCGGAGGGTGCTCTGTGCACTTTTAGTCCACAAAAGCCAATGCTAAAGAAGAATAGGCAATCCAGGAACTAACCGAACTAACAGAGGACAGAGATTGCTAACTATGGCTATTCAAAACACTTTTCAAGACAATAAATACACGATTGAGACGATGAATGCATGTATTGACTCAGAATTTGCCTCTGAATAGCGCAAAATAGAGTTTTTTAATAAAAAGAAGGTGCTGCATCTAGATCCTGACCACTTTCCTTTGTGCTGCAACCAGCAACCCTGACAGAAGGACAGACCATAAAAAATAGATCTAGCAGCTGTGAAAGGACTCCCGCTCCAAGGATTACAGCATTGCCAATTCCAATCTAAATATAAAATACTCAGGATCAGTTTAATAATTAATTTAATAATATTTAATATTTTGACAGCCCAAAGGGCTGCAGTCCATATTTCAAAGTGCAAATAAGGGCCGTTAAAGTAGCATTAATGCGAAAAGTGTATTACAGTAGGTGCACCGAAGTTCATTAGGAATACACTAATGTAATAAAACTTCTGATCAGGTACATGTTTTTCTGTTTGCAACCATGCAAAATTGTGAAAAGTGCTATTGAATTAAATTAAACAATAGCCTACCTGATATTCAAAGTGTGAGCAATTGATTAAATAAGGTAAAGGTCATAATTATAAAACTTATTTATGATTATTTTTTGCAACTCAAAACACATTTCCTGTAAACTTTTATCTAGGCCAATACTATTTTTATACTAATCAAGTAGAACTCAAATGCTGTTCATTGAATTGGACATTTTATCATAACAGGTCAATATAGTATTCAACATAAATAAATTACTTAAAAATGTAACCAATGAAATCATTTTATTTGCAAATTTCTCATGATTACTGAGCTTTCTGAGCTGTAGGCAAAAGTTGGGTTTGAAAATTCTGCCCTTACAGCCAATTAGCAGAAACAAACTAGATGTTTCAGTTTATACCTCATGTTTTCTGTGGTTGGCACAAAAAGAAAGTCTCACCTAAAAGATTATATAGCATCATCTAAAAATAATTTGATCATTCTCGGATTTGAAATACATGGTGAGACTTGTGTCTTTAGCTACAATGACTTTCTAGAGTTTCCTTCTGACAAATGTGCCAAAATCTGCAACACAGATTCCCAATAGTGTGCACTCCAGCGAGTTCGGTTGTTTAGCAAAAGTACAGCAAAACCGATTGTTGGTGAGTGTGATGGCATTGGCTTTATGGCATGTTCAAAACATATCAATCATTGTGGTTCAACCAATAGTAGGACGTTGGGGCAGGCCAATGGGGGTCAAGGTTTAGCTTCAGCAGTTAAAGTGTTTTCAAGTCATGTCAGAAAGAATGTATTTATGAGTTAAAATGCACATGAACATCAGCACAACTCATAATTATGAGTTTATGTAACTCTGGATTTCCTTAAGAGTTTCAGAGCTAGGTGCGTGACTGTGAAAAATCATGTCAGAGGCAATGGATGCAGAGTCTGCCTAGTGAAAAAACCCTACCAAAATGTGTTTTAAAATAGGCCTACATTCATTTCACACTAACTAAAAACACATTAATATACAGTAATCAGCATCTGAAGTGGATCAGAAAAGTTCAAAGTTGTCCTAAGAAGAAGGTTTTAGGACAACTTTGATGAAGGTTTTGATCCACTCCAAATGTTGACTATTTACAGACATACTGACACAAATATTTTAATGAAACTTTATTTGCAGTTCTTCTTTATTGCACAATGCATATTTCTTAATAATAAGCCTAAAATGTGTTTAATATCACTAGTAGTAAGGATAGTATTATCACTGTATAATTTAAATGCAAGATATATATATATATCTGCTGTCTGTCTTTCTCCACCAAAGATGATGCCCTCTTGATTCACATCGCTAATCACCTTACGGCGCCCTCTTTAAATACCCAGATCTACTCCGTACTGCCCATTATTGTAGTGATCTTTTCATCAGATCTGGGTATTTAAAGAGGGCGACGTAAGGTGATTAGCGATGTGAATCAAGAGGGCATCATCTTTGGTGGAGAAAGACAGACAGCAGATCCAAAGGAAAAAACACACAAAACAGAGACATTCCTCCATATGCTCTTAGCATATGTAACACCAACTGCGTCACAGTGGCATGAGGAGGCTGTCCAAATTTGAAAGGTTCCTTCAAATGTGTCCTTGATTTCCTGTGAAATTAAGGATACAACAGATGGATCCTTTGCAGCCTTGCCTACCCCAGAATTCATTGTGCACTGGTGACAAATTACACTTTTGAGATGTGATTATATATAGTTTATACTCTATTATATACAGAAATTGACCATGGTGAACACATTTAGGCAGTTTGTGAACCCTGTTTTGGTTTTTAGACAGTACAGATGTTACTGCCACTCATCAAGGGCAGCTGTTCACAGTTGCTAGGTGACAAGAACAGTCCTTCATAGGCTAGACTATCCCATTTTGAGGGATATTCTATCCCAGATGGAGGGCCCCTGCCCTCCATCTGAAGTTCTTTAAAGAAATTCTTCTTTTTGCACCAAACTTCATATCAAACATGCAACTGCCCCAATCGATGGTGTAACCACATTACTGGCCTGAGCTACTAAATCATGTGCTTCTGTTTTACCTGTACCTGTTACACCTGTGGGCGCACGTTTTCTGGCTTCCACCTTCGACAGCAATATCTCCCCTTCATTATCGGTAAAGTTCTTTTTTTTTGTGACATACTTTATACGTTTCTCGGGACAAGTGCTGTGTTGTGGAAAGCATGTGCATACATAAAAGAGGCAAAAGAACTTTCATGAGAAGTTCAAATGCAAGTATAAATACAAATAGTGTAGGCAATTATTAGTGAATGAGACCCATTATATGAAGAATGTTTGCCTTCTGATCACTCAAAATTTGAACGTGGACACAGAACAACATCATATCATATCTCTGCAATAGGAAAGGGAGTTTGCCTAATTAAACAGATAGTTTGCCAAATACAAATATCAAAATCAATAATCAGAAAAAATAAGGATGAAATTCACTGCAAGAGACAATGCAAAACAAACAAAACAAAAGATAGATACAAGCAGAGCTGACCCAAACGTCTGACCCTAGCATGTTACTCCATGACCATTTGACACACTCTCGCTTCAGAAGGCAAAAGCTGAGAAATGGTAAGAAAAAATGTGGGCCTTAATTTGCTATGAACTGGATTGTTCTTATTAAGTCTAGAATCAACCACACTTTGTTACCTGCTTATGTTCATGCCTTGGTTCCCGGCCATTGGCAAGTCCCCTCTAGGTCTCTTCTCAGCTGCTGGGTACAATAGAGGAGTATGTATCTTCTTCTGTTTCACTTAATCATTTGTCTCTGCTCTTCTTGATGGTGCAACTATTTGCTAGTTAGTTATTATGTCAGTGCAGATCCTGGAACTTGAGTCTATTGCTTTTGGACTTCTAGACCTATTTTTCTGTGGGTTGCTGGCTGCCAACATGTTCTACCCCTCCCAACTGTGTGGATTTTAGTGCTTTTTCCCATTTTCTGTTGTTGATGGCTTATGTTAAAATTCTTTTTTTTTATGTTAAAATGCGAAAACTCTTTTTTCTTCAATCCACACTCAAAAACAAACATAAACCCTAATCAAACACTCATGAACCAGCTCATCAAGGTCTTCAGAGTGAGTGTACTTCAGAGTACACTCATTCAATCCCATAATGCACCGCAATAACAAGTTTACAACTGATGTACACTTAACAGCTAGAGAATACCCATAATGCACTGAGGGTTGTGCCAAATGAATAACCGCATCTTCCCAGAAGATGGCGCCAGTTATTTTCCAAACCACTGGTCCAATGTTGCTACAGCATCATACAAGTATAAATTCCATTTTAATTTATTATTAAATTGTTTAAGTAAGGAATAATTGATGATGGGCCGTTGAATTATTAGGGGCGGACTGGCCATCTGGCAGACCAGGGGCCTCATTTATAAAACTTTGCGTAGATTTCATCCTTAAAGTGTGCGTACGCACATAAGGCAGAATTTGTGTACGCACAAAAGTTTTCAGATTTATAAAACCGTACGTACACCAGAACCTGCGCAACGTTCACTTTATAAATCACAATTATCTGAATATTGTGCGCAGGTGCACGTGCTTATAGCTTACCCCAATCTCCTCCCGAAATAACCATATTTGGAGGTTAAGACCACCTATTTTGAATATGTATGATCTCCCTGCATATTAATACGACCGATAATTGTTATTGATCTGTTTGGCTAAAAATGGAAGAACAGAAACGAAAAGCAAAAAAAAAGAAACTTCACCGACTGCGAGATGGAGGTACTGCTGTCTGAGGTGGAGGGCCGAAAAAAAGTTTTATTTGGTGGGATCTCTGCAGGCATTTCAAATAAAAGAAAGATATTAGAATGGGAGCAAGTAACAGAAATAGTCAATGCTGTTACCTCGGTGCCTCGCACAGTCCAAGAGACAAAAACAAAAATGGTCTGACTTAAAAGTAGTCGTAAAAAAAAGAATATGTGCACACAGGCGCAGTGTCGTAACAACTGGTGGTGGTCAAGGAATCACTGACCTCTCAGCCTTTGATGCAAGGGTGGGTGCGATTATAGGGGAAACAGGATTAAGTGGAGTTCTTTCAGAATTCCAAGGTGATACGGATGTGATTTGCGGTGACGATGGTAAGTAATTGATTTATCTACACATTATGTACATTTTTCATCTGTTTAAAATTCTGCCTTTTTGTTGTGGATAATTTAAATCAACCAATTCAAATTCTATGGAAGTAGAAAGTCCCAAAATATCCAAGTGACAAATCTAGCAATAGATGCAGCTGCCCTTAAGATATATACGTTTATTAAAATAGTCGATTTTCCTGTTTATTCATATGCTAAAAATGTAACTTAAAAAGACAAAAGCAAGTCATCAAGTGCACATTTTATTTCACACATTTACAGATATGCAATACAACCTTTATTTAATTAAACGTTTTTTAATGATTAAATTAACAGTTAATCCTGGAATGCCTTCAAGCCCGGTGAGTGGTCCAAGTGGGGTAGACAAGGGATGTAGGCTTAGATCCTACGTGCCACCGCCACCGGCATCCTGTGTGCCTCCACCACCATCCTGTGTGCCACCACCACCATCCTGTGTGCCACCACCGGCATCTTGTGTGCCACCACTGGCATCCAGTGTGCCGCCATCATCAAATGCCCAAGCAACCCCATCCTGTGTGCAATCCAGTGCATTCCATTTATTACATTTATACACCGCTGTATTGCCATAGCATTATGCACTGCATTAGGAGGGCCAGGGTCGGGTTCATTATCTTCAGTATGGGCGTTCGATGGAACAAGTATACCATTCTTTTGAGCAATGTTGTGCAACACTGCGCAAGCCACCACAATGCGGCAAACCTTTGTAGGGCTGTACAATACTGTGCCACCAGACCTATCCAAGCACCTCCAGCGTCCTTTTAGCAGACCAATAGTGCATTCGACCACTGAACGCGTCCGGCAATGCTTCTCGTTATAACGCCGTTCTTGTTCGGTTTGGGGTCTAGTTAGTGGAGTTAGCAGCCACGTTCTAAGGGGATAACCACTGTCTCCTGAAAGGTAAAACATTTACAAATTTTTTTAAAGAAAATATAACAAAACAATGAATGTAAATACAATAGGACAATTAATATAACATTTCAAGTACTAGACAGAGGTAACAATTATAAACAATATTATAAGAATACTTTAAAGAAAGTACATGCTTGTAAAATAGCCTACAGATAGCTTTTTGTTTTTTCCAGGGCAATATTGATTCAATATAACATTTCACTTAATTTTTAAATGCTATAAAACATGTTTTGTTTCCTGAAAATTTGCATTGATTAATGTGAAATTTTGCTTTAAAAAATATTAAAATAAGTGTGGGTTTGTTTATCATTGGAGATTATAATCATACCTAAAAGAAAAAACATTTTAAAAGATATGTTTTAAACACATTTGCATCATTACTCAATTACAATTACATGCGCATTCCTGCCAACTTACCAAGAAGCCATCCATCACGCACAGCTCCTGTTTGCAGTCTGTTCTCTACACTGCTGTTGGACAAAATGTAGGAATCATGAGTTGACCCAGGCCATCTCGCAACTACATTTGTCAGAGACATATGCACATTACATATGATCTGCACGTTCAAAGAATGAAAATGTTTTCGGTTAACAAAAGCAAACTCATTCTCAGATGGTGCCTTTATTGCAACATGAGTGCAGTCAATAGCACCGATTACATTGGGGAAACCGGCGGTTGCTGCAAATTGCATTTTGATGTTGGCCTGTTCAGCTTGCGTGTAAGGAAAATGGATGTATCGGGGTGCCATCCCCACTATGGCATCCCATACATATGGCATGACACGGCTCAGGGATGACTGTGACATACCCGATCGGTCTGCCAACTCTCGCTGGAAAGTACCAGTGGCCAAGTGGCCTAATGTGCTCAATACTTGTACAGGAATACACAGTGTGTGGTTTCTCCGCGAGGGTCTTTCCAATACTGGCCGTAATTCAGAACACAATTCCAAGAGGATGGCTCTTGGGAATCGAAATCGGCTCATGAGCCAATCATCATCATGAGCAAGGAAATCTTCACGGTCTCTGAAAACACGCTCCCTCCGTAGAGCGTCATTGGTAAGGTCTTCTAACAGCGCTAGAGCATCCATTATGATGATATGTTATATACGCACATAGCTTTTTATAGCCCATTCATTAAAAAAAATTAGTAAATTCTAAGTATTTGCACCTGGTTAAGAATGCTGATAATGATAATTCAGGTTGATGCAATTTGATTTATTGGGTGATGTAATAGGATAATTTAGAAGTTTTTCATTTTAAATAGTTATTGCTATTTGGGCCAGTTGGTGTCGCCAAAACACATACTCTTCTAAAAGAGTGCGTACTTATTTACGCCAAGTTTATTTTTTATAAAACCCGATATGTGCGTGGAAAAATGCGTACGCATATTTCTATGCCCATTTTGTGCGTACGCAACGTTTATACATCAGGCCCCAGGCATTTTTCCCTCTGGGCTGATGTGGTTTTTGGGCTGACGTGGTTTTTAGGCCGATACATCTCATACTTTTTGTGTGTGTGTGACCCATAAAACTCGTACATCAGCGGCATTTAAGACATTTTAATTCAAATAATGATAACTAACAATATATCACAATGTTGATATTTTGGTTATTTATTTTTTGATATAGATATAGAAAGAAAACACTGACATTATTCACCACAACACTACATGATGAATTCAGAGCATGGCATTACCACAGTTGATATGTAGAAAAACATGGTCATGTCAGGATACTTTCCAGATCAGGACAACCAGCATGAACCACTGAACAAAGAAACAACAATTCTGACATTTACAGTAATGATGAGATTCATCTGGACTGATTTCAGAGTTCATCTTAAAAATTTCCCTCTTTCATTTAATATATTTCTGAGTTATCTGGATTGAACTGATGATGATTGACTCAATCCTTGTTGTATTTATCTTTTCTCTGAGTTGTCAGGGCATCAGGTCTGTAAATTCAGCTGAGTAGGAGGTTTATTTAAAGTAAACTGGATTAGATTAGAATAATTGTGCTCATACTTTCACTGATCAGGAGTTTACAGTATGAGCAGACGATCTGGACTTATATATTTTACATTTATCAATAAACTGATATTTATCAATTTTACAACAAATTACATTTTATTTAATGTTACATTTTAAAAGAATACTGTGTGTGATTATTTCAATAGAACAGTAATTTTGACAGTAATAATAAAAATGATTTATGTGACACTACAATAAGAACTGAATGACTGATTTCCATCAACACAAACAGAGTTTGAGAAAAGCACAGATAATCACTCATCATGATTCACAAACACACACTGATCTTACTGTCTACACTGCGTTCCAAATTATTATGCAAGTGACATATAAGTACGTTTTCAGTAGAATAAACATTTAGATTTTAGTTTTTCTAAGAAAATGTTTGTTCGTTTTTTTATCCATGTCTTTTTAGATAACTGGTATCAATCTCAGACAAAATAATTTGCCAGGTCTATGGAAACCCTACTTAGAGGTTGTTCCACATTATTAAGCAAGTCACAGTTCTCATGCAATATGAGGAGGAAGAAAGATCTTTCTGAAGATGAAAAGCATGAAATGGTGCAATGTTGTGCAAAAGGCATGAAAACAACTAATATTGAGTGAAACTGAATGGAGATTATCGAATTATCATACGATTTGTGAGTGATTTAGAGCACAGCAGAACTCGGTCAGATAAAGGCTTGTTAATGAAAGTTTCTGTCAAAAAAATGTATTGTATTAAAAGGGCAGCTATAAAAAAGCCAGTGTTGAGCAGCAAACAAGTATTTGAAGCTGCTGGTGTCTCTGGAGTCTCAAGAAGCTCTCCATGCAGGCTGGCAGTTGTGCGTAAAGATGCATTTCAGCCACTCCAAACCAAACCTCACAAAGAGAAACATTTACAGTGCGTGTAGAAATACATGACTCATTTTTAAATAGTTTTATTCACTGAATAATGATGTACTACAATGGATGGTCTAAATGGATGGATTTCTGGATGGATTGTGAATGGCCACCACGTTCCAACAAGACTGTGACGTCAGCAAGGAGCTGGTGGGTGATGATTTGGGCTTGAATAATGGGAAGTGAGATGCAGGGTATTAAAATGACCCAAGCTGCAAAGCTTGTTTCTCTTTGTGAGGTTTGGTTAGTGGTGTCTAAAATGCATCTTTACGCACAACTGCCAGCCTGCATGGTGAGGTTCTCAAGACTCCAGAGACACCGGCAGCTTCAAATACCTGTTTGCTGCTCAACACTGGTTTTTTTATAGCTACCCTTTTAATACAATACAATTTTTTGACAGGAACTTTCCTTAATAAGCCTTTATCTGACCGAGTTCTGCTGTGCTCTAAATCACTCACAAATCTTATGATAATTCGATAATCTCCATTCAGTTTCACACAATATTAGTTGTTTTCATGCCTTTTGCACAACATCGCACCATTTCATGCTTTTCATCTTCAGAAAGATCTTTCTTCCTCCTCATATTGCATGAGAACTGTGACTTGCTTAATAATGTGGAACAACATCTAGAGTTTCCATAGATCTGGCAAATTATTTTGTCTGAGATTGATACCAGTTATCTAAAAAGACATGGATAAATAAACAAACGTACATTTTCTTAGAAAAACTAAAATCTAAATGTTTATTCTACTGAAATCTTACTGATATGTCAATTGCATAATAATTTGGAACGCGGTGTATATGAGGATTCATTACACACATTTATTCTAACATCTAACATCTCACCGATACTGGTTTATCATGAGCTTAAAGTATTATGAGTAGAACTGCTCAAAAGTCTGTTCTGATTCATCAACACAGTTTCACTGTTGATGCAACATAAAGCCTAAACCCAGGATAGAGCGGTTGAGTGAATGTGGTCTGGACAGTGTGGATGAGGCTCATTGTGTCTCCAGAGACGCTGTAGAAGGACAGAGTTCCTGCACTGTGATCCACATACACTCCTATTCTACTGCTGATGGACTTTACTGGGAGTTTAGTCTCTATGTTATTGTGTATGAATGAGTAACTAGAGGAAGAGCACCTCAAACTCCAGGACTGATCATTATATCCAAACACACATTCACTATCCTCTCCCTTCCTTCTGATGCTCTCATATGACACTGATATAGACACACCAAACAACCCACTCCACTCAATCTCCCAGTAACAGCGTCCACACACACTCTCTCTACACAACATCTGCCAATGATCAAATCTGTTTGGATGATCAGGATATGGCTGCTCTCTGAGAATGTTAGTAATCACTCTGTTCCTCTCAGACATATGGAGGCGTTTATTCACTGTGTTCAGATCCAGAGTGAACTGATGGGAATCTGATGGAGATAAAAACAGATCAGAATCAGGAATTATGAATATGGGGCCGTATTCACAAAACATCTTAAGGCTAAAAGTAGCTCCTAACTTGCCGATTTAGGAGAAATCACTCACACACTCTGGTTCGTTGAATTCTGACTGCACGCAGATAGATAAGAGAGAGCGAGGACTGTGGCTTAAAACATTAGCATACCTTTGAACGGACGACTGTTTTCTGCCCCACTTTTACAATCTCCAGGTCCTGGACCCATCCATCTGTAAAAAAGACCTGGGCCTGCTGCAGCGACTTGAAGTTCCTAAAAACTTCATGTGTGTATGCACGAACACTTAATATCATGTAGTTGTGTGTGTAAAAAAAAAAAAAAGGCTATATATATATATATATATATATATATATATATACATATATATATATATATATATATATATATATATATATATATATATATATATATATGGGTGCTGGAATTTGGACAACAGTTTGACGTCGCTCTGCTCTTAAGGATCCAGTCCTTTGATTCCCTTTATTTTCTCGTCATATCTCGTCTTTGAATTAGGATTTAGTTTTAGGCGGTATGGTCCGACAATGTTTTCTTCAGCCTGCTGCATTTTGTTGGATAATATTCTGTTTTTCACACTAATTTTTTCATTATTTTCATGCCAGAACACTAGAACACTTTCGGCCAAACATATCAATAATTCTTTGCATTCTGATGACGTTGCCGCCCAGTTGGTCACATGTCTTAGCGATCTTTATATTTCTATGATTAAATCGCTGACTCCTCCCCCATCAGCCAATCACTGTGTGTATACTCCATAGCAACAAAGTCAACCCCGCCCTTACTCTTAGCTTAAAACTTCAATCTATTCCTTAGTAAATGTTTGTCTCAGCAGCTTTATGAATAGGTTTTAAGAGAAAACTTTAATGCTATTTAGGAGAAGATAAAATGTATGGTAAAATGTTTTGTGAATACGGCCCCTGATCTTTTAATGTATCTGAACTCTTCATGTTCAATATATCATCATTGTCTCTGAACAGTTTACCAGATATCCTGTACAAACCATCATTTACATGATCAACTATAAAACTCTTCTCTTCATTTTTTCTTCCTACTTCTACGGGAAGAACATGAACACACTCAGTGAGTTTTTCTGCTTGTTTTCTCAGTGACTTACATAGTAGGAAGTCGTTCCTGGTCCTGGGAACAAAGTTGGTGAAAGTGACTGTGGAAATCAACAGACATCAAGAGTGTGATTATTGTAATGAATATATATGGATATTTATTTCATAATGCTGTTATTCATATTTGTTAATTGTTTTAATTTGGAACTACACACATGTACAAGCATATACAGGGCTATCAACTCTCAGGCATTCAGTGTGAGACTTATGCAGTTGACACACTGTTCTCATGTTCTCACGACACAACCATATTTTCAAAAATCACAAAGCAAAGAGGATACTGACACCGACAGCAGGTTACTTTTGATATGAAACTAAGTTTTAGCTTTTAAATTGTCAATTTTTTTTTACAAAATTCCAACAATAATTACAGTTTTGGCACTGTAGTGCCTCAGTTCATGTGACACATGAACAGATCATCTTACTTTTTACTACTAGTTATTAGTAAATAAACACGAATGAACATCAGAAGATATGTTGGAAGATACAGTATAACTTATTGAAATGTATCATGTCTCATGTAATCGATTAATCGGTATTTCAATCACGGAAATACATCAATAATACAGCTTGAAAACAACGTCAGGCTCCCTGTATGTTTACAGCATTATTGAGAGATATTTTCTTGGTGTAAAATTAACATATAGCTACTGTACCTGATATTTATCCAAATTAACTGATATTGAATCAAATCACAAGCTAATGAATTGAAATCATTCAATTTGAGTCAAGCACTAATAAAAACAGTAGACTGCCACGTTATTGTAACATGTAAATGTACTCTGACCATACTGAGGACCTGAGTTTAGCCTCCTAGACCACTTCAGAAACCAAACAAACAGATTGATCTTGCATACGGACTGGCCGTCCATAGGAGTGTGGAATGCTGCTATGGCCGCCACATATACTTTGAGCATGGAAGGGGTGTGACCCTTATCCAGCAGCTCCTGAAGAAAAGACAGTACCAGTGAAACTTCACTCCTAACTGTACACCAATTGGAGAAGACAGACCATTTATGGGCTTAGAGGCATCTTGTGAATGACGCTCTAACTTCAGAAATAGTGTTCAAGACCCTCGCAGAGAGGTCTATCGGCTTCCGTAGAGGGGCCAGAGGTGAAGGGCTCAGAACTCTGGTTGAGGGTGCCAGATTCTTCCATCCTCAAGGGAATTGGCAGCGGGGCTGCAGAGAGCAACTGTGTCAACTCTGGGAACCATGGTTGGTTCTGCCAGAGGGGGGGCCACCAGAAAAACTGAGCGTCTGTACCCCCTGAGTGCGACTGGAGGGAAGTGATATAGGGGAAGTC
This sequence comes from Chanodichthys erythropterus, assembly GCF_024489055.1. Taxonomy (NCBI): domain Eukaryota; kingdom Metazoa; phylum Chordata; class Actinopteri; order Cypriniformes; family Xenocyprididae; genus Chanodichthys; species Chanodichthys erythropterus. The sequence goes on along the minus strand of NC_090228.1, from coordinate 33,499,857 downwards.
TGGGCCATTCGTGGGCCAGTGTATCCCTGTCCCTCAAGAAACATATTGGGCAGTGAGAGTTGTCCTCTGAGGCAACAAGGTCGACCTCTGCCTTCACAAAGATACTCCAGATCATGCAAATAATCTGGGGGTGAAGTTTCCACTAATCCAAGGACACATTGCCCCTGGACAGTATGTCTGCCCCTTGGTTCAATCTGACCGCCACACGCACCACTCTCAGTAAGTGCAGGTTGGGTTGTGCCCATAAGAGGAGGCGTCGATCTGAGTCCACCTTGGTGGTTTATGTAGGATATCACTGCCATGTTGTCCGACTGGACTAAGACATGGTGCCCTTTCAGATCTGGCAGGAAGGTTCTGAAGGCCAGAATGACTGCCAGCATTTTAAGGCAGTTGATAAAAAAGGCTTTTTCTGCACTCGACCAGGAGCCGGAAGTCGCTCCCCAACCTGTCTTGGAAGCATCTGTCGAGACCACCTTCTGTCTGGAGACCATTCACAGATGCACGCCCAATTGGAATCAATGAGTGTCCTCCCAAAGGGGTCAGGGCCATGATGCAGTGGTGTACGAGACACCAAGTTTGTGTTGGAACTCTGGGTTTCAGCCAGTACTGTAGGGGCTGCATGTGAAGCAGGCCCAGCTGAAGTACTGGTGACGTGGAGGCCATGAGGCCCAGCATCCTCTAAAACTTCCTAAAAGAGGCTGATAACCCAACCTTGAAAGACGCCACATGACATTTAATTGTCAAGGCTTGTTCTAGCATGAGCATGGCCAGCATTTGTGCTGAATCAAGATCTGCTCCTCAGAACAAGAATTGTTGGTTGGAAGACAGTGGCTATATTAGTCCTGAGTCCCAGGCTTTCCAAATGTCTGAGGAGCACGGATCTGTGAACGTCTAGCTTGGCCACCGAGGTAAGTCGAGGTGATTCAGGACTACTTGTCCCTTCAGTCTCAGAGGGGAAAGGGCCGCATCCATGCACTTCATGAAAGTCTGCGGAGCTAGAGAATGGAAGGACCATAAGCTGATAAGCCCCCCTTTGAACGCAAATCTCAAGAATGGTCTGTGATAGGGTGCTATCTGGATATTAAAGTATGTGTCTTTCAGATCCACTGATAAAAAAAACATCCCCTGGGCACACTTGCAAAAGGATTTGTTTCAATGGTAACATCTTGAATGGCCATTTCATAAGGGCACAGTTCAGATGACTGAGGTCGAGGATAGGCCTGAGGCCACCATCCTTTGGAACAAGGAAGTAGCAACTGTAAATGCCTGACTTGCTGTGGGTTGGAGGAACTGCTTGTTTTTACTAGCAAATTCATCACTTTGGTGTGGAGGATATGAGCCACATTGCTCCCTACGGAGGTGGTGACCACAATCCTGAAGTGGGGAAAACTGTGTGTGTGAAGTGCAGCAAGTAAGCCTCTTCCTAAGCCTCAGCCCCGGTGGCCTGGTGATTAAAGTCTTAAAAATGTTTGTTTTTTATTTTGTTCCCTATAACAGTGGTTAAACAGTGGTTAAAAATGTTTGTTTTTTATTTTGTTCCCTATAACAGTGGTCTGTTGCATGGGAGAGCGAACATGAATGGGCCCAATGCTTGCAACAAACATTGCTTTCAACACCCGGAACTGAACGGAGAGTTGGGAGGCAAACTCGAGGCTGTTTGGGGTTGGTTCGGCCGCAGCGAGACTTAGCCCCCTGTTCTTCCTTCCTGAAGGATCAGGATGCCATCTGAGTACAGGATCTTGTAAGATTGTCATTGTGTGAAGGGCGGAGCCTGCTTATCCAGCTGAGGTATAGACATGACCAGTGAGAACTGAAGTGGTCCTACAGGGCTTGGACGGATGGGCGACCTTCGCTTTCCATCCAATCGCTGTGGGCAGGCAGAGGTACGTGGCTATGGCTTTATCTTTACTTTATACTTTATTTGTCCCTATAAAGGGAAAATTGTCTTGGGCAATACAGGTTAAAGCTGCACAACATAACACTCACATAAATAACAATCACACAATCATGTCCTTTGATTTGAATTCAACAGCCTTGTAGCGAGAGGAATGAAAGAATTTCTGTAGAATTTCTAAACCTTGCAGTGCGGAACCGTCGACCAGATGGAAGTAATTCAAATTCAGGATAAAGTACATGAGATGGGTCCAGAGTCATTTTCCTAGCCTGTTTTAAAGCAATTTTGTTAAATATGGATTGAAGATTGGGGTAAACCCCCAAACCAACCACCTTCATTGCTATATGCACCAGCTGATTCAATTGTGATCTAAAGGTAACTGTCAAATTACCAAACCAGGTGGCTATGCCATACAATAAGATGGATTCGATACAGGAATGATAAAACAACAACATTACACTCCGAGTGACACCAAAAAGTCTAAGCCTACGTAAAAAGTACATTTTTTGTTGCACCTTTCGACACAGATTATCCACATGTACTTCCCATGAGAGTTTATCATCAATAAGCAAACCTAAATATTTGTATGAAGCAACCTGTCTAATGGACTCATTGTTAATCACAATAGGTGAATGGTCTCCCACTGATCTAAAATCAAAAATCATTTCCTCTGTTTTCTAACATTAATTACAAGACTGTGTTCTTTACTCCATGTAACAAACTTATTAATCTCAGTAGTATAATGTTGAATGGCCTCATCCTCATACAGAAGACCAAGAATGGCAGTATCATCTGAGAATTTTACAACAATATTCCTAGGATGGTGACTCCTGTATTCATTAGCATACAGTGTAAATAAAAGTGGTGAACATACACATCCCTGGGGTACACCAATACTGATGGACCTACACTCAGAAAGAGTCTTCTTGATTTTAACTTGCTGAGTCCTATCAGTAAGAAATGCATAAAACCATTTAATACTATATGGGTTAACAGCCATACTACTTAGTTTGGAAAGCATCTAACTTCTCGTAGCCTTTTTTCTCAGCTCCATCAATTGTGGTGAGGGCAGTTAAGGTAGAAGTACGAAAGTGCGGCACGTAGGGGGCACGCAGTCGTATAAAACAATGAATTGATTTTAAATTTCTAAGACACTTTTTGTTTAGAAAGGCCATATGCGAAAAGATGTGAATCTTCATGAATAATGCTGTGATTAACACCTGATTAAGAGATTAAGACCCCGTCCCTAATGAGTCGCAAAATGAGCCATTCACTCAGGAATTGCCAGAGTAGTTTGTGTGTCTTTCGCACTGGTAAGAAAAAAACATAGGTGGTATTGCACGCAACGGGCTGGCTCCATGGGGTTATAGAGAAATTACCATGCAATAAAAATTTTAAAACTTCCCAGCATGCCACAGGAAAAGTGTTCAAATCCTGATACAAATTTCAATGCCTTTTTTGTGTGTACACAATGTTTATACATCAAGCCCCAGGACTTTACCTCTGTCAGAGATCTGCTTGAGCACCTCTTTGCAGAAATCCTCCAGTTTGTCTCTCAGCTGATGGACAAATTCTCTCACATCATCAAAAGAGGAGAGAGAACTGAAGGGATCGTCATTTACATCTGTAGATTCAGGAGGAGCTGAGAGAGACTGGAAACTCTACAGAAAACAGAAATCGAAGCTCATTAGCTCCACACTTCTGCCAATAACCAGAGATCAAGATCATCAATGGCATCACATGGAAGGTTTGAGTTGATTCCATTAGAAAAAGCAGTTCAAAGGCAATGAGTAGACTGAGCATTATTTAGAATGTTTGAGCAGTTAGTGGCTCTGAAATTCACAAGGACTCTTAGGACACAATCCCAAGTGGTTTAAATTCACTAAAGCATTGCTAATATGCAGCCTCACTACTTGTTTGAGAACTTCACTGTCAAATTAATTAATGTGTTCATGAAAATTATTATAAAAGGTTTCAGTAGGTTTGAAGATTATCTGATTTTGGTTTGTATTACAAGTCAAAGATTGTAAAATAATAAGAGATGTTGTGAAATCTAGGTAAAACTGATACTATCAAGTTCATGGATTTCACACTGTTGTAAAAAAAGTTATAATACTGAAGTTTTGAACTGTTTCTCTCTGGAAGCTCAATATATCGTTCAGAAAAAAAATGTTTCCTAAGAGATTTCCAGAGCTGAACTGCATTTGTTAGTGTGTCTCTCTCAAAAGAAGAAAATCAGATGAGAGTCTGACTGATGATTATATAATAACCGAACACACAGATTAACACTTCAGTCAACGGCTCATTCTGCTCTCATGAAATGTTTCTCTGTGAGTCTCTTGCTCAAGTCCACGATGATCATGTTCTTCTAAATCTCTGTTACCTGCAGGAAATGGATGTGATTCTGTTTGTGTGAAAGCTGCTCCAGCTCAGCGTCTCTCCTCCTCAGATCATTGATCTCCTGCTCCAGTCGCTCCAGTCGTTCTTCAGCTCGACTCACTGCAGTCTTTTCCTGATCTCTGATCCGCTGTGTGACCTCAGAGCAGCTTCTCTCAATGGAGTGGATGAGCTCAGTGAAGATCCTCTCATTATCCTCCACTGCAGTCTGTGCAGAGCGCTGTTATGACACACATTACAATCACACAGTGGCTTCAGTGAGTCCTGACTGAGACTTCTCAAACTTCTCTTCTTCTCCAGACTCACCTTATGAGACTCCACAGTCTCTCTCAGCTGCTGGAGATCTTTCTCCCTCTGCTGGATCCTCTGCTGGAACCACCACTGTGTCTCATTCAGCTGGTGCTAAAGGACAAACCAATGACAGGAGAAACATCACATAAATCATCAAGTAAACAGATATGAATCCAGTATCAGTGAAGTGGTGAGACTGAGGGGTTAAAGATCTTGTATGATAAGGTTATAGTTTTAATCACAAGTGCCAGCATTATTTCATCAATGCCTAGTTTTATAAGGATAGTTCACCCAAAATGTAAAATCTTTCATTGCTTACTCATCCTCATATCTTCCCAAGTGAAGTTATTAATGTATTTTTGGGAGGAGTATGCTCATCTAATGTTCAAATTGTTCAAAAATTAATACCAAAGTATTAAAACATAAAAACTTACCACTTCCCATTGTTAGTGTTTTTTTTGTTTTGTTTTTGGCATCCCTCTTGCTCCCCTTCTCCTTTTTTGTATATTTTTTTGCCTATGTAATAGGGGGGTAATCGGAGCTCGAGTAGAATATCCTCTCTGAGCCCCTCTATTATGTGGGCACACAAACTCGTGAAACTTGTATTATTTTTTTTCTTGCATAACACAAAAGAAGATATTCTGAAGAATGTCTGTTTCTCTATATAGCAGCCATATCACCCTGTAGTCCAAGACTGGTTGCCCACTGAAGCTAAGCAGGGTTGAGCCTGGTTAGTATCTGGATGGGAGACCTCCTGGGAACACTAGGTTGCTGCTGGAAGAGGTGTTAGTGGGGCCAGCAGGGGGTGCTCACCCTGTGCTCTGTGTGGGTCCTAACACTCCAGTATAGTGATGGGGACACTATAATATAACAAACACCGTCCTTTGGGTGAGATGTTAAACCAAGGTCCTGACTCTCTGTGGTCAGTAAAAATCTCAGTAACACTTTAGAATACTGATCCTTTATAAATGAATAACTACACACTTATTAGTTAATAGTAAACTACTACATTCAACTGAGCACAATTTTTAGCTTTCCACAAGCTAAATTTTTAGCTTTCCACAAGGTTTAGGAGTGTGTTTATGGGAATTTTTGACCATTCTTCTAGAAGTGCATTTGTGAGGTCAGGCACTGATGTTGGACAAGAAGGTCTGGCTCATAGTCTCCGCTCTTATTCATTCCAAAGGTGTTCTGTCGGGTTGAGGTCAGGACTCTGTGCAGGCCAGTCAAGTTCCTCCACACCAAACTTACTCATCCATGTCTTTATGGACCTTGCTTTGTGCACTGATGCGCAGTCATGTTGGAACAGGAACATCCCCAAACTCTTCCCACAAAGTTGGGAGCATGAAATTGTCCAAAATGTCTTGGTATGCTGAAGCATTAAGGGTTCCTTTCACTGGAACTAACCCCTGAAAAAAAAAACCCACACCATAATCCCCCTCCACCAAACTTTACATTTGGCACAATGCAGTCAGGCAAGTACCATTCTCCTGGCAACCACCAAACCCAGACTCGTCCATTGGATTGCCAGACAGAGAAGCGTGATTGGTCACTCCAGAGAACACGTCTCCACTGCTCTAAAGTCCAGTGAGGACTGCAGCTGTGTGAAGTCTGTAGCTTATTGACTCTGCAGAAAGTTGGCGATTTCTGCGTACTGTGCGCCTCAACGTGTGCTGACCCCGCTCTGTGATTTTACGTGGCTTACCACTTTGTGGCTGAATTGCTGTTGTTCCAAATTGCTTTCACTATGATACCACTAACAGTTGACCTTGGAATATTTAGTAGTGAGGAAATTTCACGAAGGGACTTATTCCACAGGTGGCAACCTATTACGGTACCACACTTGAATTCACTGAGCTCCTGAGAGCGACCCATTCTTTCACAAATGTTTGTAGAAGCAGTCTGAATGCCTAGTTGCTTTTATACACCTGTGGACATGGAAGTGATTGGAACACCTGAATTCAATGATTTGTCCCAATACTTTTGGCAATATAGTGTATTTTATCCCAACCAGATGAAATCTCTAAATTATCCAATTTCACAGAATGTGTTAAAGATATAAAACAGTGGATGACCAGTAATTTTCTTCTGTTAAATTTAGATAAGACTGAGGTATTACTTCTTGGAACAATAACCTGTTCACAGAATCTCTTCAAATGTGAATTGAACTGAATTTCTAGAGCCTAAATCAAATATTGGGACACGTCAATAACATCAAACCTCCCTGGCTTAAGCATGTCACATGACTAAAAATGCCACCAAATTTGATTTTTCGTATCGCTTCAGAAGACTTAGGTTATCCCCCTTGGAAATTTTGTTCATGCTACCTTAATGTACTTTCATTTGTGTTCCTCAGAAAAAAATAAAATGTCATACCAGTTTGGAATAACATGAGTAAATAATGAATGTACATTTTTGAGTATAATCATTCAGTTATGTCAATCATCATTATGAATGTATATAAGCAACAGTCATTGTGCTGTTCCAATGACAATTCTTCTCTTTTTTTTTCCTTCCAGGTTTTTTATTGATTATAAACACAAATAAGAGTGTAAACAGGGACAAAAAGCATAATCACACACTGATAAATACAGTGTGTTGGAAGTTCATACCTGTTTCTCTTTCCTCTGTGCTGCAGCTGATACAGTGTTGTGGTTTTTATGTTCATCCATCGTACACAGCAGACATATACACTTCTGATCAGTGCGGCAGAAAACCTCAAGGAGCTTGTTGTGTTTCTGGCAGATCATCTCCTGATCCACTGAAATTCTGCCTTCTGCTATTTTACAGCAAGAATACAGAGAAACAAACATGCAAAAGCTCAACTACACTTCAGTTTCTCTTTCTGTGAAGTGAAAGTGTTTCCTGGTTCTGTGTTTGAGTGACGTGGTAAAGTACCTGAAAGCCACACTTGAGTATAGATATCTTACCAGAAAATGACTTTGGTAGAAGTTACAGTCTCTGTTTAGAATATTACTTGAGTAAAAGTTTTAAAGTATGTGATATTTATTGTATTTAAGTTTAAAAAATATTTTTTGATATTAAACATACTTAAGTATTGAACGTATACGTACAAGTAAATGCAAAATACAAAAGGAGCAAAAATATTGTTAAAAATTTTGTTCTGTACACAGTTTGAGCAGCAAGATTGTGTTGAGTTTTAACTGTTTCATGTTTTGTTTTCTTTGAATTAAAAAAAATGGCAAAATGTTTATTGTAAGTTTTAAATATAAAAAATACTAATTATACCTTGATCATTCATGTTAATCCATAGTGTATTAACTAATCTAAGAGAAGACTTTAACATGTTAAAATGTATTAGTAACATCAGTTCTGCTCATCTTCATACGAAGGACTATGTGAATGCTTACTTTCAGTTGTCTCGGCTCATTTAACTGATTTATTTGAATCTAATAATTCACTTATCGATTATTGTCGTTTCATAGCTAATTGTCATCACAAGCTAACCTAGCGGTGTGGATCAAACAGCTCACAGAGTGTAAACAAATGAAAATTGGGAATTCATTTAAATGTTGTGTTTTTATTCAGTTGCCATCCGGTACAGAAACAGGCCCGGTTCCAGAATCAAATCACCGAGGATGTTTTAGTAGTAAAGTGCAGATGTAGGCTAAGCAACGGCTCCACCATAGCAATGAGAAATTTAAGATTATTTACAAGTTTTCACTTTTACCAATAATTGGAACAGAATTTCATAAATATTTTGCTATGAATATTTTTCTATTAATCTATTAGTCTGTCTTTACATTGCTTTAATGTGTTATTATCATTTTCACATGTCATATGTGACCCTGGACCACAAAACCAGTCATAAGTCGCATGGGTATATTTGTAGCCATAGCTAACAATACATTGTATGGGTCAAAGACTGTTTGCCTTCTGGTCACTCAAAATGTGGACATGTGAACACAGAACAATGTCATTTCATAGCTCTGCAATAGGAAAGGGAACTTGCCTAATTGACCCTTCGCCGGGAGTTTGATTGACAGGCGATCTAACCAATCATAACGCCAAATACGCCATTTTGTCCAACAAAGCAGTCAGGGGAATTAGTAAATTAACATTGGTGAACTTGTACTTAAAAAATGATGTGCACTGATGTCTTTCTGTGGTTGAAATGTGGTTCATTCATGTTTATTTGATGATAGAAATTAACTATTAAGAAGAGATGATCGGTTCATGAGCTGCTTGATCTTAGGCGCTACAGCAATGTCACGGCACATTAAAGAGCCACAAAATGGTATTTATTGTTTAAATTTCTTTAAAAATTATTAATTTGAGACTTTGTTTCATATCAAACATAACCAACTACTGTCTTGTCTGTCGATACGTTGTCAGTGTCCTCTTTGCTCTGTGATGTATTTTTCACTGTGTGAGAACATGATGTGTGGCGCGAGAGCGGCATGGCTTGTCAGACATAGAAGCAGTAACTAAAGGAGGTGGGTCTTTGCGAAAGGTCAATCAAATACGAATATAAAAATCAATAAGCATAATAAATAAGGATGAAATTTACTGCAAGAGACAATACAAAACAAACAAAAGATAGATACAAGCAGAGCTGACCCAAACGTCTGACCCTAGCATGTTACTCCATGACCATTTCACACACTCTCGCTTCAGAAGGGGAAAGCTGAGAAACAGTAAGAGAAAATGTGGGCCTTAATTTGCTATGAACTGGATTGTTCTTATTAAGTCTAGAATCTACCACACTTTGTTACCTGCTTATGTCCATGCCTTGGTTCCCGGCCATTGGCAAGTCCCCTCTAGGTCTCTTCTCAGCTGCTGGGTACAATAGAGGAGTATGTATCTTCTGTTTCACTTAGTCTAGTGTCTGTATCATTTATCTCTGCTCTTCCCAGAGTTTGGTCTAGTTTTTGTCAGTGCACTGCACTATTTGCTAGTCAATTGGCTATTATGTCTGTGCAGATCCTGGAACTTGACTTTTAGACCTATTTTTCTGTGGGTTTCTGACTGCCAACATTTTCTACCCCTCCCAACTCTGTGGATTTTAGTGCTTTTTCCCTTTTTATTTATTTTTTGTTGTTGTTGTTGAGGGCTTATGTTAAAATGCTTTTTCATGTTAAAATGTTTTAAAAAAAAAAAAAGTTCAATCCACACTCAAAAACAAACATAAACCCTAATCAAACGCTCATGAACCAGCTCATCGAGGTCTTCAGAGTGACTCAAAAACTGTAGGCAGGTGTGTTGGAACAGGGTTGAAGAACTTTGTCTTATGCTGCATATCTGCCTGCACAGAGTGACTGGAGCAGAGTGGGCATATTCAATTAAATCCCATGAGAGCTAATTGTCATTAAAAAAAAACATAACATCATAGTCACTTTTAACTCCCAGGTGTTGTCAAACCTGTCCTGGAGGGTCCCAGCATGGCACATTTTGTATGTCTCCCTTATCTGACACATCTAATGCAGGGTATCCAAATCACCCCCAAACCCTTAGATAGGACACTATTTGAGGGGAAAGCCATGTGTAGTGGTGTTCGAAACCATAGTGGACATTATCGAGTACACTCATTTAATCCCGTAATGCACCGCAATAACATGTAAAAACTTTGTAAAAACTGATGTACACTCAACAGCTAGAGAATACCAATAATGCACTGTTCTGGACCTTGAAAGTGGTGGATAAATACCTGCCTATAGATGGACGGACAGACATCTCTCAGATTTCATCAAAAATGTCTTAATTGTTGTTCTGAAGATGAATGAAGGTCTTACCAGTGTGGAATAACATGAGGGTGAGTAATTAATGACTAACCAGTAATAACCAGTAATTTCATTTTTGGTTGAACCCTTTGAACAACTATTTCCTGAGAGAATATGCAGGTGATTTTTGAAATGGCTTTATTTCATTAACCTCTTGCCACACTCAAACTGCAATTTCTTTCCCTGGTGATATCTGGAACTCTTCTCACACTGAAGACATGTGACGCCTCATGTGACTGTTAAAGTTTCCTTTAAATCTAAAACTCTTTCCACACTGATGGCAGGTGAAAGGCTTCTCTCCAGAGTGAACTCTCATGTGAGTTTGAAGGTTTACTTTAAATCTGAAACTCTTTCCACACTGAGGGCAGGTGAAAGGCTTCTCTCCGGTGTGAACTCTTATGTGTTTCCTAAGCAATGCTTTGATTGTGAAACTCTTTCCACAGTGATGGCACATGTTAGGCTTCTCTCCAGTGTGAGTTGTTACATGCTTCTTAAGGTGATTCTTGTCTGTGAAACTGCTACCACACTGCTGACATATAAAGCAGTTCTCCCTTGAGTGAATATTCATGTGGTACTTTAGTGTTTCTTTACATTTGAAACCCTTTCCACATTGAACACATATGAACGGCCTCTCTCCGGTGTGAATTCTCATGTGAGTGTTAAGATTTCCCTTTAATGTGAAACTCTTCCCACACAGTTTGCAGTTGTAAGGGCTCTCTCCAGTATGAAGACTCATGTGGGAATTGAGGGCTCCTTTACGTGTGAAACTCTTTCCACACTGAACACATGTGAACGGCTTCTCTCTAGTGTGACTCTTCATGTGAGTATTCATATTTCCTTTTTGTGAGAAGCTCTTCTGACACAGATTGCAGGTGAAAGGCCTCTCTCCTGTGTGAATTTTCATGTGAGACGTAAGTTTTTTATTTGATTGGAAACTCTTTCCACATTGACGACATCTAAAACAGGTCTCTCTTGAGTGAATCCTCATGTGGTAATTAAGCTTTTCCTTACATTTGAAACTCTTTCCACACTGACCACATTCAAACAACTTCTCTTCTGTGCAAATTATCATGTGAGTCTCAAGACTTTCTGTTTGTGAGAAGCTCTTCATACACAGTTTGCAGGTGTAAGGCTTCTCACCAGTGTGGATTTCAAGGTTTTGTTTTTGTGCAAGATTAGAACTGTCAGATTTGGTCTTCTGGACTCTTTTTCGTGAGGAAATCTTTTCAGTCTGTGTGGATTTTTCTCCAGTTATGAAATCGTGATTTATCTCACACTGATTTTTCTCTTCCACTTCATTCAGTTCTTGACTCTCCTCCTTCCATGCCATCAGGTCTAAGGTGAAAAGAAACAAATACAAATTAACTCCAGTGTCACAAGTTCACCTGCTCATCCCGTTTTGATAAATGATGGTAAACCAATAATAAGCATTGGGCAGAGAGGGGAATGAGGCTCCAGTGGGCTCTAACAAAATATGATGCTGTGGCAATAGAGAAAGTAAAGTTTTGAAAGAAGGAAGGAAAGAATGATGTTCATTCTCGTGTTACGCATTAAGTTAGAGCTTCAACAAGAACCAATGTGGTTCATTCTCATGTTACGCAGCACGTTTGAGCTTCCACAAGAACCAATGAGGTTCATTCTGGTGTTACGCAGCACGTTTAAGTTTCAGCAAGAACCAATGAGGTTCATTCTCGTGTTACGCAGCACGTTTGAGCTTCAGCAAGAACCAGTGAGGTTCATTCTCGTGTTACGCAGCACGTTTGAGCTTCTGCAAGAACCAATGAGGTTCATTCTCGTGTTACGCAGCACGTTTGAGCTTCCACAAGAACCAATGAGGTTCATTCTCGTGTTACGCAGCACGTTTGAGCTTCAGCAAGAACCAGTGAGGTTCATTCTCGTGTTACGCAGCACGTTTGAGCTTCAGCAAGAACCAGTGAGGTTCATTCTCGTGTTACGCAGCACGTTTGAGCTTCTGCAAGAACCAATGAGGTTCATTCTTGTGTTACGCAGTACGTTTGAGCTTCCACAAGAACCAATGAGGTTCATTCTGGTGTTACGCAGCACGTTTAAGTTTCAGCAAGAACCAATGAGGTTCATTCTCGTGTTACGCAGCACGTTTGAGCTTCCACAAGAACCAATGAGGTTCATTCTCGTGTTACGCAGCACGTTTGAGCTTCAGCAAGAACCAATGAGGTTCATTCTTGTGTTACGCAGCACGTTTGAGCTTCACAAGAACCAATGAGGTTCATTCTTGTGTTACGCAGCACGTTTGAGCTTCAGCAAGAACCAATGAGGTTCATTCTTGTGTTACGCAGCACGTTTGAGCTTCACAAGAACCAATGAGGTTCATTCTTGTGTTACGCAGCACATTTGAGCTTCTGTTTATGTTACTGAATGATTTTTAAATGTGAATAATTCTGTCCATCAAGTTGTCGATTGAGTCTCTTCAGAAAATTTGGACTATACCGCTTGATTCATATGGATTAGTTTCATGATCTCTTATGAGCTTTTTGAAGTGACAAAGAGGCAGTTGCATGGACTGTCAATGGAGGACTTAGACTTGAAAATAAGCTCATCCCCATTTTTGAATCACAGTACCGAACACCTGTGCCCGGTTGCATGAAACTCCTTAAGTGAGGGTTTCCCTGAGGGAGAAAAAATCCCTGAGGTAAGGGATTAACTAAGAGCGTTGCAACAAACTTCTTAACTTTCACCCTTACCTAAGTGTTTACACTAAGCGTTTCACGGTAGTTTCTGACAACATACGGCAATGATCGCAGAGGTTGCTATAGTTACTATCTCTAACAGTAAACAGAACATAACGAACCACAAAGCCAAATCCTTACTAAAACCACATTTGTATGAATATATTTGTGCTATGGAGAGTACAAACATAACAGAAATCAAAAAACGTAAACCAAACTGGACAGAGGACGAAAAGGCAATTCTTTTAGAAGAATTCACAAAAAGAAAAAACATTCTTCGAAGCCGCTATAACCCATCAGTCAATCATTCGCACAAATCGAAAGCCGGGCAGGAGATAACAGAAAAATTTAATTCAAGAAATCTTGCTGTCAAGTGAACAATAGAAGAAGTTCTGAAAAAGTATGAAAACATAGTGGTGAGTTCAAGAAAAGAAATAGCAAACCGTCAAAAAGAATCTGGAAAGACCGGTGAGTAACGTTCATGCTCGTGCCTGATCAATTGTATCAAAAAGGTATCGCGCTTGGTTTGGAACAAAGTTACAATTGTTTTGTTATGTAAAGGAGGAGGGCCACCGCCACAAGACCTATCCGACACAGCGAAATTGGTACAAGATATTTTAGGGAAGGATTCTCCTACTCTAATCAATATTCCAAGCATTCCTCAAAGCAGTTCGGAAGGCAGGTAAAGCAGGTAATGCAGATAATTACTTATACGTATAAACTGCATTTTGGCGTGACAAAGTTTCAAGTCTCTAGGCCTTACAGTTCGGGCTGCACGATCAGTTTTTGGGGAGAATAATAGCTAATAATAAAAATCCTTACAATTACAATATGTTTTCAGCACTTCATGCTTAAACCCCTAATAAAGCCTACCTACTCCAAACTGGGAAGATGTTCGAGTGACAAGCCCCACTCCCAGCCATACAGCCCCAAGGTAGTGATATCTATTAGATTATAATTCAGTTGTACAATTATGTGTAGCCATATGTACACGCACGCACGCAAATATATATTGCGTGTGCGTGCATGTGTGTGAGTGTGTGTGTGTGTGGTAGTAGCAACTGGTTTGTTTTGTTTTCAGACATTCGTCTGAGGAGAAAGGACTGGAAACCACCAAGGCTACATCAGGGCTGGCTGAGCTTCAACAAGAAGTTATTTTGCTGCAGAAGAGGAAAGCAGAATTGGAGATTTCTAAAATAGAAATGGAGAAGGAAAACTTGAATATGCAGAATATTGTTCTGCAATACAAAATGAACAAACTTGCTCAAGATGGATTAATAATTTTACAACCAGTAGGGGAAGAGTAACAAAAACGTTGATCTGTTGGTAGGGTGTTTATTGTTCAAAAGGTTTGCAATATAAAATTATTTAATAACTATATAACAATACTATCCTATAACAATACATAACTAATGACATTTCCTTACTGTAAATGTGCTGTTTTTTTTTTTCAATGTATAATCAAAAATGTATATATTACAGCCTTGAATAAAGAAAAGTATATAGAATAAAGTTTTGATTTAACTTATTTTTAATTATTAATGCACTGCTTTATAGAGTATCTAAACACTACTATAGCCTACAGTTTAAAGCAGAACTAAGCAAGATTCGCGAAGCTCCCCCTACAGTTTCCTTCAGTGAATGACACTGTCATAAATACTCCAAGCGCAGCTCTGGACTACAACGACTACAACACTCGCCAGCGCAGTAGTTTTGCAAATACAGTACAAGAAAGAGGAGGTGGGTAATTTGCAAATACAGTACACTCGATGGAGGTGGGTAATTTTCGAAATTGTCTTATAAAGACATAATATATACACTGTTTTTGAATTACCGTAAAGCATTTTGTCACTCTCGCGTGAACGTGAACATGGGACGAGATTGTTTCGGGTCGGTGCAGCTCAAGTTGCAAGTGCTGTATTCTGGCGTAGACGTGCCAGAGGGGGTTAGTGATCGCCTCAAACACACCACTACAAGTCAATTAACCATCGTAAGGACTTAGAAAACTATTTATGAAGGTAAAAAAAGTTACTTAGTTCTGCTTTAACATATTCTAGCTCACATTAGGAAAACATTTTTTGCACAAGCACATCTCAGATAGCATGTCCCTCTGTCACATCCTCCACGTTATGATTTGGCCGCACTACACCTTCAGGTTCAGTGTAGTCATCCATGAGCACACCTAAGTCTTTGGATATGTTAAAGAGGACGACGCATGCAATGATGACTTTTCCTGCTCTTGCTGGTTCTAGACGCAGCTCCCCGTGAAGACAGTGAAATCTCCTTTTAAGCTGCCCAATCGTTCTTTCAATGATTACTCTAGTTTTTGTTAAAGCAGTGTTGTATCTTTCCTGCAATAGGAAAAAGATTTAGTTTTACTTTTACTAATTGTAGGCTTATTTATCCATAAACAACTTAACTGAAGTAAATTATTTTTGCCTGTGCATCTCCTGCTGGATTCCTGAAAGGTGTCATCTGCCATGAACGACATGGATAACCACTGTCCCCTAAAAGTAAGCCCCTGTGTGATCCATTCTCAAAACTGCGATAAATGTTACTCTCTGATAACACGCGTGCGTCATGGGTACTCCCAGGCCACTCGGCGATAACATTTGTTATTTTGCAGTCTGGATCACATATTAGCTGGACATTTAGGGAATGGAAGTTTTTGCAGTTAACAAATTGATCTTCATATTGGTGAGGGGCTTGAATTCGCACGTGTGCTCCATCTATTACTCCGCAGATGCATGGGAATCCAGCGACTGCAAAAAAACGCTCCGCTATTGCGTCCTCCTTGTCGTTGGATGGAAATTTTACGTATTTGTCAATTTGGCGACACAGAGCTAAGGCCACTCGATGTACAGTTCTGCAGACAGTAGATTTGTGCACTTTAAAGACGTCGGCAATAACAGACTGAAAAGTACTGCAAGCAAAAAAACGCAAGGCAATTAAAACTTGAAGCAGTGCTGGAACTGCGTAACTCCGCCGGGTTTGGTGCTCAATTTCATGTTCTAGTGTCGTGGTGAGACGAAGGATTGATTGGTGGTCAAACCGATATTCTCTCAATAACTGTATATCATTCATCGTCTCCAAGGGATTATTGCGATCATTAAAAACACGCCTTGGTATTTCCTCCTCTTCAATTAACACTAAATCAGACATCGTATTTTGAGTGTCAAAATTGAGTGTTGATTTAAGCTAGCTGTTTTGGTCCCTTAAAATTATTAAGGTGAAATGGTCGCTAAGGACTTTGTAGAAACGCTTAAGGAAACACTTAGATAATTAAGGGGAAAAACTTAATAACAGCCTTAAGTTCCTTAAGAAAACCCTTAGGGTTTTTTTCTTGCAACCCAAGTTTCACTAAGGGTACATGTGAAATCAATTTGTCTCATGTCTGTCCACATGAGGTGACCCATGTCAAATAAAACCACTTGATTTAGGAAACTCGTATGACACTCTTCAAAAATATTAATTTCTGTAGAGCATTTTAATAAGGATCAAATTTTGAGAATGCAACCAACCTGTTTTTTCCTCAGTTTCTTCTTGTTCCACACTGAATGTTTCTTCAATCTTCATGTCTTCAATCTCCTCTTTAATAAACGACATCTTTGTTTGTTTCTCAGTTTCTTCTTGTTTCAAATTGAATACTTCTTCAATTTTCATGTCTTCATTCTCCTCTTTAATAAATTCCATCTTTATAATAGTGTGTCACAAGGATCTCCTTTGCTTCACCAGGAGTTTTTCTGTGTGTTTGGACACTCTGTCCTGCTTAAAATTAGAAAAATTAACAGAAAAAAATAAATATGCAGTAAGGAGAACCACATGATTTCTTCCCGCTTTCTCTCCATACTTCACACGCATGGAAAAAAAGGCATGTTAAATTATTGCATTACCGATAACTCAAGTAACAAATGACATACCTTTACTTTCTATTTAAAGCATTAAAAAGTGTCATGGTCACTTGACAGATCCAGAGAGAAGAGTGAATCTGTGTAGAGTGAAGAGTGAATCCCCTCCCCTTCAAATAAGCTAAAAAAAAAGAGAGAGAAGAACAAGATTTCTATAAAGTGGTATAATACGACATTTCATAAAAGGGCATAATCCACACTGATGATATTCATTTTAATTTGTTTGACTTAATTTGTATGTGCAGTATTTTTCAACTGTACCCATTTTTTTAATTAATATTAAGATGTTTAGTAGCCATGCCAAAAAAAGGTCATTATGACTTTTTGTCTCACAGTTCAGATTTTTTTTTCTTGCAATTCAGACAAAACTGTCATAATTGCAAGTTTTATATCACCCAATTCTGAGGGGAAAAAAGTCGTAATTGCAAGATGTAAACTCGCAATTCCGAGAAAAAGTCAGAATTGCGTGATAAAGAGTCACAATTACCTTTTATTATTTTGTTATTTTTTTTATTCAGTGGCGGGCACAGGCTTCCATTCCTTTATAGGCCTACCTGAGTAAAAATGTGGGAGCCTTTATATGAGGAAACGAACACATGAACGTCATCTACAGTGCTGAAAATCAATTCATGGACACTTCAGCATTTCATTTGATAAAAAAAAGGCAGAAATAAATAAATCTATTGTGAGATACACACACTATGCCTTGTTACTGTTGGTTTTATGAAATTACAAAATGCAATTTGAATAAAAAGACCCACTGGAAGGGGTCCCTGGCCCCCCCCAAAAATTAAGAACCCCTGCCTTAAATGACCTAAAACAAATTAATTAAAGAACAAACTATACAGACATTTTTTTAGACATTTATGATAGTATTTAATTTATATATTTAACAGATTGCACTTTCAGGAAATCATTAGCAACTGGTTTGTAAAAGTTATCATTACACACATGGGTGACATTTGACTCTCGAGTTAGGGGGGGCAAGATTTTTTTTTTTTATTGCATGTAAACATCTTTTTGTACCTGCATCAGCAAATTATTAGTTTTAAGCAAACAAGTTTAAGTTTGCTTGTTCTTTTATTTTTTACTTATTTATTTAATAATTCACTTTATTGTATTATCACGGGAAATGGACGATATCTGGAATCAGAGTTCATCATTTTGCGAGCAACTGATGATAAAGAAAAATGTCACGTCACAATATTGATAATAAGTATTACGATTTTAAACCATGAAGCCGAGCCAGTTGATATCACACAAACAATGAGCAAACTTTGCGTGAGAGTTATGCGGATGAAGTCTCACTGGAGAACAGTAGCGGCTCCTTGCCATAAATATATATGTAGGGCTAGGGCAGATTCTGGGTGTTAACGCTAGTTTATTATAAACATTTTACAAGCTTTATATTCTAATCGCTGAACACATCAGACACACTTTTGGCAGAATTCGAATGTCCTTGCGTTATTCAGCCTGAGGGTGGCGATCTAATGATGATTGACAGACTTTAGTACACACAACACACAAAATCTTTGAATTGTATTTATTGCTTTTGTTTTTAGAATATTGTTTTAGCATAGTTATGTAGGAATTCGAGAAATGAGCACGTTTAAATTAAAGGGTTTATACCCTCATTAATGTTATACGCTACTCCACATAGGAAGAACAGACATGCCAAACAGTTACTGACCTGATGCAGACACATATCTGAAGCGGACTGATATCGTCTTGGTCTGGAGCGAGGTGTACGTGAGGTGTGTTTAACGTGGAAATAAGCGGGGCAGCCAGAAATCTGCCACTATGGCTCTCTATGAGAGGGTGCTGCAATTCCATTTTTCACCACAGATTTACATAGGAAAGTTGTGTGGCGCTGTAGAGCTGGGATGGGGCTTCCCCGCTTAGTATTATGAATACATGCCTGTCGAATCCATGCGCTACAATTTAATATATCCAGCTCACTTTACGACTTAAAGTAGTCTAGAAAATCTGAAAATTATTTGTTGCAGAATGCTGAACACATTTATAGTGTATTATTAATTCAGTGTACATAGGGGTAGGCCTATATTTTAGGATTAATATTTTGGTAAGGCTCTGCCCCACCTGCCCATACAGAGCCGCGGCTGGTACAGAAACTGAAAGTAAAAACCATAGACTGTGGTAAAAACTGAGCTTTTGGCATCTGTCGGCGCATATCCTCTTAGAGACTATTAATTTATTTTCTTAATATTTCTCTTGTGGTCCATAGTGCGGAAAAAAAATTAAAATTTTACGAAAATAAACTAGTTGTTTTTTAAATGAGGAGTATCCAACTAATCTTTTATCCTCACTCACAGCGCATCGGTTATGCGGTGATGCGCTATGATATTGTGGGGCAAATTAATTACAATATTATCTGAATAATAAAAGTAGCATAATAATAATAAGAAGAATTTAATAGCCCTGCGTGCCCCGTCCGATATACGCCACTGTGAAGGGATAAACGGCGTTCGGGCACGGCATCAAAGCGATTAACTGTTTTATCCAAATCCACATTCATGGACCGTCCAATGTTCAGTACTGCATGTCTCCTGTATCTGATGTTTATCATGTGTTTTCAGAAACGTTTACTAGACGGTGGACTAGCTTTGACTCTCTGAATAGTGGCCGCGTTTTTTGTGACCACGGTCTTTCCGCGCTCACGGGCAAAGGACTCGGCGTAGGCTATCTTTGAAAAGCTCGCGCTCAACTCTGCGCGAGGAGGAGCGATGGAGCTGTAGCCCCCCCCCTTGCAACCCCCCTTCCCCCCCCTAATGCCGCCCATGATTACACACATTAGTGTTGTTCTCGTTGCACTGTTTGATCACGTGATGTCAGCGTGATTCGAGCGATTCGAATCAGTTTACGAATCATTTGATTCAGTTGAGTTTCGGAAAGCTCCGTTTCTCCATCACTACTCGCCAGTATCCGAATTCATGCTTATGATAAACTGATTCACGATAGAGGGAGCGAAATTTACAGGGAGACGCACCTTTTCTGTTACTCGTGTACGGATTTACTTTACCTGCACAAAATAACACTCATTAATATTAGATAAAGCATTAACATGACATATTCAAGATCGACTAATCTATTTTACATGACCTTTAAAAGCGATTAAATTGATTTAACAAGTTTGAATTGATTTAAACACTTAAAATGCTTAAAAGACAAACCTTTCTTCAGCAGAATCACAATAGATGCAGGAGCGCGGCGCAGCCTTGTGACGTCACATAATCGTACCAAAACAAAAGTCCTGTTCACACGATACTTCGTCTGAAATTATTAACGTAGATAAAAATATATAGCTATCGTATTGAAAACTACATTTACGAGCTAAAAATACAGACGCTCTTATCCAAAGTGACTTACAAAGGGATGTAACCAAATTTTTATTTAAAGATATGACATTTCAATTCAAATACGATAACAGTGTCAATACATAGATATGTTATTTAATTTTTATTATTAAAAATAAAGAAGCAAAACACACACAATACAATGAATACAAAAAAATCAAAGATATAAATGAAATAAGTTTTTTAGGTCTTAAACAAAATGAACGCATCTGTCGGCTGAAGAGGGAATGCCATAAATCAGAGCCTCTATTGAGAAAAACTAAAGATTCTTTTGACTAACATCTTGGAATATACAAAAACAGGCAATTCTATTAAAAAATTATTAACGAAAATAAAAAAATCCCAGAATATTTTAGATTGTCTTTTAAATAAGAAGCCATATAACTGGCTAGATCAGCACTGCGTAACCATGTGTGACATTGTTAAAATACTGATCATTTTTCTATGGATGAATTGGGAAGTTATTCACAACATAAAATGGAAATGTTCAGGACAGTTAATAAAGAGAATCTCTCAGCTAAATGAAACTGACTTTATTTTAAATCAAGAATAATTATTTGTTATTAACCGCCAAAATCATGTACTTTTCAATTTTATTCTTACTGGAATATTTATTTCTACAACTGAAAGTTCATACTAGCCCAAGAACATCTACAGGAACCAATGTAGTAGTCAATAAGTGCAATAAACACTACAATTATTTACTTTTACATTTTAACAATCATGACAGCTTTGGTGTTGTATAGCTCCAGCTTGACCTGAGTGGACAGGAGGTCATCGCTACTGCTCGGATGTTAGCCTGTACTCTTCATAATCGCTGTCAAGGACGATCTACATAGCGATTATAACCACCTTTAAATTCTGTGGATGTGGGTCCCAGGAAAATACATTCCTGGCCATATTTAATAGACAAAGTGAATTTTTTTATTTACATAGGTAACCCCTTCCTCAAAATTAGCCCGTTCTCCACATTTTGGAGCTGAATACACTATGTTTTTTCTTCATATAGTGCATGATGTTTTGTAGGTGCTGATTTTAACGTCAAGCCCTTCCTTCTCAAACGCTGCATCTCATGGGTGACGTCTGGCTGTACGGGCTCTTATGTTGAAACATTTTTACAAAACATCAACATCACTCTGAATATTATAACATTTTACAAATATAATTATACCATATGAAAATCATAATGTCAGGTTTTAATTTCCCCTAGCAAAGATTAGGCACTTTCCACCATCAGACTCAAATGATTAGTGTTGATGAACCAAGCATGTTTTTCAGCAAATCAACTCAGTGCCGCACTAATAACATGTACACTACCACTCAAAAGTTTGAAATAATTAAGATGAATGTTTTTGAAAGATGTCTCTTCTGCTCACCATGCCTTTATTTGATCAAAAATACAGCAAAACTAGTAATATTGTGAAATGTAATTACAATTTAAAATAACTGTATTCACTTCTTTCAAAAATTCAATCTTGATGTTAAAATTAGTGTAAAAGAGGCTCTATTGTCGCCACCTACTGGTGCAAATATGTAATGTGAGGAGATAATCACTGAACGAAGCAGTGAATGAATATTTTTGCTGCACTTCTTTATGTTTTTCCTTCTCTAATCAACTTTTTAATCAAATTACATTGTTCCTTCAAACAATGTTTGGAACGGCCCCATTTTACTTAGCAATTCAGAAAGAAATATGTTTTTATAAAAATGTGTGAAACATTTGCTTTCCTTCTTTCTTAATTAAGGACAATTTACTACACCTGTTTGTTTTTTTTTTACAGAACGAGTCAATTATCTAATTTTTAATAATTTTTCTATTCTTTTTTGGGTCTGTTGTTTTTCGATTACACCACTACGTCTAAGTAAATTATTTGCAATGCAGAAAAGTCAAATGTCCACAAAACACGTCCTCATAAAGTGGTGAAGTTACATATTACATATTGTGCCTTTAAGTCATACACTGTTTTTAACTTGTAAACCACATTTGTAGCTATTAGAATATTAATTATTATGTAAATCTGGTATAAACGTTTTCTTCACCCAAACATTCAAATTTTGCCTTTTAGACAGAATCACATTCGGTTCTTAACATTTCCTTAATATGATATGAAGACTTCAGATGCAAAAGCCTCTAAGTGCCATAATTTTATCAAGATTGTATGTTTATGTTCAGTTGTTTCACTTTAATGACAATGAAAAGGACCTATTAATTGCCATTAAACTGAAATTACTGAACCTAAACATAAGAGCTTGATAAAAATGTTCATTTTAGAAGAAAATTTCAGATGGCACTTAGAGGCTTTTGCATCTGGAGTCTTCATATGTATTTCTATGTACATTACTATATAAGTTTATAATTGTAGACGCAGCAGCGTGTGAACAGGACTTTTATTTTGGTCTCCCGATGTGACGTCATAAGCCTGCGTCAGCTCCTGCATCTGTTGTGATTCTGCTTAAGGAAGGTTTGAGTTTAACTTTTAAATTGCTTAAATCAATTTAATATTTACAATTTACGAAATAGATGAATCAGTTTCGAATGCAACACTGTGATGATATATCTAACACATAAATGAGCGTTTTTGTGTAAGTAAAGCCCTTCCACACATGAGTAACAGAAAAGGCGAGTCTCATCTCTCTTCCTACACAGAGAATCAGTTTATTATGATCATGAATTCGGTTAATGAAGAGTAGGTAGTTTTTCTAAACTCAGTTGAACCAAATGCTTCGTTAAATGATTCAGAGATTCGAATCGCTCGAATCACCGCGCGCTGACGTCACGTGATCAAACGGCGTGATTGCAAACGTGTGTAATGATAACTTTTACAAACCAACAGCAAATGTTTTAATGAACGTGTAATCTGTTAAATGTAATATATTTGGAGTTTAATTTATATAAGTCATAAATGCATAAATAAGAAATGCGTGTATAGTTTGTGTTCTTTTATTAATTTGTAGTGCTAGTTAAGGCCCTCTTGGAATTGCTGTTTATGAGGCCCTATTCCCTATTGTTTTCCGAAGGTTTTTTTATTTATTAATTTTTTTCTAGGGCTGCCCTCGATCAAAGGGCATTTCTAATCTCACATTTATATTAATAAACATGTTTTGGTTTTTGACACGCAAAAGTTCACAGTGACCAAGGCTAAAGTTATCATGAGCAGCCATGTAAAGTTGCTACTACTTAAATGTTTTATGTCATGAGCCATATTTGAGGTAGGTGAGTGATAAGCGAACGTTTGGATTTCCTGCCCGACATAATGTCATTTCAGTGGATGCACTGATATGAACATTTTGGCTAACCAATAACTCATTACATTTGAAAGACAATAACTGATATATTGGCCGATAAGTCCAAATGGGTGGATGACATGACGTACAGTTCTACCTGTCCATAATGTCATTTACTAAAGAAAATGGGTATTTTTTAAAAATTTATATCCTTATGTTGTTCCTCTAACAAGATATTACTACAGCGTACCATAGCTTTAGTTGGTGTATGAAGACCAATACTTCAAATTTTGATCTAAACATCAAAATTGTCATATGGTGTGACTGTGTGACTTTACTAATATGACAATATAAGTATAAACAATTGATAGATTTACAGTTTAAATAACATAATTAGGCATTTTTAATGAACACAGAAAGCGTTGATGTCTGTGCATGATTTTTAAGAAAGTTCTGGCCAAATACATTTTGTCCGTAAAATGGGCATCATATGGTGTGACATTAAAATCTATATTTTGAACGGGCAATAATTTGGACAACATTATGAACCAGAGGTCCACACTCAACCAGGACATTGCATTGTCATCTCTAAAGTGGTTTGGAAGGTCATGAGGCAAGTTCTGACTTTTTGATTTTTACTTAAAAAGCTCTGTATCTGATTAGCTCACTAGTGGTCAAAGTTTTGTGTCTTATGGTGTGACATTATTTGCTTAAAATGAAACACTTTTTACAAATTTTACTCATTTATTCTTAAAAATCATTGCTGTCATGTGTCAATTTACATGCCAAGTATAAGCTAGCTGTTTTTAGTTAACCGAGATTATCTTAACTGAGCAAAACGTCATATGGTGTGACACCGTATCATATGGTGTGACCGTTTTTTCCAGGTCACACCATATGATACATTTGTCACACAATATTGTAAATTATAAATAAATAATCAAAACATATTGTAAATTAATGGTGAACATTAAATTACCCATCCAATTAAAGGGTTATTTCACCCAAAAATGAAAATAATGTCATTAATTACTCACCCTCATGTCGTTCCACACCCGTAAGACCTTCATTCATCTTCGGAACACAAATTAAGATATTTTTGATGAAATCCGATGGCTCAGTGAGGCCTACATAGCCAGAAATGTCACCAAATCTCTCAAGATCCAGAAAGGTACTCAAAACATATTTAAAACAGTCATGTGACTACAGCGGTTCAACCTTAATGTTATGAAGTGACAAGAATACTTTTTGTGTGACAAAAAAACTAAATAATGACATTTTTACAACAATATCTAGTGATGGCCCATTTCAAAACACTGCTTCGGAGCTTTACTAATCGAATCAGTGGTTTGGAGTGCCAAAGTCATGTGATTTCAACAGTTTAGCAGTTTGATATGCAACCTGAATCACTAATTCGAAACAAGAGTTGAAGCTTTATGAAGCAGTGTTATGAATCATTAGATATTGTTGAAAAGTCTTTATTTTGTTATTTTTGTCACATAAAAAGTATTCTCGTCGCTTCATAACATTAAGATTGAACCGCTGTAGTCACGTGAACTGTTTTAAATATGTTTTGAGTACCTTTATGGATCTTGAGAGGTTTGGTGACTTTGCTGGCAATGCAGGCCTCACTGAGCCATTGGATTTCATCAAAAATACCTTAATTTGTGTTCTGAAGATGAATGAAGGTATTACGGGTGTGGAACGGCATGAGGGTGAGTAATTAATGACATTATTTTCATTTTTGGGTGAACTAACCCTTTAATGTGTTGCTTTTCAAATGTATACTTAATTTAAACGTTTAACCATGTTTGCCATACTTTGCATATTAAAAGATGCAATTTTTTGTTTGTGTCAGGCAGAAATGTCAAGTAAAGAGAGGACACAAAAATACAGGGAAAGACTCAATTCAATTTTTTTTTTCTTTTCTGTATCTTTTATGTGTCTCTCCACATCTCTATCATTTTCTCATCTCTTGAAGGAGGAAGGGAGTGCACACTGAATGCCTTGAGTTTTCCTCTTTGTTTCTTCTCTTTATACCTTTTCAGCTTCCACTGATGTTTAAAGATCCCATGTGAATCTGTTATTATCCCATGGGTATCCGTTTTTACTAATACTATAATAGTCTATGAATTTTCAATCTAAAACATTCGGCTAATTGTAAATTGATATTTTTTACTGTTTAACAGTTATAACACACACACTGTCCTCTAATGTTCATGTTGAAGTTTCTTGATATGAGATGGAGTTTGATTTACTCATATTTCATAAATAAAATCTTAAACGTTTTAAAATGATGATAGTAAGTTTCATGATTTTTAGTCCTATTAATGTTAATTTAATTAATTGAATGATGAATGCATATAAAATACACTTTTTTTTCAGTTCGTCATATAGTGTGACACTATATATCATTTGGTGTGACAATCAGAATTGTGACAATAAAATTACTTTTTTGTTATAAATCATAAAAAAGTCAATGGAGCAAAAGAGAAATAGTATCAGCAAGAGTCACAGGCATTTTGTTAGATTTATAAAAGTGTTTGTCAGAATTAATCTAAAATATCTGGAAAGGCTGAAGAGGTATGTCTTACTTTGCATGATGGTTTAAAAAATAATACAAAATATATTGGATCTGCACCAAAAAAATGTTAAATCTGAAGATAGTAATGATAAAGGTTTATGGTGAAGTTAGTTAGTCTCATTTTCATTTTATATAGAATAACTTTTATGTCACACCATATGACAATTTTAGGCACAAATGCAACAAATTGGTGAATAAATCCAATTTCCAATACAAAATCTAAAAAACCACAACTATTTTTGGAAATTCAAGAGTCAGTACAACACAACTCAATATTTTTTATGCCTAATATTTGAAGTTTAAAAAAAAAAAATGTTTTTCAGGCTTATATGTCAACCACCCAAATCCAAATTTCTGGATTTAGCCTGATTACAAAAACAAAATGGCTCACCATTAAAAGCCATGACCCAAACACTCTTCTACATAAATGAAACGTATACAGTACAGTAGTCTATTTCGAGCCAGTGTAAGATTCTTACATTGTAAGAATTGTAAGAACTTTTCAAATTACTTTTACTTTCATATGGCCAACTATAATTTATAACTTAATAACACTTCAGTGTTTTTGAATTTAGACATTATAGTAATAGTAAACATCTTTAATATTACTGTTTCAAATTCTCATCATTGCTGTTTGAGCTGAGCGCGAATGAAGACGTTTTGCTAGAAGGTTAATCAACTCGACAGTCACTGATGCACGGCTACTAAACATCTTTTTATTACCATAGTGTATACAATTTTAATGTTATGTTTGTGACAGTCCTATTCATAACTTTTAATGTTTTGCATTACTGTTTGAGTGCTCACGCTGAACCTAAAGAGCTGAATGAGCTTTTCTAGCGGGTTATTTAACTCAACTAAACACATCCTATATGTGATTATTCAGACATTTATATTGCATAAATGTAATATTCCAACTTAATATCTGCACAAAATTATGCAAATGCACAAGCAAATGGTGGTGTAATTCCTGTTCGGGATGCGCTTTCCACAAAACGCGCACTTAAAGCTAAAGATGATCAATGCAGTGCTTTACTGCATTGTTAATTAACTCAACCAAACCACCCTATATGAGATGAATCACATATATACACACAGAATACACATAATATTACAGCTTTAAATGGCACAAAATGCTGTGAATGCTCACGTGAACTTGACTGCTAGTCATGAAGGTGTGAACCTGTGGACGCACTCTTTCCGCAACAACGCGGGAGCACAAAAAATTCACAACATTCATTTAGTTGTGTTCTCGTTATAATTTTACGTGGCCTATAGGACAGATTTGTGCTGCACATGTTAATTGTATTTTCCTTTTCAAAGTGATTCCAGTCAGATCAAGAAATTCAGGACTGAAGTGTCTCCACTGAAGGAAATAATTTATTATCTATCGACATATGTATATCGGCCTAATTTTCTTATCGAATCAATAACGGTAACATTAAAAATGACCACTTATTGGAACATATTAAAAACTGTCAGCAAGTGTTAAATAGGCTAGCAACACTTAGCTAAGTGTTAAATAAATGGGAAGTTGCTGTTTCTCTGGCATACAATGTCCATCTGCCCCAAACTTCACATTTTTGATAAGTGTCCTGGCCTGAAGACATCTGCATGCCAAAATGTAGTTATAGTCATAGCGCCACCAGCTGGCAGCAGGAAGAGTGGCAAATACAGATCACTTTGTAGTCCTCTTATATTTACCTACTTAAATGCATATTGCCCACCGTGCTCTGTTTTCCTAAAGCACCCAGAGATTTAGCTTGGATGTGTTTTTCTTTCTGTTCATTTTCATTTTAAACACACAGAAAAACACCTGGTGAAGCGACTGAGATCCATGTGACACACAATTATAAAGATGGCATTTATTAAAGTGGAGAGTGAAGACATGAAGATTGAAGAAACCTTCAGAGTGAAACAAGATACTGAGGAACAAACAAAGATGGTGTTTATTAAAGAGGAGAGTGAAAACATAAGGATTGAAGAAACTGAGGAACAAACAGGTTGGTTTCATTCTCAAAGCTGAACTCAGTCATTTGATCCTCTATTTCTTGCTCTATGACTCCCCATTTTTGTTGTATAAAAGAGTGCAATTATCAATCGGTTATTTAAGAATTGCTACAAGCCTAATTTACATTTAATTTTGGTCCGCCACAGTTTAATTAATGTATTAATGAGTGTGTGTATATATATATATATTAGTCAGTATGGTTCATTTTCTTCCTGATTCTAATTTTGATTTCTATGTACAGGTGCAAAGACAGGGAAGAAAAAGACATACAAAGGTAGACAACAGACAACAAAGGTGATTATCCAAAGTAATCTGATATTGATATTAATCCACATAAACAGTATCACATATTTGCCAAACTTCAATGTACTTAAGGTCACACATTTTGATAGGATGTTAGATTTTGGCATTGATTGATTGCTTAAGCGGTAACTACTGGATCCATGGATAAATGTATACATAGATGCCCCATTAGCGGCTGTTTCTATGGGCTGCTTTATGTAAGCTGTCCGCCATAATAAACAGAGATATATTTCTTCAATCCATGTTTTAAGTAATCATCATAAACTAGGTATCATTTAAAGGCATTGGATAATGTGACATTAAGAAGTTATCATAACTTAAATTCCTGTAATAGGTCATTGGTGAGAATATTTTCTGTGGTAATAGACTGAGACACTCGTCATCATAGTAGGGGTGAAAAAAATATTTCTTATCATCTCATAACACAGCATGCAGTGTTGCAATTATAATTTATTATTCTTTCTCCAGTTGCCGATTAAAAAGGATTGCCATACATGCAAGGAAAAAATTGGGGTAGCAAGCAAGACGTGTCCACACTGTGGTGCCAAACAGCCTTATAAGCAGAAGCTTGAGGAAAGAAAGAAAAATCTTGCCCAAGAGTGGATAGACCGCCAGAAAAAAAACAGCAGTGTGAACAAGGTGTATGATGCAACAGAATTACTGGTAGGTTTATATTTGAGATGTTTTGTCATTAAATAGTAAGTACGTTAAATAATCCTTGATCTTTACCATTTACACATGCGTTTCCAAATTCATACACAGACGTTTCAGCCTTTCTTCAGTGTTCACACTGACTGAGGCTGAAACAATAACCTGATCTAAAGTCAATTTGTTATTTAAAGGGTGCATTAGTAATATGCCCCTATTAGGCGGGTGCACAGCGCATGTACACTCTGCTTGTGTTGTGCTTCAATCATGTTATTATATTCATGTAAAACAACATTATACATACAAAAAGTGTTTTACTGTATCACTGCTGGTGGTGGTGCGGTTGTCAAGTTTACCAGCACATGTCTACCGGGAGCAGGATTGGACACCCCTGTTGTATCACAATAACTGAAAAACTAAGCCAGCTGGGGATGGGAGGGAATTACTAAGTTGGCTTACTCTGTCATCCAATGCATTGGTTATCTGTCTAGCTATCATAGCATAAAAACACTGTTTTTTTTCAGTACTCTGAAATTTTCAGTCTTGTGATTTTGTTTTAATATTGTTCCAGCTCCACAAGTGGGACCTTTTGGAAAGGTACCCAGTCCTCCTCCTTGCCAGGAAAACCAATAAAGGTTTTTCAGCTGAGTGCTTCTGTCCATGGCAAATGAACTCAGAGGAGACTCAGGATGCATGTGTCACCATAAAGAAGCAGTATGAAAGTCTTCTTAATGGTAATGAACATGTGCATGTTACATTTTTACACAATCGATTGCTTATTAGTGCATCCTTGATTGATTTAAAAATTGCTTTTTTAATTTAGTAGGATATTGTTAATATTAGTTTCTCTTACATTTGTTTTCCTGGTACAGTTTTGCCATGTCTGCTTATTATACTGTATTGTGTTTATAAGGGGCTTACAACATTGGCAAGTGTATACGTTTTCAAAGTTTTTAAGTAGATATCTGTTGCATATTTGTTGATTGCAGAAACTTATGCAAAGGTTCACATTACAATTTCTTTTTTCTAACAGTGGTGATCGCCGATAAACTAGCAAGCAGCAATGGCAAGACTCCAGCAAAAAATATCACAAAGACAAAGATTACAGCATTAGCAAATGTCTGCCCTTCAGACCCAGCCTCAGAGTCTAAACCTCCGCTCACCCCTGAGTCTGAGCCTCTTACTCCTGTGTCTTCCTCCTCGGCTTCTCCTGTGCCCTCTTCTTTCCATTCCACCCAGACATCTGTTGTTTCCTGCACCACCTCCTTCACCCCTCCTGTATCTTTATCTGTTGCTCCTCTGTCCCCCCTGACTCATCCTGATTTCATCTCCTCTCAGTCCAGTCCTGTGTCTTCCTCCCTAAGTTCTGCCCTGCCTTCAGCTCCTACCCTTTCTACCTGTTCAAAACTCACTCCTGTGTCCATTGAGCAAGCCACTCCAGACTCAGAATCTTCCTTACAAAGAAAAAAACCAACAAGGCGGAAAGGAGACACTAGTGGTATGTGTGGATTTATCATTATCATTTTTATCACCATATAAATCAAAATGGTTTGTCCCCCTGTTTTAGTTCAGGGGAACAAACTTTCTCATTGTTTTATTGAAAAGGTCAGGCTTCGAATTCTACTGAGGCACATATTGTAATATGCATTGTAATATGCAACTTTTTTTTGTATAGCAATCTTATTTTGCATATGGAAGTGTGCTATTTTCTTTTAATGTGCAAGACTTCTGAATTATTAGCACCAACAGGTAAATAATTGGAATAGTAACAAATGCAGCTTTTCCACCAAGTCAGTTTGAGTGTTGGTTCAGATCCAGAGACTAGTTTCAAATCAGTTCTTTTGTCCTTTTACACCCAAAGCACTAGCTCTGAACTAAGAAAAGTTTCATAAGTAGCACTAAAACATTGCAGGTCTAGATTTAAGAACCTCTTGCATCAGGGGCTGGGGTTACCGTGACCAATAAGATGAACAAAAACTTGTTGTGACCACCATTTTGGAAATATCAGCTAATCGAGCAAATAGCAGCTCAATTGTAATCTCTGTCAATACAAATCATGGCGAGTGGTGCGAACACGTTGGATTCGCTGTGTTTGGATGCCATTGTAGGTTTGCAAAGCCATCAGCATCAATAATAACACAACGTCCGCCATTGTTGATGGAAGGCTTGTTTGAGATGCATTGGAGCTGTGTGGACCGATAGGTGTGTGACATCGGAGAGCCATGGTTCTGCTGGAAAGTTCTCACCAATCATTTCCTTGGCCACAGGTGTATAAAATCAAGTACCTAGGCATGCAGACTGCTTCTACAAACATTTGTGAAAGAATGGGTCATTCTCAGGAGCTCAGTGAATTCAAGCGTGGTTCCATGATAGATTGACAACTGTGCAATCCATTCGTGGATTCATCCATTCGTGAAATTTCCTCACTACTAAATATTCCACGGTCAACTGTTAGTGGTATCATAACAAAGTGGAAGCAATTGGGAACAACAGCAACTCCATGTAAAATCACAGATCGGGGTCAGCACATGCTGAGGCGCACAGTGCGCAGAAGTCACCCACTTTCTGCAGAGTCAATAGCTACAGACCTCCAAACATTGTGTGGCCTTCAGATTAGCTCAAGAACAGTGTGTAGAGAGCTTCATGGAATGGGTTTCCATGGCCTAGCAACTGCATCCAAGCCTTACATCACTAAGTGCAATGCAAAGCGTCGGATGCAGTGGTGTAAAGCACACCACCACTGGACTCTAGAGCAGTGGAGACGTGTTCTCTGGAGTGAACAATCAACCTTCTCTCTCTGGCAATCCGATGGATAAGTCTGGGTTTGGCTGTTGCCAGGAGAAAGGTACTTGTCTGACTGCATTGTGCAAAGTGTAAAGTTTGGTGGAGGGGGATTATGGTGTGGGGTTGTTTTTCAGGGGTTGGGCTTGGCCCCTTAGTTCCAGTGAAAGGAACTCTTAATGCTTCAGCATACCAAGACATTTTGGACAATTTCATGCTCCTAACATTGTGGGGACAGTTTGGGGGTGGCCCCTTCCTGTTCCAACATCACTGAGCACCAGTGCACAAAGCAAGGTCCATAAAGACATGGATGAGGGAGTTTTGTGTGAAGGAACTTTACTGGCCTGCACAGAGACCTGACCTCAACCTGATAGAACACCTTTGGGATGAAGCTGGAGACTATGACCCAGGCCTTCTCGCCAATATCACTGCCTGAACTCACAAATGCCCTTATAGAAGAATAGTCAAAAATTCCCATAAACACATTTCTAAACCTTGTGGAAAGCCTTCCCAGAAGAGTTGAAGCTGTTTTAGCTGCAATGGGTGGGCCAGATTAAACCCTACAGATTAAGAATGGGATGTCAAAGTTCATAAAAATGCAGGTGTCCCAAAACATTTGGCTATATAGTGTGCGTGTGGCCCAGACACAAAAATGTTAGAGCCATTATGGATAGTGCACTGTTCTATGGGCTGAGCTCCGGGGCTGAAGCAGACATTGAAGAGCATTCTGGAGTTGACTCTGGTGAAACATACTGGAGCAGATTCTGGAGAACATACTGGAGCAGAATCTGTACCGTGGTCAGGGGCTGGAGCCATCACTAGACTCTGGTCGGGGCTGCTGTGGATTTGTGTGTGGCCCAGAGACTCAAGTGTTAGCATCACACTGTCCATAATGGCTCTATCTGGGTTGGGCTCTGGGATTTCCCTCACTGGAACGGACTGAGGAACATCACTCTATTAATGATGGAATAATGTATATTAGTAAATAGAATGGCATATGAAGCTTTACATATTTTAAAGGGATACTCCACCGTTTTTTCATATTAAACTATGTTATTCCCTTTATTAAGACGAGTTGATACATACCTCTCTCGTCTCAGTGCGTGCACTAAATCGCTCTGTCTTGCGACGAAACTTTGTTAGCACTTAGCTTAGCCCAGTTCATTCAATAGGGGCCAAGCAGAGAAGCTACCAAACACCTCCACGTTTTCCCCATTTAAATACAGTTACTCGAGTAGTGTAACTCGACCTAGGATGGTGACACAAAACAAAACGTTGCGCTTTTCTAAGCGTGTAAAATGGATAACCATATTGTATGGCGGAATACCATAGCAAGTGCTCAGGAGCACTTTGACTTCACTCGTGAAAAGTCCTTTCACCGGCCCCCACTCCCTCTCATCCTCCCTCTCATTTCCGTCAATAGAACCAACGTGACTTTTACAGGAGAGGGAGCGGGGGCCGGTGAGAGGACTTTTCACGAGTGAAGATATTACTGCGCCAAGTCAAAGTGCTCCCGAGCACTTGCTATGGTATTCCGCCATACAATATAGTTATCCATTTTACACGCTTAGAAAAGCGCAACGTTTTGTTTTGTGTCACCATCCTAGGTCGAGTTACACTACTCGAGTAACTGTATTTAAATGGGGAAAACGTGGAGGTGTTTGGTAGCTTCTCTGCTTGGCCCCTATTGAATGAACTGGGCTAAGCTAAGTGCTAACAAAGTTTCGCCGCAAGACAGAGCGATTTAGTGCACACACTGAGATGAGAGAGGTATGTATCAACTTGTCTTATTTAAGGGAATAACATAGTTTAATATGAAAAAACGGTGGCGTATCCCTTTAAATGCTTAACCTCTACATAATAGGCCTACTATAATCTAAATTTATATACATTGATCAGACATAACATTATGAGCACTGGCAGGTGAAGTGAATAACACTGATTATCTTTTCATCACGGCACCTGTTAAAGGGTGGGATATATTAGGCGGCAAGTGAACATTTTGTCCTCAATGTTGATGTGTTAGAAGCAGGAAAAATGGGCAAGCGTAAGGATTTGAGCGAGTTTGACGAGGGCCAAATTGTGATTGCTAGACGACTGGGTCAGAGCCTCTCCAAAACTGCAGCTCTTGTGGGTTGTGTATGGGGCTGCCTTGCCATGGACCAGACAGGGTGCCCATGCTGACCCCTGTCCACCGCCAAAAGCGCCAACAGTGGCCATGTGAGCATCAGAACTGGACCATGGAGCAATGGAAGAAGGTTGCCTGGCTTGATGAATCATGTTTTCTTCTACATCAGGTGGATGGCCAGGTGCGTGACCATCTCTTAACCTGGGGAACACATGGCACCAGGATGCACTATGGGAAGAAGGCAAGCCGACAGAGGCAGTGTGATTCTTTGGACAATGTTCTGCTGGGAAACCTTGGGTCCTGCCATCCATGTAGATATTACTTTGACACTTACCACTTACCTAAGCATTGTTGAGACCAATGTACATCCTTTCATGGAAACGGTATTCCCTGGTGTCTGTGGCCTCTTTCAGCAGGATAATGCTCCTGTCACAAAGCAAAAATGGTCCAGGAATGATTTGAGGAGCACAAAAACGAGTTTGAGGTGTTGACTTGACCTCCAAATTGCCCAGATCCGTTCCATGTATATTTACATTGTGCTTTTGTGTAGTCTGTACATTTTTCTTCTTCTTTTCTGATGTTGATTTCTACATGCAGGTGCAAAACCAGGAACGGAACAGACATACAAGGCGAGACAACAGACAACAAAGGTGAATATCCAAAGAAATCTGATATTGATATTTATCCACATAAAAATGATCATACATCACATTTTATATTTACCAAACACCGTACTGTATAACACTTTTGTATAAGGTCACACATTTTTATAGAAAGTTTGATTTTGGCATTGATTGATGCTTAAGTGTTAACTACTCGATCCATGCATAAATATATACATGGAAACAGCCACTAATGAGGCATCTATGTCCTGCTATACGTAAGCTGTCCTCCATGTTGGAAAAATCAGAGTAGGTCTGTGAACATTCGAGAGCAAGTTGACTGAGCATCTTCAACCATAGATCCATGTATGAATATCTATATGTAATATCAGTGTTGTAATTTTCAATTGTTTCTTTCTCCAGTTGCCATTTCAAAAGGATTGCAATACATGCAAGGAAAGAATTGGGGTAGCAAGTAAGACGTGTCCACACTGCGGTGCCAAGCAGCCTTATAAGCAGAAGCTTGAGGAAAGAAAGAAATATCTTGCCCAAGGATGGAAAGACCGCCAGAAAAAAAACAGCAGTGTGAACAAGGTGTATGATGCAACAGAACTACTGGTAGGTTAATCTTTTATCGTTTGTCATTAAATTGTAAGTACTGTAAATAAATTTCGATATTTACCATTTACACATGTGTTAAAAATAAACTTGACATGCTTTACCAAGTCTAATAACGAGCACAAACTGTGCTAAATAGAATTTGGTGTGCAAGCAAATGGTTTCTGTCCTACAGTGTTTTTTCTACTTTACCACAGTAAAGACTTTGTTTCAAAATTGTTCTAGCTCCACAAGTGGAACCTTTTGGAAAGGTACCCAGTCCTCCTCCTTGCCAGGAGGTCCATTAAAGGTTTTTCTACTGAGTGCTTCTGTCCATGGCAGATGAACTCGGTGAAGACTCAGGATGCATTTGTCACCATAAAGAGGCTGTATGAACGTCTTCTTAATGGTAATAAACATGCATGTAAATTTTAATCCATTTGCCTAGAGTTTTTTTTTTTTTTTTTTAATCTTTTTTTATCCTTTAAGTAGATGTCTGTTGTATATTTGTTGATTGCAGAAACTTATGTAAAGGTTCACATTTTTTCCAACAGTGGTGATCGCAGATGAACTATCAAGCAGCATTGGCAAGACTCCAGCAAAAAACATCACACAGACAGAGATTATACCATTAAAAAATGTCTGCCCTTCAGACCCGGAGTCTTATACTCTTACTCCCGTGTCTTCCTCCTCGGCTTCTCCTGTGCCCTCTTCTTTCCATTCCACCCAGACATCTGTTGTTTCCTGCACCACCTCCTTGACCCCTCCTGTATCCTTATCCGTTGTTCCTCCTCTGTCCTCCCTGACTCATCCTGATGTCATCTCCTCTCAGTCCAGTCCTGTGTCTTCCTCCCTAAGTTCTGCCCTGCCTTCAGCTCCTACCCTTTCTACCTGTTCAAAACTCACTCCTGTGTCCATTGAGCAAGCCACTCCGGACTCAGAATCTTCCTCACGAAGAAAAAAAACAACAAAGAGGAAAGAAAACACTTGTGGTATGCGTGGATTTATCAGTCATTTTTTATCACTATATGAATTAAAAATGCTTGATTTTTTTTTTTTTTTTTTTTTTTTTTTTTCACCATCAAAATGTTTTAGTTAGTGAAAGAAACTGCTTTCTCTCTCTTTTTTACATTAATTGTATTTTTTTTAGATACAGTTAATAATGTGTTAACAGTTAATTTGATATCAGGCAGCACAATGGACTGTTTTTGTAAAGCTAAAATAACTGGAAACCATTAATATGATGAATGTGACCAATGTTAAATGGTCTTTGCACTCTTGCGTTAAAAATAGGGTGGATAGATCCACATTAAATATACTTTTTATACACTTTTTTTTTATTGCTTTGATCATTCTTCATGTTCATACAAACCATGAAATTTGGAAGTGAGTGTTTTAAAAACAAATGTGACTCTTTCCTGACATATTGCAACATAAGTGAAAATGGTGCTGTTCAGATGTTAACACTAAGCAGCAATTTTGATTTTAAAAAACATTTTTTTGAGTTTCCTTTAAGTTTTTCAATTAAAGTTTCTTTGCAGTGTTTGTCTAGTTCAAATTATTATCCTCTTTTTAATCATTTCAGAATGCCCAGTGCATGAAGACTCAACCAGTTTCCCCTACAAAAAAATCCTGAGGAAAAGAATCAGGGAGGTTTGTTTCAAAATCCATTTTATATATATACATATAAAAATACCTCATAGATAATTGAAATTTGTACAGTACAATACAATACAAATTATTAATTTTGTATGTTTATAATTACAAATTGTCTGTGGAAAAAAACATTACTAAATGTACTATATCATTAATGTAAGGTTTAAGTATTCATATAATTAATGTTATAATGTTTGACCATGGACTTAATTAAGAAAAGGTTTACTTCACAAATTAAGTTTGATTGCAAATTTTAAATCTTGTCCATAAAAATTGAAGGTACTTATTTTTCAAAACTATATATATGCTTCTTATCTTATGTAGATTTAATGTTAAATTTACAGTCCAATATTATTATTCTACCTGTATGTGTTGAAAGAAAATTACATTAATTTTACTATGTTTCTTTCTGTCTTTAAGGGCCATGCAGAGGTGTTGGTGCAGTGGTATCCTTGCTCTGGATGGTGCGCATGTTGTCTGAACTTTACTGTAGATGATTTACAGAATAAAACTAACAAAATTAACATTCATATCAACATTACATAGACATCTTTTAGCTTTAACTGCAGTTTGATCAGAGAGGGCTGGCCGTCAAGAAAGTCACATAACA
Organism: Chanodichthys erythropterus; assembly: GCF_024489055.1. Lineage (NCBI taxonomy): Eukaryota > Metazoa > Chordata > Actinopteri > Cypriniformes > Xenocyprididae > Chanodichthys > Chanodichthys erythropterus. Next base: position 33,462,402 of record NC_090228.1, on the reverse strand, counting down.
TTGTAAAATTGTTTGGGCAGTGTAGTGCATTGATATAAAATTAAATTAAATCTATGTTTAAATAAAATTTTTCGGTTAATATCCGAGTGCAACAACATACACACCATGTACCCTTGTTACACAGATCCTAAAAGTTAAAACTAGCTATGTTCAGTATCATCTTTAAACATCTTTTATAACTTCAAGTCTAGACTTGATACCATCATTATTACCCAATATACTGAGTGTTAAAAAGCAATGCTGCATTCCTGAAGGCTTCATGTCTCAATGTATGTCAACATAATATTCCAAACAGTAATAAGCAATGGGACGGTAATACTTTTCTTTCTCTTGCAGTGGGGCAGAGTGGGAAAACTCCTGGGAACCAAAAGAAAACATTGAATATTAATACCATCCCGAAGATCTGTTCCAATGTTTTGTTTGTTGCTGTTGTTTTTCTAAATTTTGGAGACTGATAAAGCAGATAAATGTTTTGAAAGAAATATCTTATCACTGCCTCTTTCTTCATATATACACTTGATTTTTTTTACTATTGATGCTCATGCCTTTGCAAACCTACAGCAGCATCCAAACTTGGCTTGCCGTAATTTTCTAGACTGAGATCATAATCGGGCTGCTATTTCAAAAAGGGCGGTCACAAGATTCTTGCTGGTCACAGTAACACAGCCCCTGACGCAAGCGGTTCTTACTTCTAGACCAGCAATGTTTTGGTGCTACTTACGCACCAATTTAACTGGTTCAGAGCTTGGGCTTTAGTTGTCGAAAGACAAATTACTGATTTAAAACTAGGCTATGGCTCTGAACCAGCACTCAAACCGCCTTGGTGGAAAACCAAATACCGGTCCACATGTTTGGTGCGTGTTCACACGTTCAAATGAACAGAGCAATCGCACCAGGGTTTTCACAAGTCTGAAACCAGTGTGTCAAACTTGCTTTACCTTTGAGATTTCCCTAGATTAAAAGAATGTTAAGAAAACAACAAGCCTTTAGAATAAGTCATATGGAGACTAACAGAAAGAGAGGCGTTGTGAACAGTGGAGTCAGATGTAGAGAAAACCCTTCAAAAGCCACATGACAACAGCCCAAATGTGAAAGAACAGTATGCCAAAATGCAGTTCACTCATTTCTCTGTGGAGATGTGCACTGGGAATAACTATGTCCAGCTGAAGAACAAAGATGTTGTTGTAGTGCAAAACATTCTGATGGAGGAACATTGAGAAATGTTTAGTGTCTTGTAGTGCATAACTGGCCCAATTACAGGGTCCTCTTTTTGACATCCTCTGATCTCCAGCTTTGTAATTGCAGGCAGCACATCAGTACCTGCTCCATCAAATGAGTCGGCTGTTTTTTTAACCCGGTCCAGAAACTCTCCCTCTTTGAATTTAACAGTTCTGTCTACTTGATCACTTACATCTACTTCCTTCCTTCCTGACTCATCTTCACAGTACTAGTCTCGCTTTGTGGAGGAAATCCACTGTGGGCAAGACTGAGAGTTTTTGAGACCTTGATTTGACAACCATGAGAGTGTGTCTACATTAGAGTTGAATTTCCCTTGCCTATACTCAATGTCAAAGTCAAACATGGCAAGCTATAACACCCAACCCTGACCTGTGGCATCCAACTTCGTGGTACTCATCACATATTTAAGGGGGTTGTTGTTAGTCAGCACAGAAAACTTATGCCTGTAAAAGGTGGTCATAGAATTTATCTGTAACAGCCCACTTTAGAGACAAAAACTCTAAATTGTGTACAGGGTAGCGGGTTTCAGGTGGTCTCAAACCTCAGCTTGCTTAAGCAATTACTTTTTCCACACCATCTTGAACTTATGCAAGGACCGCTCCAAGACCCTCACTAGAAGCATCTGTTTGCAGTATAAATAGTAAGTTGAAGTTGGGGTTGCCCAGAACTGGCACTGTAGTCAATTTCTCCTTCAGTGCTCCAAACGCCTTTTCCTTTTAGACCTTTTTTCTTTTTCTTAGGGTCTGCAGAGGTAAGCTGTTATAGGGGTGCTGCCAGTCAATGAATCGCTTATAGCACCCCGTGAAGCTTAAGAAACTTAAAGGTGCCCTATAGATTCAAAATTTGAATTTACCTTGGCATAGTTGAATAACAAGAATTCAGTACATGGAAAAGACATACATTGAGTTTCAAACTCCATTGCTTTCTCTTTCTTATGTAAATTTCATTTGTTTAAAAGACTTCAGGAAAACACGCGGATCTCAACATAACACCGACTGTTGTTGGACCACATTGTCTTTGACTATACAGACAGATGATAAATTCCTTAAAATACCTTTTTTTGTGTGTGTTCCTCAGAAAACAAAGTCATCCCATTTTGGAATTACATGAGTAAATGGGTGAACTACTGGTTTAAATGGGTCCTATTATGCTTCTTTTTTTAACATGTTCATCTTTCTTAAAGCCCCTGATACAATGCACGATTTTAGCAGTCCTATATAATATGATTACAAATCACACTGTGCAACATGGATTTAATTTACTTGGGTACGATGATGACAGCTTTTGACTTGTAGGCTACAACACAAGTGTCTATAAAAGAATAAAATATCATCAGCATGCAATAGTGGTAAACAATCATGTTAAAGGAAGCAGTAAAAGAAGGTGTGTTCTGGCCTTAAGAGGTAAGCAGTTTTCAGTTTTAACACCATGTCGCATTGATTTCATGTCACATGATCATTGGCTGGACGGTAGACGTAGGTCGTAGCAGCAAACACACTGTGCAATGATCATGCTGAATTTAACACTGTCAGAAAATGATCGTAGGCTGTCTTTGGTCGCAAGACCAGGAAAACGGCCGTCTTTGAACCTTTCTCGCTGTACGACATAGGACCAACGATTAAGAGCTACGATCGCAGAAATCACCACATTTGTTTCATGTTACGTATGTAATATTCTACTGTTTAGTGTTTTTTTTTTTTCGTTTTTCTTTCTTTCGAGTTTCTTTCTCATCTCTGCTCCAGGTTCCGGCTTCTAATTGTCTGGGAAAGTGGATTGGCTCCTCGCTGGTTATCTCATCCTTTAAAAGCGCGCTTCTGCGCAATGCAAGGGGGGGCTTGGCTCTGTGTGTGTGTGTTCTGCCGGGAGAACGCATTGTTGTCAGCGTTCCTCCGGCCTGTTGTAAAGTAATCATTAATACTCCAGCTTGTTGTATGCCTTACGATATTGACTCACTGTTTTTCCCACCATATCTTTCTTGGTTATTTTCTTATGTCGGTATTAAAAGGTAATCTGTAAATGTCACCACTCAGTAGGAGTTTATTTTTATTTGGTTAAAATGTGTCGGTATTAAAAGGTAATCTGTAAACGTCACCATCCAGTAGGAGCTAATTTTTATTTGACAAAATGTGTCGGTATTAAACCGGTAATCTGTAAATAGAGTTATGCCACATTTGTTGGGAGTGGGTATCTATTTTTGTTTAGAATTTTCTCCTGGTTTTGAGCAGATAGGGAGACAGGGAATTTTGATGTATTTTTGTTAATTTTTTCTTTGTTAGGTTAAAGTAGACTATTAAAAATAGTTAGTTTCTGTTTTGTTTGTTGTTTTGGCTTATGTCCATTCCTGAACCCAATAGTGGATGGAAAACAAAAAAAAAAACTGTTAAGCTCCTACAATAAACACAAATCTTTCCATACGTGACATTCTTTTATGTTACTCCTCCACTCCTAGACTGGGACGTAACATAATTGGGGGCTCGTCCGGGACATATCAGATCCCGGACGAAGGACTATAGAGAATGGAGTTTGATTTGACCGCGTTTACACTGTCCGCTTCTACGGAGGAGTTTAATTGCTGTAAGAAAGACGATCTGATCAAAATAGCTGATTTCTTTAAAATATCTGTTTCACGTTATGCTACTAAAAAGGAAATTAAGACTGTGTTGCATCGAAAGTTGGTAGAATATCAGATATTGCCCGATGTAACTGTTTCAAGTGAATCCGAGGAAGAGGCGGTCGCGTTAGGTAAAGAAGAAAAACCTTCCCAAATTGTGCAGCCTCGCAGCCCTCTCTTTGTACCTCCTGATCCAACTTTAGTGGTTCGATTGAAAGAGTTGGAGTTAGAAGTGAGGTGGCAAGAGCATCAAAATAAATTGTTGCATTTAAGAGAGTTAGAAATGGAGATGAGAAAACGGGGCATTGATATTCGTGGGGATCCAGTTGAAGCTATACACATGCAATCTCCGGGGTTACCTTCTTTCGCTTCTCTGCCAGCCGCGACTGGGGCGCCTGTTACTTCGAGCCCTGCAGCCCTTGTAGCAGGTTCATATGCAGTTAAAGTTTTTGATGTAGGGAAACATGTTAAATTGGTACCACCTTTTAGAGAGGCTGAAGTAGACTCCTACTTTATTGCATTTGAACGAGTAGCAGCAGCCCTTCAGTGGCTAAAAGAAATGTGGGCTCTTCTTTTACAGTGTAAATTAGTGGGAAAGGCTCAAGAGGTATGTGCATCCCTGCCTGTTGATACCAGTTTGGATTATGATGTAGGAAAAGCGGCTGTTGCGTGCATATGAGCTGGTCCCCGAGGCTTACAGACAAAAATTCCGAAATCATAAGAAAGCAGTCGCACAAACATTTGTTGAATTTTCAAGGGAAAAACAGGCTTTATTTGATAAGTGGTGTGCTGCATGCAAAGTGAACACATTCCAGCAACTTCGTGAATTAAAGGTACAATATGTAAAATTTTTGCAGTAAAATATCAAAAAACCACTAGGCTAGTGTTATATATTTTGTCCAGCTGATTACAAACAATATCTCTAATGTTTTCAACTACTTGTAAATCATGAGAAAATTCCTATTCTAAACAGTGACACGGGGCAGTGCAGTCACCTGTCAATGACGTCAGTTCCCTTTGTTACCGCCTTTACTGACGTAGAAACCACATGACAACAGTGCCGTGGACAAATGCAGAAGTAGAGTCTAGCGTCCAGCAAACCACTAGCTCGCTTCAAGCAGTTCCTTATTTACTTCTTGCACGTTTTATGGTGGATTGTGTTACTTATTTATGGAACATAATTACTGTTTACCATCTGCCGCTGGTTCTGTCGACAAGGACAGCTCCTGTAAACTCATGACCGGAAAAGCGGAAGCGGCGCCGGTGATTGTTTCATAATAAAAGTCCCGCTGCTCGTGTGGCGTGTGTTGATCAATCGCTCCAGCTCCTCGTTCAGCTCCCGCAACAATCGTTCCTGCTCTGCTTCATACTACAGTAACGTTAATAATCGCATCCACGAACATGAGTTCTTCCAGACTCCAATCCCTATTCTTTTGCACCGTTCATTGAGTTAGAGACCACATGTCCCAAGTTTCCGCTCTAAAACTTGGCGTCATCAAACTACGCCTTTGTTTTGAATAGGCTTCTAGCGACCTCTAGCGGAAAAAAATATCACAAATTGTACCTTTAATGTTGTTAGAAGATTTTAAAGGTTGTCTTTCTGATAATCTTGTAATTCATTTGAACATTCACGAAGGCAATCTTTTGTCTGAGACAGCCAAAAATCGTGCAGTGTATCCAGGACTTTAAACATTGTTGGAAACATTTGGGATATTGAAAGTCAGAGGTGTAAAGTCCATGGGTCAGAAAGCAAAAGTCCTTCCATGTGTTTATTCCACCCTTTTCACTAATTAGTTTTACCTCCTGGCTGAAAAACAAATACTGAGCAACAACAAAATGAGGACTTTTACTTTATGAACCTGGACTTTACACCTCTGTTGAAAGTACACAATTGAATAATAATATACACTGTGCTAGTGTTTTTTCGGCATTTTATTGCAAAATTATTACATGTTGTGCCTTTTAAGTCATATGTATTTTAAACGTGTAAACCACATTTGTAGCTATTTGAATACTATTAATGTAATATCTGGTATAAACCTTTTCTGCACCCAAACATTGAAATTTTGCCTTTTAGACAGAATCGTATACTCTCTAATTAACAGTTATTAATATTTTCTTAATATGATATGCCCTTTTTTGTACATTACTATACTTTTATGATTTTAGAGCAGCAGCATGTGAACAGGACTTTTATTTTGGTCTCCCGGTATGATGTCACACACCCCCGTCGTGCTCCTGCATCTGTTGTGATTCGGCTTCAGAAAGGTTTGTGTTTAACTTTTAAATTGTTTAAATCAAGGCCAACTGTTAAATCAGTTTCATTTTTACAATCTATGTAAAATAGATTAATCAATTTCGAATGCAATGATGTGATGCTATTTTGTTTAAGTAAAGCCCTTCCACACGAGTAACATTAAAAGGTGCGTCTCGATTCCTACACAGAGAATCAGTTTATTATGATCATGAATTCGGTTACTGAAATAGTAGTGATGTAGTTTTTCGAAAGTCTAGTTTCAACCAGTGTAAGATTCCTACATTTTTAAAATTAATCTTACTTTCATATGGCCAACTGTATTTATAAAAAGTGTAAATACTTTACAATAGGGTTTCATTTTGTTAGCATTAGTTAACGTGAATCAACCATGAATGAACAATACTTCTACATGAATTATTAATCTTAGTTCATATGAATCTCAACATTTTAAGACATTTTTAAGAGACAGAGTTGTCTCTGTTAACATTAGTTAGTGCACTGTGAGCTAACATAAAGAAAATTATTTTATTAACTTACATTCACAAAGGTTTTTGTTCTTAGCTAAAGCATTAACAATTGAGATCTTATTATAAAGTGATACCAAAAACTCTATTGCCTAAGAAAATAAATAAATAAATAAAATAAAATACCTAAATAATGACATTACTTGGTTTATATATAAAGAAATAAAATACAATAATCAAACCATATTGTTGATGTAAATAATACGAGAACAAAAAAAGTGCTAGAAATTAATAACGCATCAATGTCTGTGAAAAAAACAAAAAAAAAAAAACAAAACAATTTTAACATTACAGTAAGAGTAAAAATCTTTAAAGGTTTTGTTCACCCAAAAATGAAATTTCTGTCATTAATTACTCACCCTCATGTCATTCCACAACTGCAAGACCTTTGTTCATCTTCAGAACACAAATTAAGATATTTTTGATGAAATCCAATGGCTCAGTGAGGCCTGTATTGACAGTAAGACAGTTAACACTTTCAATTCCCAGAAAGCTACTAAAGACATATTTAAAACAGTTCATGTGACTACAGTGGTTAAACCTTAATGTTATGAAGCGACAGGAATACTTTTTGTGCAGCAAAAAACTAAGTGTTAAAGCATGCTACTAATGCATTGAAATTGGAAGTTGTTGTAACTCATGCATAAAATGTCCAATCTGTCTCAATCTTCACATGTTTGATAAGTGTCCTGGCCTGAAGACATCTGCATGCCAAAATGTAGATATAATCATAGCGCCACCAGCTGGCAGCAGGAAGGGTGGCAAATACAGATAACTTTGTAGTCCTCTTATATTTACCTACTTAAATGCATATTGCCCACTGTGTTCTGTTTTCCTAAAGCACCCAGAGATTTAGTTTGGATGTTTTTCTTTCTGTAAATTATTTTCCTCTTAAACACACAGAAAAACTCCTGGTGAAGCGACTGAGATCCACGTGACTCACTATTATAAAGATGGCGTTTATTAAAGTGGAGAGTGAAGACATGAAGATTGAAGAAACATTCAGAGTGAAACAAGAAACTGAGGAACAAACAAAGATGACATTTATGAAAGAGGAGAGTGAAAACATGAGGATTGAAGAAACATCCAGAGTGGAACATGACGATCCTGAGGAACAAACAGGTTGGTTTCATTCTCAAAGCTGAACTTGCTGAACCTGTCATTTGATCCTTATTATAATGTCCAGCTCTACAGAAATGAATGATATTTTTGAAGCTTTTCAAATACTAATGCTGCTTCAGCCTGAGAAGATCTGACTTCCACTTTGGGTGTTTGTTATTTTGACGTCAAACATTAAATTAGGAAAAATAACACAGAACCAAGACAATTATTTTTTGTAACACTAAACAAAAAATCAACTTCTGAATTAAACAATGAAAACCATTCATTTCTTTCACTGAATTATGCGACAGTTTCTAAGAAAGCATGAAGCCTACAGTACCAGCAACTAAAATTCAGATGGTCAAAATTAGTTAACAAACTAAATATTATCATAATACAGTTTAATATACCTGAATATAAATAGGAGTATATATATTCACTGAATCAATCCATAAATGAGTCAGTAGTTTTTTACTTCTTATCCTCAGTCACAATGGGCCTTATTTATGAAACAAATGTATGACAGAAAACTGGGTCATTTCCATGCAAAACTTGTCATTGGTCAATATGGACATGAGCAGATAGATAGATATATTTTACAATGACTGTGCAATAAATAAATACTGCAAATATTTTAATAATACACATTTTTATAAAATTATTGTAATAATTCAAATGAGGTAATTGTTTTTAAATAAAATAATTTAATAATGTATAATAGTAAAAAGACAGAATGAAAAATTAAGTTTTAACATTTAAAATGATTAACTTCTATAAAATAGTTATATATTTATATATATAATATATATAATCAGATTACACAAAAGATCAATGCAATATATTGTTTTTTTTTTTTCTCTTCCTGATTCTAATTGATTTCTACATACAGGTGCAAAGACAGGAACGGAAAAAACATACAAGGGTAGACGACAGACAACAAAGGTGATTATCCAAAGTAATCTGATATTGATATTAATCCAAATAAACAGTATCGTACATCACATAATATATTTGCCAAACTCAGTACTTCAATGGTTTTGTTTAAGGTCAAACATTTTGATAGGATGTTAGATTTTGGCATTGATTGCTTAAGCGTTAACTACTGGATCCATGGATAAATGTATACATAGATGCCCCATTAGCGGCTGTTTCTATAGGCTGCTATACGTAAGCTGTCCGCCATATTGGAACAGTCAAAGTAGGTTCGTGAACATTCGAGAGCAAGATGACTCAGCGTCTGCAACTGTGGTACAATAAATTAGTCCTGTGTTTAATAAACAGTGATATATTTCTTCAATTCATGCATTGGATAATATGGTAACTTCTTAATGTCACAACTTAAAGTCCTGTAAAGGTCATTGGTGAGAATATTTTCTGTGACAATAGACTGTGACTCGTCAGTACAGTAGGGGTGAAAAAAACACAGCATGCAGCGTTGTAATTATTATTTATGATTCTTTGTCCAGTTGCCTAGTCAAAAGGATTGCCATACATGCAAGGAAAAAATTGGGGTAGCAAGAAAGATGTGTCCACACTGCGGTGCCAAGCAGCCTTATAAACAGAAGCTTGAGGAAAGAAAGAAAAATCTTGCCCAAGAGTGGAAAGACCAGCAGAAAAACCCCAGCACTGTGAGCAAGGTGTATGAAGCAACAGAACTACTGGTAGGTTTATCTTTTAGATGTTTGTCATTAAATAGTAAATACTGTAAATAATCCTTGATCTTTACCATTTACACATGCATTTCTATATTCATACAGACGTTTCAGCCTTTCTTCAGTGTTCACACTGATTGAGGCTAAAACATTGCGTATTTTTCAGCTTTCGGTGTGAAACATTAGATGGGTATAATTGAAAAGAATTGGTGTAGTGTCCAAACTCTGTCCTGGAGGGACCTCAACACACCTGCTTGGAAGTCTAGTATGCCTAGTTAGACCTTGATAAGCTGGTTCAGGTGTGTTTAATTGGGGTTGGAGCTGAACTTTGCAGAACAGTGATGTTGCTCATGTGCGATTAAAATAAATGTGTGATAGGTAAATTTTTTCGTCTGTATACTAGCACAAGAGGTTTCGGACATGCCCTTAAGTGCACCTGCGCCATGTGCTTCAGATCATGCACTTCGATTGCCCTGTGTGTTGTTAGCTATGTAAAATAATGCATTTGACATCTTTATATATCAGTTTTGCCAAG